>NC_056631.2:9011822-9325572 GCF_002870075.4 Lactuca sativa
TTGAATCAAAGTGATTTTTCAAATAATTATAATTTTAGGTTTAGGTAGATGCTTTTTTATATTTATATAAAATTATGTAACTTATTTATAATATTATTAGAAATAATTTAAAAACCATGGGAGTTTCAAATGTTTGTTGTGAAAGATAAATGATTCTTTTATTGGCCCAAATTGATCCAGCTCCGGTTCAACTCAATATACCTAACTATATAATTTTTTTCTAACTGAAACACGGTTTAAACCTGAAAAAATTCGGTTCAAAACCATTTTTGGAATTCTAAAAATTAACTGAACACTTGCCAATATAGACAATCTCACTAAATAATACCTTCAAAATCCTACAAAGGTAGGAATGAGGAAGTTCTCATGGTTTGGTCCATTTGAGAAATTTCACAACCTTTCTTATTTATAGAAGATAAAATATTTTCTTGTTTACTTTCACCATCGATGTGGGATGAAGACATTGTAATAAAACATCTTTTCTTATTTATAGAACATTATTTAACTTATTTATAATATTATTTTAAAGAAATTAAAAAGTCATGGGAGTTTTAAATGAACGTGGTGAAAGGAAGTTAAAAAAGAGGGTTTCAAATGCATGAGATTCAAAAAAAAATGCTAACTTTATAAATATGTATGATATAAAAATTATCGTCTCATACCCCTTTCTAGTACCCCACGGGTTTCTTGTGCCAATACAAACCTTCATATTGTAACACGACTCACGACATAAAGAAGACTAGCAATCCATAAAGGCTAGAGCAAATGGAACGTAAAAAAGACTCGCACTTGAAGTATCTTCCCATAAAATAGATAAGTTTCATTACACATTTCTTTTTGAAAGTAAACGGACACATTAATACATTTTGGGCAAAGATTGTAAAAATACGAAGCAATGTTAAACTAGAGCATCTAAATGCGTATAATTTTTCTTATGATTTAATTAAGAACAATACTTGAATAATATTTTTTAATCGTATTTAAATATTAATCAGTTATAATATTTAAAATAATTATAAAAAGAATACGTTAAACGTATGTATCTAAACTAGAGACTTTAAATTTTATAAAAAAAGTTTATTTTAACATCCTATTTTACCTATTAATTTAATTAAGAACAATACTTGAATAATATTTTTTAATCATATTTAAATATTAATCAATTATAATATTTAAAATAATTATAAAAAGAATACGTTAAAAAGTTAAACGTATGTATCTAAGCTAGAGACTTTAAATTTTATAAAAAAAAGTTTATTTTAACGTCCTATTTTACCTATTAATTTGGTCACTTTTAACGGATATCATCCGGTTACAAAGTCAAATTGATGTGTAATTAAATTAAGTTTCATCATATTGTAAGGCGTAAGCACGTCAAAAGCAGTTGTCATCATAAACTTAACTACCGTTTTTCCAAAATTCAAAAGCTTTTAATACATGTTTATTGAAATATATTTTTATATTTATTATCATTATCAAACAAAGTGGTTAACTTTATGGAAACATGAAGGATGCCTCTTTCATTTTGTGCTTCTTAATCTTAATGACCTGGTGAAATATGATTGGCGAAATAAGATTTGACAGGCAAAATAAGGCAAGTGGCAGTTAGGAAGATCCTTTTAGAACATTGGATCATGCCATAACTTTACGAGTAGTTTTATATGTAAAGAATTAAAAGCTTTTTAATAAAAGGGGTATGATACTATGACGTATCTTGATTTTTGATGTGTATAAACTGTATAGTAATATAATAATTTTTTTTATGAAATATATAGTAACAATTCACAAATATAAGTTTTTTTTACAAGTAAGAACGTAAATTTTGGACACTCCATGAACCTAACGAGGTGTGTGTTTGGGGGGGGGGGGGGGGGGAGGGAGAAAATGACAGAAAAAACTCGGCATGCCGTAACGGTGTTATCCGAGCTCCCATGTCGAGCCACTCCCACTAACGTATTATGAAGAAGCTAATAAAGCGGCAAAAAGCTAGAAAAAGAAATCAAATACAAAGGAATTTAGTCGATTGAATTTTACAGCAAATCAACCCAATTAATCGAAATTTCAAAGCATTATAGACACACCAATCAAACGACTAATCGGCAAAAAGCTCAACAATCATACTCTTCTTCATCTTCTTGTTTCCAAAGATAATGTCATTTCGATATCGCCAAATAGTCCATCATATCGAAATAATAGAGATTATAAGATAATCTCAAACCCGTTTTTAAACATGGATAATTTATCCAAAAATGTGATGCAAAAAGATATCATAAAATCAAATTCTTCTTATATTCAACGCTTAATTTTTTTTTTGTTTGGAGATTGGGAATGGAAAATCTTTAAGTAGGTGGACCATTGCTTTTATATCGTTTCCTTTTTGGTAGCTCAGTTCTTTTTCAATTTTGAACATCTAAGCTTCGACAAAACACATTTCGTTTTAGTTATTAATCTTCTTGTTGGCAATCTAATTCTCCTTATAACATCCCAAAAATACTAAATAAATTTTTTTGTTTTAAATCAACCGAAATTATCAATCATTCATCTTAAATCCTCAAAATGTATCGAATAGAAAACAGTTATCAGAATACAATTCCAATATCATAAAAACTAGACATAGGTGGATGCGCTGGAATCAGGTCAGACCATTCTCTTTCGAATTAGAAGTACCTGAGACATAAACATAATCTGTAAGCACAAAGCTTAGTGAGTTCCCTAAAATACAACATACCATACAAACAATAGGCCCGTCTAATAACTATAATGGGCATCGCCCTAACTCGAAGAACGGGCCTCGCCCTAAATCGCATAACGGGCCCCGCCCAAATTAGCATAACGAGATTCGCCCTAACTCGCATAATAGGTCTCGTCCAACATACAAAACATGCAAGTATCATACAAATAACTAGCATCCTATAAACATAATCCATTGGGTCGGCATTGGTACCTTCGACCCATGAGTACATTGAAGAGACGCACTTCATCCAATGATAAGCAAATCGCACACACTCGAACTGCTGCTACAGCGGCTCCTTACACTGATCACATCTAAATCAACCCTAATTATTAATTAAGGTAATAACCCCTAATCAAAGGTCCAAATCATAATCTATCATACTAAGGGTAAAAGACCATTTTACCCTCCTCATACATGGCCCAAAGTTATGACCCAAAACTCAATATGACCCAAGGCCCAAAATGGCCCAATATGACCCACGGCCTAAAATGGCCTTCTGATGAGTACGCCGAGCATACTACCCCATTACGCCCATCGTACTAGTCTAACAGAGAAGGGAATTCGGGGATGAACACGTTACGTCAAGCATACCTAGAGGATACTGTTGGATTAGGTGTCTAAGCCCATAACTATAATTGATATATATATATATATATATATATATATATATATATATATTTGAATTGATAATAGCACAGTCCTTTTGGGTTGCCTTTATACTAGCAACTGGAGAGGATGACTTTTGGACAAAGAGGTTGAATTTATTATTTGAATAATAAATGGAAATAAATGATTTATTAATGTATTATGAAAATAATATATTAATTAGAAATCATATTATTTAATTAATAGTTGATCAGAAATTAATTGAAATTAATTTTGGGATTAATTGTATTAATTAAAAATGTAGGGGTTGTTTGACAATTTATTGATAGTTAAGGAATTGGGCTCTTGGACCTCCCTAGAAGGGTTGGACAAAAACTTCTAGGAAGGCCCTAGAATTTTCGTCCAAAGGCCTTGGAGGGGAAGTCCATGAGATGCTTAGGCCTTAAGATAAGGAATTAGGGTTTCCCCCTTAAAACCCTAGCTTTGGCTCTAAGCTATCTCAACTATATAAAGGGCTATACCCCTTCAAGATTTCAGCCACTCTTAACCCTAGAAGAATAGTCAAATTTCTCAAGCCTTCTCCTCCTCTCTCCTCTCTCATCCTCTCGTCTAGTTTGGGTGTGAACCATTAGAGGTGTTACACTTGTGACACTTGCTCTCAAGCTTCAGGAAGTCTAGGATTCACATTGTTATTACTACATAACAATTAAAGGTATGTTTGCTATCTTTTGTTATAATTTTTAAAAATAGTATATGCCTCTTAGGGTTTTCCTTTTGATGTTCAATACCTGTATGTTCAATTAGAGAAAACATAGATCAAAGTAATTAGGGTTTCATGCACACATATGATTGTTTGTTATGCTCAAAACCCATCAGTGGTATCAGAGCCTTGGATTGTTTTCTATTGAATTTTGATTGCAGTTGGTTGAACTTGATCAATTAGGATTTATGAAATATAAACCCTTTGGACTTAGGGTTTTTGCAAATTAGGGTTTCTTAACCCTAGATTTCGAAAACTTGGTAAAGGGTTTTATCCCTTTCCCTTGTTCCTTAAGTTTCGAAAATTAGGGTTCCTTAACCCTCTTGATTTTCCAAATATGGAAATGATTGAAAATCCTTGCCTTCCTCCCCAATATATGCCATTTTCGAAAATTAGGGTTTATGGGTAGGTTTTCTTATTTTTGGTAATTATCTCTTTATTTGATTAACTAGATAATTTTTAAAATTTTGATTTATCCCTACCATATTTTCGAAAATTAGGGGGAGAGGAGTAGGTTAAATTATTTTGTTTAATTTAATGGATAATTCTCAATTGGTTTAATAAATTAATTAAAGGTTTAATTAATAGATAATTATTAAATCAATTTCTTTTGAATTTAAATTAAAATGTTTTAATTTCGAAATTTAAAAGATTATAAACCCTAGTATTTTGAAAAGTTTAAAATACACATTATACTATATGTAAAATTAAATTTTTAATATTTACGATATGTATAAGACAAGTCAGTCGAACCGCTAGTACGCCTCATTCACGAAGTCGATCTATAAGGGGGTATAAGGAAACTGCCTATAAAATGGTAGTTGAATGGGTGTCCATTCTAACCCAACGCTTCCTTGATTGGTGGATGGTCGTTAGCCAAACGAGTTTGATAAGACAAATAATTCTCATTAATAAGTGTAATGAAATTATAAAGTAACTAAATGCTTTTATAAAATTCCCAATCTTAGTTACTTTAGGAAACATGTGAATTTGATGCTAATCCATGAAATTGTCCATTGCACTTTATATAAGTCGTTAGTGGAGCGTGTGTAATTAACCGACACACTAATATGGACTAACAAAGGGCGGCAATGGGTGTCTCGTAAATTATCATTGATTGATGGAGTGCGTGTGGCTAACAGGCACATTAATTAGATGATAAAAGACATCGAGAGTACCAAGCTAATTTGCTTGGTTATTCACATCTTGTTTGTGATCTTCGGTATCCCAGTCACAAATGGAAAGAGCATAATCGGGATTAAACATGTCATTGAATAGTTCAATGAATCTCAAAATATCTAGGAATGTTATTAAAAACTTAATTTGTTTCAAAATTTGTTTTCGTGGTGAAATTGATAAATCGTCATTTACCCACCTTTATTTATTTCACAATTAGATTACGAAATCCCTTTTCTAAGTTATGAAATATCTAGATGGATCCTAGCCTTAATATTTCATTTGGGTGTTATATTGAGGAATATTCTTATCTAACCAAAACTTGTCCTTCTTCTTTTTTAGATGTCAACTCCCAACGATGCTTCTGGTTCCTCCTCTAGCAACTTCTCAATCTTGAACATCTGCTTGAGGGTTACCATTTACGGCACCAATTACAATGATTGGATGCAAAACATCAAGATGGCTCTATGTTTCGAGGACAAAGAGTATGTGCTCGAAAAGGAACTTCTCAAGATTGGTGAAACAAAAGCTACTCCTGAAGAACTAGCTAAGTATACGAGACACTACAATGATGCAAGCAAAGTAGCATGCTTCATGGTGGATTGGTGGTTACTATGAATCCTGAGCTCCAAGGGTTCTATGAGGATTACTGGCCATACGAGATGAACAAGAACTTGGTGGAAAGGTACCACCAACGAGCTCTTTAGTAGAAGTATGAGGTAGTAAAGTCCCTCATTACAAGCAAGATGAAAGACAGAGAGTCCGTCAGCAGCCACTTGGAATGAATGCAACAATATGTGGAACACTTGCTGAAGCTTAATGTGAACTTTGATGAGGAATTGGCTATTGATATAGTCATACACTCATTGCCCAATTGTTATGATCAATTTATCATGACTTATCATTTTAACAACCAAGAGACCACATTAGCTCAACTTCAGAACTTGTTGTGAACTACTAAAAGTGAAATGAAGGGAAAAAGTGTTGCCTCCACTCCTACTGTTGCTGCCCCTATCTTGGCTATAGGGAAAGGAAAAGTGAAGAAGAGGAAAGGTTCTCCCAAACATAATTGGAAGGGAAAGTCCCAAACCAGGTCATCAAAAAATGGACCCAAAGGCAAAACCAGTTCTGACACTCCACCCGCCTCTGATCCTAAAGAGGTTACTTGCTTTTACTACCATGAGAAAGGACATTGGAAATGAAACTACCCTAAGTACTTGCAAGACATAAAGGATGGAAAAGTAAAGCCAACCTCGGCAGGTATTTACACTATCTTATCTAAAAAAATCATCATATTCTCATTCTTGGGTCCTTGATACAGGATGTGGTTTTCACATTTGTTTGATTTGTAGAGGCTAAGAAAAAGTGAGATGTGGAGCATGGGAGAATGAACCTGATCATGGGCAATAGGAGATCGTCACCTGTTACAATGATTGGAGTATATAACTTAGTGCTTAGTAGTGAGTTATGTTTGGATTTGAACAATTGTTGCTATTCGTCACAAATGACAAGAAACATCATTTTATTTCATGGTTTGTATAGACAAGGTTTTAGATATTCTTTTAGTAATGAGAATGGATCTATCTCTTCTTTTAAAAATGGTGTATTCTATTTTGAAGCTTTACCTTGTGATGGCTGTAGAGAATTTAGGTAATAGTATTTTTATAGATTTATTCGTCTAGTGGTTTAGATAAAGCATGCTTGTGGCATTGTCGTCTTGGACATGTTAGCAAGAAATACATTGCCAAACTCCTAAAGGGTGGAGTGTTGGAATCATTTGACTTAAGGTCAGATGATACGTGCGAGTCTTATTTACTTGGAACGATGACAAAATCACCTTTCACTGGTTCATGTGAAAGAGGCGAAGGATTGTTGGATCTCATACATACAGATGTGTGTGGGCCCTTCAGTTCCACAATAAGGGATGCAAATCGATTCTATGTGACTTTTACTGATGATTATAGCAGTTATGGCTATATCTACTCGATCAAGCATAATTCAGAAACCTTTTAAAAGTTCAAAGAGTTCAAACAAGAAGTCGATAATAAATTGGGCAGGAAGATCAAGATGCTCAGATCCGATAGAGGTGGTGAGTATCTTAGTATCGAGTTCCATGACTACCTCAAGGAATGTGGAATAGTTTCACAATTAACTCCTCTTAGGACACCACAACTTAATGCGTGGCTGAGAGGCGTAATCGGACCTTGTTAGACATGGTTCGTTCCATGATGAGTCGAGCTTCACCTCCAATCTCTTTCTGGGGGTATGCCGTAGAGACTTCCGCCCACATTCTTAGTATTGTCCCAACAAAGAAGGTTGCCAAAATACCTCACGAGATGTGGACAGGGAAGGTTCCCTCATTGGCACATATCAAGGTTTGGGGTTATGAAGCTTTCGTTAGATGAGAGACTCACGACAAGCTTGAACCTCGAAGTAAGAGATTTATTTTCATCGGCTACCAACAAAATTCCATTGGATATTTGTTCTACAAACCTAGTGATGATGTGGTCTTCGTAGCACGAAGGGGAGTCTTTCGTGAAAGAGAACTCATATGCAAAGAGGACAGTGGGAGTAGTATTAATCTTGAAGAAATTCAAGAGTCAAACGATGAAGGAACCTCTAATACTAGGACTCAACCTGAGGAGGAAATTCCAGTTGAACCAATTGACGAGGCGTTATCTCTTAGGCATTCCAGCAGAGTTAAAATGCCACCTGGGTTTTATGGTTTCCATATTACTACAGATGGTGATACGTTTATCAGTGATAGTACAGTGGTAAATTTGGATGAACCTTCTAACTACAAGGAAGCGATGGCGGGCCCTAAGTCTGCCAAGTGGAAAGAGGCAATGGATAACGAGATCAAGTCCATGTATGACAACCAAGTTTGGTATTTGGTTGACAATATACCAGGTCGCAAGACAGTTAGGTGCAAATGAATCTTCAAGTAGAAGACCGAAAAGGATGGAAAGGTGCACATTTTCAAGGTTCGACTGGTTCCGAAGGGCTTTACTCAAATCCCAGGGGTTGACTATGATTAGACCTTCTCACCAGTGGCTAAGATTAAATCTATTAGGGTTATGCTAGCCATAGCTATGTTTCATAACTATGAAATTTGGCAGATGGATGTCAAAACCGCTTTCCTTAATGGGAATTTGGTTGAAGATGTTTACATGAGTCAGCCAGAGGGTTTTATGGATGCAAAGTACCCTAATAGAGTGTGTAAGCTTGAGAAATCAATCTATGGATTGAAACAAGCTTCTTGTAGATGGAATATTTGCTTTGACGAGAAAGGAAAAGAGTTTGGCTTCTCTATAAGTGAAGATGAATCTTGTGTATATGTCAAGGCTAGTGGGAGTATAGTGACCTTCCTAGTATTTTATGTCGATGACATACTTCTTATAGGAAATGACGTTCCAACTTTGCAAGAGGTCAAGTCTTGGCTTGGAAAGTGCTTCATGATGAAGGATCTGGGAAAGGATACTTATATTATGGGAATAAGGATTTTGAGAAACATGAGTAAAAGACTAAATGGACTTAGTCAAAGTACATATTTGGATAAAGTGTTAAAACGTTTTAGCATGGAGAATTTCAAGAAAGGAGAGTTGCCTATCCAGAGTAATACCAAACTGAGTAAGACTCAGAGTCCGAGTACTGATGCAGAGATAGCAGAAATAAGTCGAGTTCCATATGCTTCCGCCGTTGGATCGATCATGTATGCTATGACATGTACTCACCCTGATGTGGCTTTTTCTTTGAGCATGGTTAGTCGATATCAGGGAAATCCAGGTAAAGCTCATTGGATAGCGGTCAAAAATATTATTAAGTATCTGTGAAGAACTAAGGACTAGGTCCTTGTGCTTGGCGGCAGTGATGACTTAAGAGTAACTGAGTATAGTGACGCCAACTTTTAGACAGACAGAGACAAATTCCGTACTCATTCTGGTTGGTTCTTTACCCTTAATGGAGGAGCAGTAACATGGAAAAGTTCTAAATAGGAGACCGTGACTGATTCTACATGTGAATCAGAATACATAGCTGCAAGAGAAGCATCAAAGGAAGTTATATATGGTTGAAGAACTTCATCGGAGACCTTGGATTTGTGCCAGCCATAAAGAAGCCAATGGAGATTTTCTGTGATAATTAAGGAGCGGTTGCCTTGAAAAAGGAACCAAGAGATCACGGCAGATCTAGACATATTGATAGAAAATACCACTTTATTAGACATAGAGTAGAAGAATGACACCTCGCCGTGAAGAGGGTATCATCAGAAGAGAATCCTGCAAATCCCCTCAAAAAGGATTTGAGTACGGTTAAGCACATTCAGCATGCAAGGAGCATTGGTCTGAAGGATGATATTAGTTTTCGTAGTTAGATAGACATTTAGAAACTTGTAACAAAGTAAATGTAATTGAATTTTGATGATTAAATAATAGAGAATTATTTATGAGTATTGTTTACTGTCATTTGTCAATTGTTTATTATTATGTTTCATTTTGCATGGTTTACTTCCCGAATAATTAGATTATTCGAACATCCACATTTGATCATACTTTTGGAAGTAAGTAGTGAATCACGATTGTCATGAATTGGGTTGTAGATTGTCTAAGGGTTTAGACATAGCAACATCTTGCTGCAACATTCATGAGTACTTGAAAATTGGGATTTTAAGTATTGGATTAACCCACGCTCATAAAATTACTTCATGGAATTCATCACGAGTAATTCTGAGATGATAATATCTTATAATCTTTAAATGGAGATATATGAGTTTTTGTTTACGAGTTGGTTGTACATTAATGATACGTCTTGGGCCCCTCGATGATTTGGTGTTGTCTTATGGTGTCAGTCCCGACCAGGACTAAATTGATGTGTTTGATTAGTAGTTCTTTGTCATTACAAATCGGGAAACAAAGTATTGGACAACGAGATTGATTCTGTTCCATGTCGTTTGTCCACATGATGTCTTGCAAAACGGAGGATTATATGATCACTTATATTAGGACACGTAACTGACTAGGTCAAAATTCGACAGCGGCTTTGAGAGCTACAATTTGCTAATGAATTTTTCAAGTTATACCGGCAACTATAGTTATTAGACTTATCCAATTGGGAGACTATTGGATTAGATATCTAAGCCTATAAATATAATTGGTATATACTTGAATTGATAGTAGCATAATCCTTTTAGGTTGCCCTCATACTAGCAACTGGACATGATGACTTTTGAAGAAAAAGATTGAATTTATTATTTGAATAATAAATTGAAATAAATGGTTTATTAATGTATTTTGAAAATAAAATATTAACTAGAAATCATATTATTTAATTAATAGTTGATCAAAAATTAATTGGAATTAATTTTGGGTTTAATTATATTAACTAAAAGTGCAGGTGTTGTTTGGCAATTTATTGATAGTTGAGGAATTGGGATCTTGGACCTCCCTAGAAGGGTTGGATGAAAAATTCTAGGAAGGCCCTAGAATTTTCATCTAAAGGCCTTAGATGGGAAGTCCATGGGCTGCTTAGGCCTTAAGCTAAGGAATTAGGGTTTTGTGACATCCCCATTTTCACGGCCAGAAAAGACCGATTTTGTTTATGTTATGAAAATCAGAGTACCTCTTTTAATAAAAATGTTGCGGAATTTGTTCCCAGAAAAACATGATAATTACGTTATCAAAGCATTTCTAAAGAAATGTATCTTTATTCACTTTTAAAACATTTAGGATGTCATCGTTAATACAGGAACATAAACATAAACATAACTTACATTTATTTACACTAGTGATCTACATCTCTTTTAAATCTCTCAGTGTATAGTAGCTTCGTATCGACACCTGTGATGCAAATAAGCTGGAGTGTGTTAGGTTGGGAAACCTGGTGAGTACATAGGGTTTTCAACCCACAATAATATACTTATTATATTTAAACACCAAACAATCAACCCAATTACCCATTCCCATTATCTTCTTAAGGATTTACCCTAAGGATCAGCTAACCCTTGTTCATTCATTCCTAAGGATCATCCTAAGGAAACAACATGAAATCCATTGTTGCTAATGACAAAGTGGTCAAGCGCAGCTGCTAATACTATCACTTAGGCGCAGCTGCCAGAATTGGGACTTTTTCTATGAGGCGCTTCTGCCGGTATTGACCTTTAAACGCTACTGTCATTGTCATAAGGCTCCCTATTAGGTGCAACTGCTGATACTGTCCTTAGAGCACAGCTGCTAGGACGTTTACCATAGGTCTAAAACATCTACGGGTTATGGTGCAGCTGCCAGTGCTCATCTATAGGGTACTAGGTCCATTGCTGCCAATGTTTACCGATAGGGTACTAGGTCCATACTACTAATGTTCCTCTATTTCAGCTTTTATCCCTCATCATTCATCTACCCATGTTTTACCCAACATATCTTGTAGATATAAAATACTTTATACAGTTTACATCATTTAAAACATGTATAAAAATCTTTCACCAGCATAGACAACAAGTATTCAGACAATATGCACACATAGCACATAATTTATATTAAAATACTTTATATCTATGTGTAAGATGAAAGAGACTATGCACTCACCTGAAAGGTGGTGACTCATCACACAGACAACGCTTCGATACTCTCAAAACAATTTTCCTTCGATAAAACCTAGTATCAATACCACTAGGGTTAAATCTAACGATAACCACGACAAATTAATAGTCTGACTATTATTACTATTATATAAGCGTTAAACGATATTTATATAACTCATAATAATAGTCCAAATAATTACTTTCAGGACCTAATAACATTACTATAATTATTTGAAAGCTATATTAAAAAATGCGTAAGCGTGGCTCACTTACAACGGATTTTAAAGAAAACCGGGCTTTACTCGGAGCAGCGCTTCGAAACCGAAAGACCCTTTTTCTCGGGACTCCGGGAGCCTCGGGGCTTCCTTTGGGTGCTAAGGGTGTTATCTAGGGTTTAGGAGTGGTTTGGGATCTTAGAGATAGGAACAAACTAGAAAGAGAAGTGATTTTGGTGTGAAAATTCTGGAAACCCTCGCCCCCTTTTATAGCCTGCAAGGCCTCGAATTACGTTGGGCGTAACCTTGGCTATGCTGGGCGTAGTGCTCGGATGAGGGTGCCAGCTTCGCACCAGCTGGCTCGCACATTGGATTGATAAGGATCGAAGAACGCAGGGTGTATCTGGCCTCGGATGCGAGGTGTAATTGCGAGGCTACGTGGCGTGATCCGAAGCGAAGCCTTGGGCAACAAGCAACGGCTCAGATGCGGCCACGTCATCACCCTTCTCGCAGATTTCACAAATTGCACATTCGACTTTAAAAATTCGTAACTTTCACATACAAGCTCCGTTTTCGACGTTCTTTATATCCACGCGTAGGCGGGAACATACTCTACAACTTTCGTTTAGACTCCGTCGACTAATTTTGACTTTATTTTAAAAGTTATCTTATTAACAGGCCAAGACAGGATTGGTTTGTTAAAAATTCATAACTTCTTCATCCGACGTCCGTTCTCGTCCATCTTTTTATCATTATGCTATTATTAATGAGATCTTTGATTCTCGTTTAGGTTGTGTCTGCTAAAAATCGCTCGATCTACTATTCGAATTTCGGGTTATACACTGCTAAGTCAAAATTCGAAAAATCATAACTTCCTTATACAAACTCAGATTTGGGCGTTCTTTTTATGGACGCTCTCGGTTTAACGAATTCTATGACTTTCGTTTAGATCGCTAAGGCTGAATATTGCTCTATCGTAAATTCACTATTTATGTTTCCCGGTGTCGTGCCGGTTCCGTCGCGAAACTTCTAGGAAGGCCCTAGAATTTTTGTCCAAAGGCCTTGGATGGGAAGTCCATGAGATGCTTAGGCCTTAAGATAAGGAATTAGGGTTTCCCCCTTAAAACCCTAGCTTTGGCTCTAAGCTATCTCAGCTATATAAAGGGCTATACCCCTTCAAGATTTCAGCCACTCTTAACCCTAGAAGAATAGTCGAATTTCTCAAGCCTTCTCCTCCTCTCTCCTCTCTCCTCTTTCATCCTCTCGTCTAGTTTGGGTGTGAGCCATTAGAGGTGTTACACTTGTGACACTTGCTCTCAAGCTTCAGGAAGTCTAGGATTCACATTGTTATTACTACATAACAATTAAAGGTATGTTTGCTATCTTTTGTTATAATTTTCAAAAATAGTATATGCCTCTTAGGGTTTTCCTTTTGATGTTCAATACTTGTATGTTCAATTAGAGAAAACATAGATCAAAGCAATTAGGGTTGCATGCACATATATGATTGTTTGTTATGCTCAAAACCCATCAGGTACGCCCAACGTACTTCCCTGATGCCCAAAATTCATATTAAGCACTTAATACCTAAAGTCTAAAAGTTCAATTCATAAATCTAGCTATTGGGAAAGTATTAACTGATAAAGTTGACAACTTGATGCCTTTTCATGGCTTGAAGGAGACGAAAACCAAATTTTAACCTTCTAACTTCATATAAAGAAAAACGACTCATGCGTAGATGAACCAAAGTCATCAAGGTACAATTTTTATGCACTAGGGACCTCAGAAACATCAAGGAATGCTAACCTAAACTTCTGTAGTAGCTTTTACTGACAAGAATCAACTCATGGGACCAAACTATGCCAAAACCCTAAGCCGAACTAGATCTAAGCAATGAACCATAAAGGTTGACACTTTATACCTCTAAAAGGATTATCAAGATGACTAAAGTCTTGATCTACAAGATCCAAGCCAATCAACACTTCTCCAATGAGTTCCTTCTTCTTCAATATGCACCAAAAACACAGCTACTCACTCAATGGCTCAAGAATCTCACAAATGAGGCTAGGGTTTCGAGCAGACTACTTTAGAGGATGGAGGCTGAAGATAAGGTCAGCCCTAATGGAGATAATGAGGTTTTATAGGGTACAAGACCAAAGTCCAGGGTTTTCCTCTACCACGAGTACGTCCAACGTACTCTATGTAAGCCCAACATACTCAAGAGGAATGCGCGATCAAGGTTAATGAGTTATGCCCTACATAACACTCAGTTACGCCCATCGTAATGGCCTTTCATGCAAAAATACTTATAAGCTTAAAACTTAAGGAATTTACCTGGGAAACGGGTGTTACAATTCTCCCCCACTTGAATTAGACTCCATCCTCGAAATCCTCCTCCGCAAATAACTCTGGATAGTGCTCCTTCACCTCATCCTCAGGCTCCTAAGTCAACTATGAACCCTTCCGGTGTTGCCATTGCACCTTCACTAGACTCACAACCTTGTTTCGTAACGTCTTCGTCTTCTTGTATTGATTCATAATCGGTCTCTCAATGTATTTCATGCGCTCATCAACTTGGATATCCTCCAAAGGAACCACTGTGGAATCATCAACCACGCACTTCCGCAACTGAAAGACGTAAAAAGTGTTGTGAATCTGACTGAGCTCCTCGGGCAGTTCCAAATGATAAGCAACCATTCCCACCCGGGAAATAAAACCTGAAAGAGCTAATGTATATGGGGCCCATCTTGGCATGCTTCCTGAACCGGATGACACCTTTCCAAGGTGACACCTTCAGGAGTACCATATCCCAAACCTATAAGTCCAAATCCGATCGACATCTATCAGCATAACACGACCCACTTGCATCAAAACCGCACCCAATATCGAAATCGACACATCATAGTACACTACAAAATCATCCACACCCTCTGGCAGGGTCAAGATCTGAGCCTCACATAACTTCTATCTCAAAATCTCAAATGTTGTCGGCTACTCAGCCCCCTAACAGAAAGTAGCAGATTTCTTCGTCAACCTGGTCAACGGAACTGCGATTATGGATAAATTCTCGATAAACCTCCGATAATACACAACTAAACCAAGGAAACTCCAAATCTCGGATGGAGAACTTAGAACCTCTCACTACATCACTACCTCGATCTTGGCAGGATCGACCAATATACCCTTTTGGTTGACAAGGTTCCCCAGAAACTACACTTCGCACAACCAGAACTCACACTTAGAGAATTTAGCTTATAACATCTCCGCCTTCAGAGTCTCTAGAACCTCTCTCATATGATCTTTATGATGCTTCTTGGTCTTAGAATAGACCAAGATGTCATCAATAAACATAATGATTGACTAATCCAACATCAGTCTGCATACTCGGTTCATGAGATCCATGAACGATGTTGGAGCATTGGTGATTCCAAAATACATCACCAAAAACTCATAATGACCAGAACAAGTCCTGAAGGTCTTCTTCTGAACATCCTCGCGTGATGATAACTCGAACGTAAATCAATCTTGTAGAACTAAGATACACCCTGCAACTGGTCGAACAAATCATCAATCCTCGGAAGTGGATAACGGTTTTTCACTGTTAGTTTGTTCAGCTCCCAATAATCGATACACATCCCGTGGGATCCATCTTTCTTCTTCACGAACATAATCGGCACTCCTCATGGTGAACTATTCAGATTGATAAACCTCTTGTCTAACAGCTCCTACAACCGTGTAGACAACTCTTGCATCTCCGATGGTGTTAACCGATAAGGTGCCTTGGCTATTGGAGCTTCACCTAGAACCAGATTTATACGAAACTCCACCTGCCTCTCCTGGGGCACTCCAGGAAATTCCTCCAAAAACACATCTGAATACTCTTGAATAACCGACACATCATCAATCGTCCTCTTTTTCTCTTCCCTGGTATCAAATATATAAGCCACAAAACCAGAACAATCATGTTGAAGGTGTCTCCTAGCTCTCATAGTTGAACATAGAGCTACTCCTTGTTGAGCACCATCGCCATGAATAATTAGTTCTCCTTTACTTGGGGTTCTAACCCAAAATAACTGGTGCCCACAATCAATCATCGTCCCATTAGGGCTCAACCAATCCATCCCCATGATCACCTTGCTATCACACAAAGGATTAGGAACCAAATCAATCGCATATTGCTCGCTAAATAGCTCCAAAACACAACCCTGATGTGGAAGATTATCAAAAATCTCTACCTCTAATGGATAATCAAGCTCCCTGGAGCGTCACCGAATCCCTTGCTAAGCATAAGTGATACAAATGATCGGGTAGCACCCGAATCAAATAGAACTAAAGTTGGAACACTGTTCACTAAGAACGTCCCTATATAACATCAAAAATGAAATAAGAATAAACATCAAGGAAATAAATGAAACAGAGAGAAATTACATACTCGTAACCACATCTGGTGTTGCACAAGCCTCTTCAGCTGATAACTGGAAAACTCGACTCCTCATGACCGACACCTCCGCCTTGTCATGGCGGCCTTCAGTGATCATCAATGTTATCGGAGCGGGTGCTGCAACCACTCCCCCTACTGTCAAACTCAGACAATCGACCTTTTTGTGGTCTCTCTGATTGGAATGGAAGCAAATTAGAAACGATCCATGTGTGGTTGTAGTGGCAGTACAATCCCTGTTGAAATGACCAGTCTTGCCGCACTTGTAGTAGCCAGAACCACCCGCCCTAAAAGCTCCCTCGTGCTTCCGACCACATCGGTGGCATCGATCCCAGCCCTGTGGGCCCCTTTATCTCGAATCTACAACCTTGGGCTTCTTCCCATAGCTCTCAGATACCTAATCCTAAACCAAATTCTTTTTCCTCACTGACTCTAGATATATCTCTCGCTCACGAGCCCGAGCTTTCATGCCATCCAAGTATGTCTCGTATCTTATCCTTCAATATGTAATAGTATCAGACCTTCTTCATCTACTCATCCTCCACATATTGAAGAACCAATAAGGCCCTCTCACGGCACATGGCAATGATCTCCGCCTTAGTCTTGGTAGTCTGGCGAAGGTCCTAGAACTCCCTCGCCAGCTGCTGATCCTCAATCACGGGTGCAAACTCAGCATGCAAGTCCGACCTTTGCCTCTTCGGGACACGCGCTAGTCCGAAAAGCGTTCGCGACGTCCACCAACCATCGCTTGCTAATAATAGGGTCCTTCTTGCTGAAGAACTCAGGAGCCCCACATGCACAAAACTCTCGAAAATTCAGAGAGTATACACCCACCATAGCCATCATCTTAGTACGAAACATGCCCGAAATTCGTCCAACAATTCCATAATGCCCTCCTTGATCGAACCAAAGATCATAGGAGTCTGCTCTAGAATATTGTGGGTAATCTTAAACGAAATGAACTCCCTCATCTGATCATCCACGGGTATAGCTAAACCACCTCGAGTGACCACCATACTGAAAATAAACAATACAAACCATCAGAATATACTCTAAGAATCTCACACCCTGCATGCCTCTTGGTACCCTCGTGAATCCCTTGAATCGAGTGCGGATCTTGTGCTTCCAGTAATACGCGCCCAATACTACCTTCCACACATATCCGTACTTTCCTTAAGATTCATCTAGATTCCCCTAAGTGACTTCGTAAATTCCAACATTCCATAATCATACTAAACAACACATCTGTTAATTCTAACATGCTTCCTAGGTTCTCCTAGGATACCCTTCCCGCCACTCTCCACCATCAGTTTCAGAAGAAACCCCCATTAATACCCGCTAACTACCTTACAAATATAATTACATGAAACAAACACTAGATAATTCTTTGACTGCTAGGTCTCACACTACAACGGTTGGACTCAAACAAGAGCTGCGAAATATAGTTAAACCTAACCTTCTAAAATTATATAATTTATGTAACATGTAACCAAACATATTTCTTTTATAGTTAACTAGTATTAGCAGTGGTTCCTAAAAGCATAAAGCAAGCAACATTCGAGCATTGAGTTCTAACCAGAGCACTACTTAACATGCCATCCTATTATATCGTCTGTAATCCATACTAGCATGCAGTTCTAGAGGCTCATATAGTAAGCATACAAAGTCATCTCTCCTAACATACAATTATGAGCAAATCCTTAGCCTTAATCTAGCATGATATTCACATATTCACATATTGAATCAAACAAACATATATGGGTATTTTCGGAACATTTACTTGAGCTCGACTGATTGCATGCATCACACCCCTTCTTTTTAGTACAAATCCTTTTAGAAAGTAATTTCTTTTATGAAAATCTTACTAAATCCTCATTTTGAGTTATGATGTAACGACCCAATTTTTCAAAGAAAATTTTTCATTTTTGGAATAGTCAAATACATTTCCATAATTTAAGAAATCCAATCATAATTATTTTCAAAACACATGTCAAATACATCTTTTATTACAAACATCAGAGTGTTCATAAAAACGCCTGGAGAGAGTGCACGCCACGCCATCACGCCTTGCCTTTGCCCTTGGGATATGAAGTACCTGAAACAAATCCACAACCTGTAAGCTAAATGCTTAGTGAGTTTCCCAGAGCATACCACACACACAGTACACATATAACATATCATGTTAGCTATAATAGCTACCTATAACACATAAGCCATGCATAAATAAACTTGTAAGGATGCCATGGGCTCCCCCCAGGGTCTTACACCTTCGTGTCATGGGCTACCACACATGGTCTTACATCCAACGTGTCATGGGCTACCTCACATGGTCTTTACCTGGGAATGTCATGGGCTACCTCACATGGTCTTACATCTAATTGCCACGGGCTCCCCCGGGGTCTTCCATGCAATAACACACAATCACATAGCATATCAAATCACAGAAATGACTAACACATATACCATAATCACATAATGGGCCGACCTTGGTGCGTTAGACCCATGGGTATGGTGAGAAGACTCATCTCTGTCCGAAGAATCCGAAACTGCTCTCTTAACTGACCGTAACCTCTCGTGTTGAATAATAATATTAACTCATGTTAGGACATCACATAATCAAAGGGAAACCCAAACCCCTAGTCCTTCCATGAAGGCCCAAATATCCTTTCTTTGTTTATGGGCCCAAAATCCATGTCCAAAAATCATTAATGAGCCTCTTGGACCAATAAGGCCCTACCATAACATCAATGGCACAAAACAGATAAGATGGCCCACTATTCCCAAAATGCAACAAGGTCTAATAACCAAATGAGGCCTAACAACTCAAAGGCCCAAACAGATCCAAGTCCATATGTGGTGCGTACGCCTAGCGTACCACTCTGGTACGCGCACCGTACTGAGTTTCTGGGACTTACACGCTACGTATGCTAGGTTACGCCCAACATACTAACATATTAAGCACTTTCTCTATTAAGTGCTTAATACTCGATTCCCTTATGTCCAAAAGTCAAATCTAAGCTATTAAGACGACCTAGGGCATAAAGTTGGCAACTTTATGCCTTTGCATGTCTCATATGCTCCCAACACCCCCATTAAGACCTTTCTAAGGTTCTTAACCCATGCATGAGGTCAAAACACCCACCAAGACTCGATTTTTATGATGTAAACAGACCAAAGGACCTCAGATCTGACATTTCCATCGTTTGGAGTTACTCAACTCACAAGAGAAGGTCCAAAATCAACAAAGGGGACCAAACTAGAAAACCCTAGCAAGATCTAGTGATTAAGGTGGAAAGGTCCAAGCTTTATACCTCCAAAAGCTCCTCAAGGTCGACTATATGTAGATTCTTGAAGCCAAATGATACTCCAAGCTTCCTTGACAACTTCTCCTTCTTGAATGAACACTATAAGGACTATAAATGCACTCTTAAAGCTCAAAATGCACTCATAAATGGTATTAGGGTTTTCAGAGATGTTTGAAGGTGAAGGAGGTTGTTTAGGGTGAGGCTCAAATGAGTTAAGGGTGTTTATATAGGTCTGAAATCCGAAAATTAGGGTTTGGACATCCGGCACGTACGCCCAACATACGTGTTGCCCCTCTGCGATCATTCTTACCATGTACGCTAAGCGTACTCATAAGTACGACCATTGTAGTTAAGGGCTTCTTATGACATATTTGAAATGCTTCAATGGTTACAAGGTAGTACCTAATTTGGAGTGTTACATCTGACACACCCGAGAGTGTGTCTGAATCCCTCAAACCAAGGCTCTGATACCAACTTGTAACATCCTAAATGTACTAAGTAAATTTTTTTGTTTTAAATTTACCAAAATCATAAATTATTCATCTCAAATCCTCAAAATGTATCAAATAGAAAATAGTTATCAGAATACAATCCCAAAATCATAAAAAGCTGGACACGGGTGGATGCGATGCGATCAGGTCGAGCCCATCCCCTTCGAACCGGAAGTACCTGAAACATAAACTTAAATCGTAAGCACGAAACTTTGTGAGTTCCCAAAATACCACATACCATACAAGTAATGGCCCCGCCTAAATTAGCATAACGGGCCTCGTCCTAACTCGCATAATAATCCCCGTCCAACATACAAAATATGAAAGTATCATATAGACAACTAGCATCCTACAAACATAATCAAGTGGGCCGATATTGGTGCTTTCGACACACGATTACAGTGAAGAGACTCACCTCAATCCAATGATAAGCAAATTGCACACACTCGAACTGCTGCTACAATGACTCCTCACACTAATCACATCTAAACCAACCCTAATTATTAATTAAGGTAATAACCCATAATTAAATGTCCAAATCATAATCTATCTTACTAAGGTTAAAAGACCATTTTACCCTCCTCATACATGGCCTTAAACTATGGTCCAAAACCTAATATGACCCAAGGCCCAAAATGGCCTAAAACCCAATATGAACAAAGGCCCAAAATGGCCTTCTGATGAGTACATAGAGCGTACTACCCCATTATGCCCAATGTACTTGTCTAACAGAAAAGGAAGTCGGGGTTGAACACGTTACGCCGAGTGTACATAGAGGGTATGCCCAACGTACTCCCTTGATTCCCAAAATCCATATTAAGCACTTAATACCTAAAATCTAAATGTCCAATTCATAGATCTAGCTCAAAACCAGATTCTAACATTCTAACTTCATTAAAGAACAACAACTCATGCATGGATGAACAACATTCACCAAGATACGATTTTTATGCACTAGGGAACTCAGAAACATCAAGGAAATGCTAACCTAAACTTCCGGAGTAGCTTTTACTCACAAGAATCAACCCATGGGACCAAAAATATGCCAAAATCCTAAGCCAAACTAGATCTAACATCTAAGCGATGAACCATAAATGTTGAGACTTTATAGCTCCAAAAGGATTATCAAGATGACTAAAGTCTTGATCTACAAGCTCCAAGTCAATCAACACTTCTCCAATCAGTTCCTTCTTCTTTAATATGCACCAAAACACAACAACTCACTCAAAGGCTTAAGAATCTCATAAATGGGGCTAGGGTTTCGAGGGGACTGCTTTGGAGGATGTAAGGTGAAGATAAAGTCAGCCTCAAGGGAGATAATGAGGTTTTATAGGGTCCAAGACCCAAAATTTAGAGTTTGTCTCTACCACGAGTACGCCCAGCGTACTACTCAAGAGCAACACGAAATCAAGTGTAATGAGTTACGCCCCACATAACACTCAGTTACGCCCAACGTAATGGCCTTCATACAAAAATAATTAAATGCGTAAAACTTAAGGAATTTACCTGGGAACTGGGTGTTACTCTCCTCAGCGGAAAAATTATGTCATATAATATTTGATGATTTGGAGCCCATGAAACTATTTTCTTAAACGAAAAGCATTAATCATATATTACCAACATATAACATAGACTAATGTTATTGGTCATGTGAGAGATGTGCAAGAGATGAGCCATGTGTGGTCATCCATGTTGCCTAACGTTTGCATTGGGCTTGGCATTAACTCCATGCTCTTATCCTCAGTACCCATTGTACGTTTTTCCCTCTTCAGTTCTCGAAATTTGTTAGTTGTCATCATCTCGTGATGTTTTTTATGATTTTTTTTCCTATGTATGTTTGTATACATATTATGTCATATACCGAGAATGGATGTGATTATAATGCAAGAGTGATAATTCTTGACACGTCAGACATGCTAATAAAAACTCAACGACACGAAACAACATGACTTATTTTTTGGATACACATAAAGATATTACGAAATTATTTGAATCGGTTCAAACCCACCAATCTGAACCAACTTAAATTTCCAACCAAAATGACTAAAGTTGACAAGATGGAATGGTTGTGTAACATGTCAAGATCACTCTTAATTTTAGTGCGGATTAAAAGGATTAGGTTGACCTATACATATTTGGTTATTTATTTTATTTTTTTTAAATGATGTATACAACACTCATTTAGTCATTTATAACTCGCGTGTCTGAATTTAACATTTCTATGGTCATGATATACACACAAATATCCGTTAAAGATTGAACCATATTGATCTGCCCATTAGCAAAAGTAGAAAGTTTTTTTATAGGGAGGAAAGGTTGCTAATTAATATATTCTGAAAAGACCTCAATTTCTAAGTTGAAGAATATATAAAAAACAATATTATTATTCTAAGAAAAAAAGGCAAAAATAATGTTCGAAGAAGGTAGGCATAGAAAAGATGAAAAGCTTTTGACCACCCTCAACACGTTCCTCTTTTAGGCGCCCGCAATACTTGGATTTCAATCGACACTTGGTGTTTCAAGTTTTTAATATTTAATTATTTTTCTTATTCACTATAAATATCCAAAAATCTTGGGTGGGGATGTTTTGGTCAAATTTGAGAAGCTGTTAAAAGTGAGTTATAACTTATAACTATTTGTTGGGGGGACAATTGGGATTCACACGTATATGACGATATTGCCCATCAACAATTTTAATTGAAAAATGAAAAAGAAAAAGTCGAAACAGCACTAAGAGTGGATCATGAGCCTCCAAGTCCTTTACCTATCATTGATATCCATATGTTCATTTCTCGCATGAATAAAGTCGAGGTATCAAAATGAGCCAAAATTAATCGATTAAAAATAAAATATAATTTTAAGTGACTCATGTTATTCGTGAGTGTAGTTAAATTGTCATATCTATTTAGAAGTATATCTTTATATTTAAATTAGAAAGGGATTCCATGTAATTTGTGATGCTAAAAACTCAATAGTTTATCGACATAATGAAAGAGGTTCTAGGGTGAATGTTGATAGAGACGGGTTAATGATGTGGTGTATAATCATACTATTAAGCCATGTGGATTTTTATCTGTGTTTGATCGAAAATTCGACGATATGGGAACACAAACACTTCATATGCACATGAAAAGATGGTCACGACATTGATTGGTATTTTGTCATCACAAAAAAAATTAATTAATTCGTAAATAACTATTGATAAATTAAGATTACAGTTTTATATATACGATAACCATCGCAGTTGACAACTTGACATTGACACAACTCAAATTTAAATTCGTTTTCGCTGTGTTACGTACACTCTTCAGTTTCAATAATATTTCACATTTAATACATAAAATATGAGGTCTTAATAATAATAATTGTACTTTAATATCTGCAAAATGACAAGAGTGCCCTTATGATTGATTAATGACAAAGAAAATGGTCGTTAAATATTGTATAAATTAAATAAGCATACTTTTATCTATGGAGTATACAAATCGAATAATTGTTTGAAAATTTAATGATTTTGAGAGGGTTTAAGCATAGGATAACGCGCCGATCCTTTGCCAAATTCTCTTCTCGACGAGAGGGGATTTCTCCCTTCGTTGAAAATTCATGTAGTGGCTATTTTTTGTATATTCGTGTAGTCACCATCTTAAATTCTTAACAACTTGGCATATATTGATAATAATAAAACAAAAAAGAATAAAAATCGATATCTATCAACAGATAGGGGGAAAAAGGGAATTATTATTCTGAAAAAAAGGAAGGAAAGACAATCTTAAACCGATACATAATCTATAATATATTTGTTTTTCTAATAAGAAGAATAACATATCTAATAAGATAGGCAAGAATCATATAATCTTCATCTAGAACAAAATACTTTAAAGAATCCATCACTCGTATATAAAAGTTATAGAACATGAAAGTCGAAGGAGGAAAAAAATATATCTAATATCTCTTCGAAATTATAATGAATTTGTTAATATTTATATGTTGCGTATGAATAAAACTTACCCTACTACATATATGAAATGATGAAAAGTCACGTTATGATAAAATTAATAACATTTTAACACATTTGTTATTATTTCACACGAATAAAAAGATAAATAAAAATAAAAATAAAAGGATATTTAATTTCTCTGAATAAAATTATGTAATTATAGTTGATAAAAAATAATGGAGTTAATGACATTAATCACCAAATAATAATAATTTTTGTACTAAATTAAAATATTGACACAAGACATGGTAATTATTTTGAACCATGTAATAAATGAGATATATTAGAAGATGGGAAGTTAAAGAGTTGTAATAATTATAAAGGTAAATTACACTATTCGTTCCTCGTACAGGTGTCAAAAAGTCTTTATTTTTAAAAATTAACTCGGATCATACCTTGTTTGGTTTAACATTGCACGTCTCATCCCTGAGATATGATTTTGTTGCGAACTTAGTCCAGGTCATAATTGAAATGACCATAATACCCTTGTGATTTTATTTTTCAATTTTTTTAATGTTTTATTGTAATACCCCGGTTTTCAGGTATTTTCAAATCCATCCCTAGGTTTAAATTATAAGTCAATTTGGTCCCTAAGTCCAAGAGTTATGTCTTGAAGCCCTAGTGGCAGTTTGGTAAATTGAGCATGAGGAGTACACTAAGCGTACAAGTGTGTACGCTAAGCGTACTAGGGCGCGCCCTAGTACACTAGGCATACACTCACGTACGCTGGGCGTACCCATGTCAGAAGGAAACCCTAAATTTTATGGTTTGAAGGGTATTTAAGCATGATGCTCTGATCCGATCGAGGTGATGAGTATCTTAATATCGAGTTCCTAGACTATCTTAAGGAATGTGGAATTGTTTCACAATTGACGCCACCAAGGACACCACAACTTAATGGTGTGGCTTAGAGGTGCAATCGAACCTTGTTAGACATGGTTCGTTCCATGATGAGTCAAGCTTCATTACCTATCTTATTCTGGGGGTATGCCTTAGAGACTGCCGCCTATATCCTTAATCTAGTCCTAACCAAAAGGGTTTCTAAAACACCTCACGAGATGTGGACAAGGAAGTTTCCCTCGTTAGTACACATCAAGGTTTGGGGTTGCGAGACTTTCGTGAGGCATGAGACTCACGACAAGATCGAACCTCGTAGTGAGCATTGTGTTTTCATCGGCTACCCACATAAGTCTTTTGGATATCTCTTCTACAGATCGAGTGTAACGACCCAATTTTTACGTCCGAAAATTTCATTTTTAAAATATTACTTTAGAAAACATTAATAAATAAAAACATTGTCTAAATAAAAAGAAACGTTGTTTGTTCACACCATAACACATTGCAACCATGTTCTAAAAAGCTACACCATACATCCCATCAAAATATCAGAGTACAGTCCCAGTAAATCTCATAAATGCGGAAACCGAAGAGTGTGTGTATGACGGGCTGCTACCGCGCCGGCTCCTTCCCCTTCGATGCAGAGGTACCTGAAAACAAAACTGTAAACGTAAGCACAAAGCTTAGTGAGTTCCCCCAACGTACCGCATACCATACAAACACATAACATATATACTGCCAGGCTATTCTGGGGTGCCTGACTACCCGGTACGGCCATTATGGGGTGCCGACCTACCCGTGTCAAGCCATTCTGGGGTGCTGACCTACCCATACGGCCATTCTGGGGTGCCGTCTTACCCGTGTCAAGCCATTCTGGGGTGCTGACTACCCATCGGTCCTGACAACCGATCCTCGGGGACTATTTCACCCCTACTACTATGATCACATATAACATAACAAGCCAGCATGCAAACATATCATCACATACTGTCAGACGTATCTGGGGTGTCTGACTACCCTTCGGTCCTAACGACCGAACTTTACTACTATCACAGACACATATCATGCTAGCATATCACATATCAGGTAATAGCAAACTTAGATGATATCACAAAGACAATCATCTACCATACATCTCCTACTGGTGGGTCGGCATTGTGGCCTTAGACCCACCGCTACTGGAAGGTAACTCACCTCAAAGTAGCTGCTGAACTGATCGGAAACTGACTGCCTACTGCTGCCGCTGCTGCTCCGGAAATCCTCCGGCTGCAATTTCCACAATAAACCCAATCAAACATTGCTCACTGACCTTTGGGTAAAATGACCATTTTACCCATGACCATGCCCTAAGTCAAAGTCAGAGTCAACTTTCAGTTGACCCGACTCGTCGAGTTGGCTTTCCAACTCGCCGAGTCCCTATCCAAACGACTGCCCTGAATCCCGATCCTACCCGTCGAGTTAGGCGATGACTCGACAGGTTCACCTTCTTAACCAATATTCAAGTCCTTCATCCTACTCGCCGAGTTGTATGAACAACTCATCGAGTTCATCTTCATCCGATGAACACTTTATGCTAAGACTCGCCGAGTTGTATGAACAACTCGCCGAGTCTGTTCTTGAGCTATGAAGATTGCCTTGGACTCGCCGAGTCAGGGCATTGACTCGCCGAGTCCTAACATGGGTGAGTTCAGCTCCCAACTCACCGAGTCACCCCCTGTGACTCAAGGCTCAACTCGACACATGAAGAAGGGACCAACTCTGAGACTCGCGACCAGACTCGCCGAGTCACCTATGCGACTCGCCGAGTCGTCGCCATGCACTCCTTAAATATACCGATTTGCTCGGTTCCAGACCATGCCATTCATAGATCTGGGCTTCTAGGACACGAATCACACGTAAAGTTTCCAACTTTACGTGTGGATATCCACCAATAAGGATTATAAGGCTCAAAATGTCCTAAAATGGTAGATCTAGGGCTAACAAGTCTTATGGGGCCAAAAAGCTAACAGATCTGAGCTCCTGGAGCTCAATCTTACATAGATCCAAAGGCCAAACGCCTTATTACAACATATAATGAACATGCAACCTTGGGAAAATGACCAAGAAGGACCCAAATGAAGTTTTAAGCATAGAATCAAGGGGAAAACGGGTTATACCTCAAAGGAAATGTTGAAATGACACAAGGATGGCTGATCTCCTTCTCCTCTTCTTGATCTACTCCTCTTACACTTCAAAACCTTCAAGAATACACTAAGAGCACCTCAAACTCTCAAGAAAACAAGGGGAAAACGATGTAGGGGGAGTTCTGGGGTGAATGGGGACGAGTTGGGGCGGAATGAGGGTTTAAATAGGGTGCAAACCCTTGAAACTTAGGGTTTCATCCCGCAGCGGTGACTCGCCGAGTCCAGGATATGGACTCGTCGAGTCGCCTACTTAAAACACGTCCTGAGTCCCGTCCCTACTCGGCGAGTCGGACCCTATGACTCGCCGAGTCTAAGGCTAAATTAGGTCAATGCTTAAATAAAATTCACATACCGGAAACCAGGTGCTACAAATCTCCCCCACTTATCTTAGACTTCGTCCTCGAAGTCTGCTGCCTGATCCTGAAACAGCTCGGGGTAGTGCTCCATCATCTCGTCTACCGGCTCCCAAGTCCACTCTGAACCCTTGCGGTGCTGCCATTGCACCTTCACTAGCTCCACCCTCTTGTTCCTTAAATCCTTCGACTTCCTGTCGAGGATTGCGACTGGGCGCTCGATGTAGTTCAGGCTGTCATCAACCTGAATATCCTCCAAAGGTACTACTGCAGAATCGTCCACTAGGCACTTCCGCAACTGCGAAACATGGAAAGTGCTGTGGATCTGGCTAAGCTCGGCTGGCAGATCCAGCCTATATGCTACCTTGCCCACCCGGGCTAAGACCCTGAACGGTCCGATGAATCGCGGGCCCAACTTGCCCCGCTTCCTGAATCGGATGACGCCTTTCCACGGCGACACCTTCAGGAGGACCATATCCCCGACCTGGAACTCTAAATCGGATCGACGCTTGTCGGCATAACTTTTCTGTCGACTCTGAGCAGTCTGAAGCCTGCTCCGGACCTGCTGTATCCTCTCAGTCGTCTTGAGCACCACTTCGGTGCTCCCCATAACTCTCTGGCCAACCTCACCCCAGCATATCGGGGTCCTACACCTCCGTCCGTACAACATCTCGAAAGGAGGGCGGTCGATGCTCGCGTGATAGCTGTTGTTGTAGGAGAACTCAGCCAAAGGAAGATAGGTATCCCAGCTACCACCGAAATCCAGAACACACGCCCGCAACATGTCCTCCAAAGTCTGGATGGTCCGCTCACTCTGTCCATCTGTCTGCGGGTGAAAGGCGGTGCTGAAATGCAGACGAGTGCCCAACTCGTCATGGAATCTCTTCCAAAACCTGGAAGTAAAACGCACATCCCTGTCCGAGATCACCGATACCGGCACCCCATGCCGTGCCACAATCTCCCTGATATAGATGTCGGCCAATTTCTCGGCCGATATGCTCTCCGGAATCGGAATGAAGTGAGCACTCTTGGTCAATCTATCCACGATGACCCAAATCGAATCCACTCCACGTGCGGTCCTGGGAAGCTTTGTGATAAAATCCATCGTGATATCTTCCCACTTCCACAGTGGAATGTCCAACGGCTGCATCTTGCCATGCGGCCTCTGATGTTCGGCCTTGACCTTCCTGCAGGTCAAGCACCGCTCGACGTACCATGCCACATCCCGCTTCATGCAGGGCCACCAATAGTCTAGACGAAGATCCCTATACATCTTCGTCGCCCCGGGATGAATGGAGAATCGGGACTTGTGCGCCTCCTCCATCAAAATCTGGCGCACGCCCCCGTGATACGGCACCCACACCCTACGGTGTAGTGTCAATAACCCTCGGCTATCATAATCGAAGGAGGAAACCTGACCTACTACGCGCTCGCTCTTCCGATGCTCCTCCTTGATAGCCTCCTGTTGAGCTTCCCGAATCTGCTCCAACAGGGGAGTCACCACAGTCATCCTCAAACAGGCGTCCCTGATCGGCGCCGTCTTGCGGCTAAGCGCATCGGCCACCACATTGGCCTTTCCCGGGTGGTAAAGGATCTCGCAATCATAATCCTTCACCACATCCAACCACCGACGCTGCCTCATGTTCAGATTCGGCTGGTCCATGAGGTACCTCAAGCTCTTGTGGTCCGTGTAGATGGTACACCGAACCCCATAGAGGTAATGTCGCCAAATCTTGAGGGCAAATACCACCGCCCCCAACTCCAAATCGTGCGTCGGGTAGTTCGCCTCGTGAGGCTTGAGCTGCCTCGAAGCGTAAGCAATGACATGCCCCCTTTGCATCAACACCGCGCCCAACCCAGAAATGGACGCATCGCAATAAACCACGAAATCCTCTACGCCCTCTGGCAGGGCTAAGATCGGCGCCTCACACAATCTCTGTCTCAGCGTCTCAAACGCAGCCTGCTGCTCGGGTCCCCACCGAAAGACCACGGCTTTCTTCGTCAGCCGCGTCAGGGGCACGACTATCTTGGAGAAATCCTGGATAAATCTCCGATAGTAGCCTGCCAAACCTAGGAAGCTCCGAATCTCAGATGGGGACTTCGGAACCTCCCATCTCATCACGGCCTCGACCTTGGCCGGATCGACCAGAATCCCGTTCTGGTTGACGAGGTGCCCCAGAAATTGCACCTCGCGCAACCAAAACTCACACTTGGAGAACTTGGCATACAAGCTCTCCCTCCTCAGGGTCTCTAACACCTCTCTCAAATGCTCCTCATGATCCTCCCGGGTCTTGGAATAAACCAAGATATCATCGATAAAGACTATCACAGACCGATCCAGCATCGGTCTGCATACACGGTTCATGAGGTCCATGAACGCGGCAGGAGCATTGGTGAGCCCAAACGGCATCACCACAAACTCGTAATGGCCATAGCGCGTCCGAAACGCGGTCTTCTGCATATCCTCCTCCCTGACCCTCATCTGATGATAACCCGAACGCAAATCAATCTTGGAAAACCAAGATGCGCCCTGAAGCTGGTCAAAGAGGTCATCAATCCTCGGAAGCGGGTAACGGTTCTTCACCGTTACCTTGTTCAGCTCCCGATAATCTATACACATCCGATGCGACCCATCCTTCTTCCTCACAAACAGAATCGGGGCTCCCCAGGGCGAACTGCTCGGCCGAATAAATCCCTTGTCCAGCAGCTCTTGCAGCTGCGTAGACAACTCCTGCATCTCGGGAGGAGCCAACCGATACGGTGCTTTGGCTATCGGAGCCGCACCGGGAACGAGGTCAATCCTGAACTCCACCTGTCGCTCCGGAGGTATCCCAGGTAGTTCCTCCGGAAAAACATCAGCAAAATCTCGAACCACCGGGACCTCGCTCACGGTCGCCTTACCCGCCTCCCGGGTGTCCATCACGTACGCGACATAACCCGCGCATCCCTGCTGAAGGTAGCGCCTAGCCCTCGCTGCTGAACATACAGTGGGTCCACACTGCGGCCGCTCTCCATGAATCACCAACTCTCCCCCACTTGGGGTCTTGACTCGCACTAGCTGCTGCGCGCAATCTATCACTGCCCCATTAGGGCTCAACCAATCCATACCAATAATCACCTTGTTCCCACGCAATGGAATGGGAACCAAGTCCACCAGGTAACACTCCTCAAACAGTCGCAGGGCACAATCTCGAAACACCCTCGATGCTCGCACCGATCGATCATCGGCAATCTCTACCTCTAACGGGCAATCTAACTCGCCTGAAGTCTCATGAAATCTCTTGCTAAGAGCAAGAGAAACGAACGATCGGGATGCACCCGAGTCGAACAATACCTGAACCGGGATGCCGTTCACATGGAACGATCCTAATACACATGCATACACACAGAGCACATATCAATATCATAACAACGAAAAATAAAAGATAGAAGGAAGAAATCATACCCGTCACCACATCGGGCGCGGCGCGTGCCTCCTCGGCAGTCAACTGAAATGCCCGACTCCTCACCACTGGAGCCTCTGCCTTGCCCTGCCGGCCATCCGTGATCCGCAGGGTCGCTGGAGCTGGCGCCTTCACTGGCGCTGAAGCTGTCAACATGGGGCAATTGGCCTTCTTGTGGCCCCTCTGGTTGCAGTGGAAACACAGCAACTCCGATGTCTGAATAACGGTCGCAGGAGCAGTGCAATCCCTGCTGATATGCCCAAACTTGCCGCACTTGTAGCAGCCTGACGATCCCATCCTGCACGCCCCCTCGTGCGGCCTGCCGCACCTCCTGCAGCGGCTCGGTCCCGACTGACCTTTCGGCCTCCCATCTGATCCCTTGGGCTTCTTCCCCGAAGCCCCTGATGCCTGACCATCCTCCAGTTTCCGTTTCCGGATGTGCTCCAAATCTATCTCTCTCTCCCTAGCCCTGGCAATCATGGAGTCCAGGGTAGGGCAAGCCGAAAAGCTAACATGCTCCCGAATGTCAGCTCGTAGCATGTCGTGGTAACGAGTCCTCCTCATATCCTCGTCACCTGCATACTGGGGCACCAATAAAGCCCTCTCCCGAAACTTGGCGGTGATCTCCTCCACGGTCTCTGTCGTCTGCCTCATATCTAAGAACTCCCTGGCCAGCTGCTGAAGCTCGACCGCTGGCGCAAACTCTGCCCTGAACCTAGTCACGAAGTCAGACCAGGTCATTGCCTCGACAGCCGAGGCTCCCATCGAGTCACCCACTGACTCCCACCAATCTCGGGCCCGGTCCCGTAAACACCCTGCTGCGTACCTCACCTTCGACCCCTCGGGGCAGAAGCTGATCAACTGGGCGGACTCGATATCCGCAATCCACCGCCTGGCGACAATGGGGTCCTTCACCCCATGGAAATCCGGCGCACCACTGCTCCTGAAGTCCTTGAAGGACAGTGTGCGAGATCCTGACTGGCTAGAGGCCAAGTCGCTCCTGAATGCCCGTAGGCGATCCTCCATCATCTCCATGATCCCTTCCTTGATCGACCCAAAGATGATGGGGGTCGACTCAAGGATGCCCCTAGTGATCTCCGACGTGATGAACTCACGTAGCCTCTCCTCAATCGGCTCGGTGCCAGATCCCGAACCTGACCCCTCTCCTGACCCGCCATCTGTCGGTCTCGATTGAAGTACCACCATTCTGCAAAACATCAATGATAATCATTAGTGGTACTGCTACTTTCTGAGGGATCTCAACTACTTACAGGTTCCTTGGTCTCGTCTTGGCCTTCCTCGGCTCGGGTACGGATCCTCTGCTTTCAGTAGTACGGGCCCATACTACCTTCCACATCTATCCGTACCTTCTCCGAGGAATTCCTCGACTCCACCAACTCCCCTCTACTACTGCTACTCTCCGATATTCTCACCCTAGGCTTGCCCTAGGGAGAACTCAAGTTCAACACAACTGGTCCTCAGCTGCTGTAGGTCTCCTCCTAATGCCAGTTAGCCACCACCTAAACACCATCACATGTAATGAGGATTAGATAATCCTTCAAGTAAAAGATCCGTCCCTACAACGGTTGGACTCAAACAAGAGCTGCGCAATAGGGCCAGTTCCAACACTTTGGGATTATTCAACCCTGATTACATGTGGTGTGACGTGTTTACCTAGTGGCTCACTCCCATTACTCAGAGTCCTACGTAGCACGAAGCAAGCAGCATTCAGATAAGGGTAACAATCTCAATTAACTCTATCTACTTTCAGGAATTGAGCTAGCATTTAGTGCTAAGCTCATACTACCAGGCATAACCTAATCAGGCTATCCTACTTACTGTCTACTCAATATCTAGCATGCAATTCTCATACCACTGAAACACATAAAGCAGGCACATAAGGCATCACTCCTAGATCCTTAGTCCTATTCTAGCATGCATCATTCATAAAGCTGATAAACATAACATAAACTTGTATGGGTACTATGGGGAATACTTACTTGAGCTCGGCCGGTCGCGCACGTCACACACTTTACTCTTTCTCGAAACTCTTTCCTCAATTTTAGAAAACATTTTCTTTTAGAAAATCTTTTAATCCCTCGATTTGAGTTCAAACACTCCCGAGGGTGTGTCTGAATCCCTCAAACCAGGGCTCTGATACCAACTTGTAACGACCCAATTTTTACGTCCGAAAATTTCATTTTTAAAATATTACTTTAGAAAACATTAATAAATAAAAACATTGTCTAAATAAAAAGAAACGTTGTTTGTTCACACCATAACACATTGCAACCATGTTCTAAAAAGCTACACCATACATCCCATCAAAATATCAGAGTACAGTCCCAGTAAATCTCATAAATGCGGAAACCGAAGAGTGTGTGTATGACGGGCTGCTACCGCGCCGGCTCCTTCCCCTTCGATGCAGAGGTACCTGAAAACAAAACTGTAAACGTAAGCACAAAGCTTAGTGAGTTCCCCCAACGTACCGCATACCATACAAACACATAACATATATACTGCCAGGCTATTCTGGGGTGCCTGACTACCCGGTACGGCCATTCTGGGGTGCCGACCTACCCGTGTCAAGCCATTCTGGGGTGCTGACCTACCCATACGGCCATTCTGGGGTGCCGTCTTACCCGTGTCAAGCCATTCTGGGGTGCTGACTACCCATCGGTCCTGACAACCGATCCTCGGGGACTATTTCACCCCTACTACTATGATCACATATAACATAACAAGCCAGCATGCAAACATATCATCACATACTGTCAGACGTATCTGGGGTGTCTGACTACCCTTCGGTCCTAACGACCGAACTTTACTACTATCACAGACACATATCATGCTAGCATATCACATATCAGGTAATAGCAAACTTAGATGATATCACAAAGACAATCATCTACCATACATCTCCTACTGGTGGGTCGGCATTGTGGCCTTAGACCCACCGCTACTGGAAGGTAACTCACCTCAAAGTAGCTGCTGAACTGATCGGAAACTGACTGCCTACTGCTGCCGCTGCTGCTCCGGAAATCCTCCGGCTGCAATTTCCACAATAAACCCAATCAAACATTGCTCACTGACCTTTGGGTAAAATGACCATTTTACCCATGACCATGCCCTAAGTCAAAGTCAGAGTCAACTTTCAGTTGACCCGACTCGTCGAGTTGGCTTTCCAACTCGCCGAGTCCCTATCCAAACGACTGCCCTGAATCCCGATCCTACCCGTCGAGTTAGGCGACGACTCGACGGGTTCACCTTCTTAACCAATATTCAAGTCCTTCATCCTACTCGCCGAGTTGTATGAACAACTCATCGAGTTCATCTTCATCCGATGAACACTTTATGCTAAGACTCGCCGAGTTGTATGAACAACTCGCCGAGTCTGTTCTTGAGCTATGAAGATTGCCTTGGACTCGCCGAGTCAGGGCATTGACTCGCCGAGTCCTAACATGGGTGAGTTCAGCTCCCAACTCACCGAGTCACCCCCTGTGACTCAAGGCTCAACTCGACACATGAAGAAGGGACCAACTCTGAGACTCGCGACCAGACTCGCCGAGTCACCTATGCGACTCGCCGAGTCGTCGCCATGCACTCCTTAAATATACCGATTTGCTCGGTTCCAGACCATGCCATTCATAGATCTGGGCTTCTAGGACACGAATCACACGTAAAGTTTCCAACTTTACGTGTGGATATCCACCAATAAGGATTATAAGGCTCAAAATGTCCTAAAATGGTAGATCTAGGGCTAACAAGTCTTATGGGGCCAAAAAGCTAACAGATCTGAGCTCCTGGAGCTCAATCTTACATAGATCCAAAGGCCAAACGCCTTATTACAACATATAATGAACATGCAACCTTGGGAAAATGACCAAGAAGGACCCAAATGAAGTTTTAAGCATAGAATCAAGGGGAAAACGGGTTATACCTCAAAGGAAATGTTGAAATGACACAAGGATGGCTGATCTCCTTCTCCTCTTCTTGATCTACTCCTCTTACACTTCAAAACCTTCAAGAATACACTAAGAGCACCTCAAACTCTCAAGAAAACAAGGGGAAAACGATGTAGGGGGAGTTCTGGGGTGAATGGGGACGAGTTGGGGCGGAATGAGGGTTTAAATAGGGTGCAAACCCTTGAAACTTAGGGTTTCATCCCGCAGCGGTGACTCGCCGAGTCCAGGATATGGACTCGTCGAGTCGCCTACTTAAAACACGTCCTGAGTCCCGTCCCTACTCGGCGAGTCGGACCCTATGACTCGCCGAGTCTAAGGCTAAATTAGGTCAATGCTTAAATAAAATTCACATACCGGAAACCAGGTGCTACATCGAGTGACAATGTTGTCTTCGTTGCGAAGAGAAGGGTTTTTCAAGAGAGAGAACTCATATGCCAAGAGGACAGTGGGAGGCAAATTAACCTTGAAGAGCTTCAAGAGTTAACTGATGAAGGAACCTCAAACACTAGTGTGACATCCCCAAAATCACGGCCAGAAAAGACCGATTTTCATTTATGCTTTTAAAATAATTTCAGAGTAAATCCTTTTGATTTGAAAGAGTTGCGGAATTTGTTCCCAAAACAAAACATGATAAAATAATATTTATCAAAGCATTTCATCAAGAGATGCATTTTCATTATATAATCAAAACTCGGGATGTCATGTTCTGATACAGACCATAAAGCATAAACGATAACATTACAAGTCATTCAACAAATATATACATATACAGACTTGTAAACAAAAACAACTCGATGGTTCATCCATCTTACGCCCTTGCGTCACTTCCTGTAATACAAATAAAACTTAGTGGGTCAGGCTTGGGAGCCTGGTGAGCATATAGGGTTTTCAACCCACAATAAATAATTTATATTTAATTTCACCAACCAATCACTATCCCGATTACCCATTCCCGTTATCCTCACTTTACGTCCCTAAAATAACATCTATCTCAAGGGACCTAATCTAGGATTTTCATCGGGACGGACATTACTGCTAAGGGGTTTCCTCAACAATAGATATGCTAAAGGCAACCATGAGGGGGATAGAGTACACCGGTGAACACATCGTTCACAACACCTACGGGTTATGAACCTGCTAGTGTTCCACAGGACTGTCTAGAAAGAGTCTGTGGTCATTATCCATACTCCGCTGAATAACTAGATCAACAACAACAACAACATCGAGGCCTCTCATCTATTTATTACACACCAACTATCTACCCATGTTCTACCCAACATATTAGTAGATAAAAATAGATATTTTCATACATAGTTTAAAACCTGTATATCATTATCATTCAATACATATTCCACATAACAGACGAGGCACACCCACATAACACGTATTTCATAGAAAATAAATCAGATCTATGAGATAGAAGAGAATGAATATACATTCACACATATAACAACAAAATTATACACATAACACGTATTTCGTATAGAATACTTCATAACTATGCGTTAGAAGAAAGTAACTACACACTCACGCATATAAACAACAATATACTTAATACACTCAAACCATACTTGTATTATTATCGTGTTTATGAAAGGTAGTATACACTCACTTGATCAGAAGATGATCAGACAGCACTACGGCTTGTAAAAGTAGTATCTCTCCGCAGATCTGGAAGATCTTCACAAAAATCGAACTTCTTGCGGGCAGAGCTTCGGCTCGAGAATCACACTCTTCGGGATTCTCGGGGCTTCGGATCTTGCTTCGGGACTCGGGAATGATACCGGGGCTTCGGGGTACTTCTGGCACGCAAATCGATGCAAAACGGGAGAGAGAAGAGAGAAAAAGAGCAATTGAGTCGGCTGCCCTCGCATCCTATTTATAGGAGGCTGGAGCCTCGGAGTACGCGGTGCGTACGGCGTTACGCGGGGCGTACTGGTCCGAAATCATCATTGCTTACGTATCCGAAGTCACTTGAGTGCGAGGTTCGTCATGCTTCGCGGTAAGCGGGGCGTACAGCAGTACGCTGGGCGTACTCCGGATGAGTCCGATGACTCCTCTTCGGATAATACCAAGATTTAGAATTAAATTTAAATATTAAATATTTAATAAACTTCGGAAATTCATATCTTCTTCATACGAACTCCGTTTTCGACGTTCTTTATATCCACGCGTAGGTGAGACTACGCTCTACAACTTTCGTTTAGACTTCGTCGGCTAATTTTGACCTTATTTTTATTATTTATTTTTAGTAGGCCGGGATAGAAAAACTTCGTTATAAATTCATAACTTCTTCGTTTGACGTCCGTTCTCGCCTAACTTTTCATCGCTTCGATACCAACAACGAGATCTTCGATTCTCGTTTAGATTGTTTCGGCTAAAAACCGCTCGATCTCAAATCGAGTATTTCAGGCTGCATACCGCTAAGTCGAAACTTCAATAAATCATAACTTCCTCATACGAAGTCAGATTTGGACGTTCTATATATATTCAGAAACCTCGTTTCAACTACCACAACATTATCCAAAGATATCAAGTTTATTTTACACTTAAATTTTGACGTTTATTTTTATTCTTAATTAATCAAACCACATAGTTAAGAAATTAAGCACAAAACACATAATACTCAAATAATATACTTCTATTATTTCAAAACGGGTTACAAAGGTTAACCTAGACTATTACATCAATGGTAATGCCTAGCCTGGAAACGCAGGCGTTACAATTCTCTCCACCTTAGAATGATTCCGTCCCCGGGTTCACACATCAACAAACAAATGCGGATAGCGACCCATCATGTCACTCTCCGTCTCCCAGGTGAGATTCGGCCCATTCGTGTGTTTCCATCGGACAAGCACTAACTCGACCATCTTGCGTCGCAACTTCTTAGTGTTTCGGTCAACGATTGCCTCTGGTTCTTCTATCAACCTTTTGTTCTCATCGATTCTCAACTCCGAAAGTGGAATCATGTTGGGAACTTCCCCCGTGAACTTCCTCAAATAACACACATGAACAGTGTTATGAATTCGATTCAGTTCTTCTGGTAGTTCGAGCTTGTAAGCTTGGTTCCCAATCCTCTGAAGAACTTTAAACGGTCCAATAAACCTTGGACTCAACTTTCCCCTTTTAACAAATCTTATAAGTCCCTTCCACGGCGAGACTTTAAGCAAAACCGAATCTCCAATTTCAAAAGTCATCGGTCTTTGCTTTTTGTCAGCATAGCTCTTTTGACGATCCTGAGCTGCTAACATTCTTTCCCTAATTATTTTCAACTTTTCAGCAGTTTGGTGGACCATCTCCGGTCCCATAAACTGTTTTTCCCCAGCCTCAAGCCAACAAGACGGCGTACGACACTTCTGTCCATACAAAGCTTGGTAAGGTGCCATCTTAATGCTCGAGTGGAAACTATTATTGTAGGAAAATTCTACCAAAGGTAAAAGTTCATCCCAGTTACCTAGGAATTCCAGAGTACATGCTCTCAGCATATCTTCAAGCATTTTTATTGTCCGTTCGCTCTGACCATCAGTCTGCGGATGGTAAGCTGTACTTAAACACAACTTGGTACCCAATTCCTCTTGTAGACTTTTCCAAAACCTTGAGGTGAAACGGCTATCACGATCTGATACAATCGTTAACGGAACACTGTGAAGCCTCACAATTTCCTTCACGTAATAATTTGCAAGCTTCTCAATAGACCATTTCTCATTGGCTGCTATGAAATGCGCACTCTTAGTGAATCGATCAACGACCACCCAAATCATGTCGTGACCATTCTTTGTTCTAGGCAGTTTAGTGACAAAATCCATAGCAATGTCTTCCCACTTACCCATAGGCACAGAAAATGGTTCTAAACTCCCGTACGGTTTCTAATGTTGTGTCTTTACTCTCGCACAAGTCACACACTCAGCCACATACTTTGCAACGTCAAGCTTCATCGTCGGCCACTAGTAGTAATGTTTTAGGTCCCTATACATTTTAGTGCTACCGGGATGAATCGAGTACATGGTTTTGTGAGCTTCTTCCATCAGAAGATCTCTGACTCCTCCTGTCTTAGGTATCCAAATCCGATCTTGGAACACCTTCAGTCCATGACTGTTTACACCGAACACCAACGTTTTGCCCAAACGTTCCTCCTTTCGGTCATTCTTTTCAGAAGCTTCCTCTTGAGCTTTCTTTATACTTTCCACAATGGTCGAGACAACTTCAACTCTCAATGCTCTTGGCCTTTTCCTTTCAAGATTGACTTTCCGACTGAGAGCATCTGCAACAACATTAGCCTTACCGGGGTGGTAAAGTATCTTGCAGTCGTAGTCCTTGAGTAACTCCAGCCAGCGTCGTTGCCTCATATTCAATTCTTTCTGATTAAAGAGATATTGGAGACTCTTATGATCAGTAAAAAGTTTGCACTTCGTGCCATAGAGGTAATGCCTCCATATTTTCAGAGCGAAAACTACCGCTGCCAACTCCAAATCATGAGTCGGGTAATTCTTTTCATGCTCCTTCAGCTGTCGAGACGCATATGCTATCACCTTTTCTCTTTGGGTCAGAACACAACCCAATCCAACCCCAGACGCATCGCTATAGACAGCGAAGTCTTCAACTCCATCGGGTAGAGAAAGTATCGGTGCCTCACATAGTTTCTTCTTTAGCTGCTCGAATGCTTCTTTATGCTTATCATTCCAACCATAAGTAGCTCCTTTGTGGGTCAAAGCTGTCAATGGACTAGCGATTGAAGAAAAGTCTTGGATAAACCTTCGGTAATATCCAGCTAATCCTAAAAAGCTTAGGATCTCCGTGGGACTTTTCGGTGGTTCCCACTTCATCACAACTTCGATCTTCGCTGGATCAACCATTATCCCTTCTTGGTTGACCACGTGACCCAAGAATTGGACTTCACGAATCCAAAAATCACATTTGGAGAACTTTGCATACAACTTCTCCTGCTTCAAAACTTCTAACACTTCTTGCAAGTGTCTTCCATGCTCCTCCTGGCTTTTCGAGTAAATCAGAATGTCGTCAATGAACACTATCACGGATTTATCAAGGAACAGATTAGAAACCCTATTCTTCAAATCCATGAATGCTGTCGGAGCATTGGTTAGTCCAAACGACATAACCAAGAACCCGTAGTGTCCATATCTAGTTCTGAATGCGGTCTTCTCGATATATTGCTCTCTTACTTTTAGCTGATGATATCCTGACCTTAGATCGATCTTTGAGAAATAGTTCGAACCTTGCAATTGATCAAATAGGTCATCAATCCTTGGCAACGAATATCTATTCTTTGTTGTTGCCTTGTTCAGCTCTCTGTAATCGATGCACATTCTCATACTTCCATCTTTCTTCTTTACGAATAACACCGGAGCTCCCCACGGCGATGAACTAGGTCTAATGAAACCTTTGTCCAATAACTCCTGAAGTTGCATCATTAGCTCCTTCATCTCCGTCGGTGCTAATCGGTAAGGTGCTTTTGCTATTGGTGTCGTCCCTGGAAACAAGTCTATTCTAAACTCCACTTGTCTATCAGGCGGTAATCCGGGAAGATCTTCGAGAAATACTTCCGGATAATCACACACGACAGGAATGCTCTGCATCACCTTCTTTTCCTTCTTAGCATCGATCACGAATGATAAGTATGATGTACACCCCTTGGTCAAACATTTTCTGGCTTTCATTAGGGAAATGATTCCAGAATTCACTCTGCGTTTGTCCCCATACACCATAAACGATTCCTTCCCAAGCGGGTTCACTTTAACTATCTTCTTCTTGCATAAAATTTTGGCATCATTGGCGCTAAGCCAATCCATTCCCAAAATGATGTCGAAACCGTTAAGTTCGATAGGCAATAATTCCTCGTGGAACTTATTCCCATTCAGATCAATTAAGATGTTTTTCATACGATGGCTAACAGGTACAAACTTGCCACTAGCAACTCAACTAATAAGGCATTATTTAGTCTAACAACAGGCAAGGCTAGTTTTCTACCAAATTCATGCGATATAAAGGAGTAGTTGGCTCCAGAATCTAATAAAATTTGGGCAGGCAATGTGGTTACGAGAAAGGTACCTGAAGCGACATCAGCTTCATCTTTAGCAGCTTCCAGTGTCATCTGGAATGCTCTCGCCTTTGGCTTTGGCGGAATGTTGGGTCTAGCTGCCTCCTTCTTCTTCGGGCAGTCCCTCGACATGTGTCCCTCCTCACCACAACCATAGCAAACCTTCTTAGAGAGGGTGCATTCATTGGCATAGTGCCCTGGCTTTCCACACTTGTAGCATGTGGTCGCTACCTCACATTTTCCATGATGCTTCTTCTTACATTTGTCGCACCATTTCGCTTCGCCTCCACTTCCCCTCGAACCAGACTTTGAGAATTTGTTTTTCTTATTGGACCCTGAAGTTCCATCGAACTTCCTCTTTTCACCAACTTCTATCCTTTCCAGACCCTTTTCATTCTGCTGGGCCTCCACATTCTTAGCTACACGAACAACCGTTTTCAGAGTAGTTGCCGTCTTGACTGTCGGACCAAAGTCGGCAGGCAGTCCATTAGCAAACCTCTCAATCTTGGAGAGTTCCATTGGCACTAGGTACGGAAATAACTTCATTTTCTCAGTGAATGCAGTAGCATAGTCATCTATGCTCATCCTCCCCTTCTTCAAGTTTTGGAACTCATTGTTCAGATCAATCAGATCTATCTCTGAACAATACTGCACCCTCAGTTGTTCCAAGAACTCCTCCCATGACATTTTCAGGGCTTCTCCTCGTGGCATAGTATCTGCCAACAACATCCACCAACTCAAGACTCCAATCTTCAGTTGTATGACTGCAAAGACAGTCTTCTATTTGTTGCTACAGTCGCAACTTTCAAATACCATCTCCATTTCGGAGATCCGATCCATTATCTCAACAGGCTTTGGGCTCCCAGAAAAACTTAGCGGCTTGGCGCCCAAGAAGTTCTTGTACATTCGCCCATCCTTGTTATTTCTCCTTTCCGGATCGTTCCTTCGTTCTCCTTGAGTCCCAACTTGACTCATAATGCGACTATTGTTCCCTTCCTCCGATTGCTCGGGAATCAATTCGGGTTCCTCAATAGGTATGATAGGTTCGTCCCTATTATCATGCAACATCTGTCGCATCTCATCCCTTTGTTCGGCTAACATAGCCCGAATCATGGTTTGCACCCCAGCCATTGTTATTGGTTCTGGTGCTGCTGCTACAACAGGTATTTGCTCAATCACTGGTGGTTGATTCCTGTTTTCATCCGCGCTTCCAACGCCACTCCTCGTCCTCACCATTTTTGATCTACACACTGAATAAGGTGAAATTTAGATCTTCATTCACGATAGACATCCAAATCATCCTTTTTACTCCGAAACGTTTACATGATAGTTCTAATATCGTATACATACGCTTAGAATCCTAAACACATAAACCTTCAGATCCGGTTGGCAACAAACCGTAGATCCGAACAAATAATATCATATATGGCAACATATAACATTTAGCACATAAAAGCATTTTAGGCAACTTTCCTAAAAATAAACTAGTGCTCGTGTCTAAAATCCAACAGACACACATCTCAAAATTCCACTTAGCATTCTAAGTTTAAGTCTAGAAATCCTACAAATTCCTAGTTCGCTTAAACTAATGCTCTGATACCAACTGTGACATCCCCAAAATCACGGCCAGAAAAGATCGATTTTCATTTATGCTTTTAAAATAATTTCAGAGTAAATCCATTTGATTTGAAAGAGTTACGGAATTTGTTCCCAAAACAAAACATGATAAAATAATATTTATCAAAGCATTTCATCAAGAGATGCATTTTCATTATATAATCAAAACTCAGGATGTCATGTTCCGATACAGACCATAAAGCATAAACGATAACATTACAAGTCATTCAACAAATATATACATATACAGACTTGTAAACAAAAACAACTCGATGATTCATCCATCTTACGCCCTTGCGTCACTTCCTGTAATACAAATAAAACTTAGTGGGTCAGGCTTGGGAGCCTGGTGAGCATATAGGGTTTTCAACCCACAATAAATAATTTATATTTAATTTCACCAACCAATCACTATCCCGATTACCCATTCCCGTTATCCTCACTTTACGTCCCTAAAATAACATCTATCTCAAGGGACCTAATCTAGGATTTTCAGGGACGGACATTACTGCTAAGGGGTTTCCTCAACAATAGATATCCTAAAGGCAACCATGAGGGGGATAGAGTACACCGATGAACACATCGTTCACAACACCTACGGGTTATGAACCTGCTAGCGTTCCACATGACTGTCTAGAAAGAGTCTGTGGTCGTTATCCATACTCCGCTGAATAACTAGATCAACAACAACAACAACATCGAGGCCTCTCATCTGTTTATTACACACCAACTATCTACCCATGTTCTACCCAACATATTAGTAGATAAAAATATATATTTTCATACATAGTTTAAAACCTGTATATCATTATCATTCAATACATATTCCACATAACAGACGAGGCACACCCACATAACACGTATTTCATAGAAAATAAATCAGATCTATGAGATAGAAGAGAATGAATATACATTCACACATATAACAACAAAATTATACACATAACACGTATTTCGTATAGAATACTTCATAACTATGCGTTAGAAGAAAGTAACTACACACTCACGCATATAAACAACAATATACTTAATACACTCAAACCATACTTGTATTATTATCGTGTTTATGAAAGGTAGTATACACTCACTTGATCAGAAGATGATCAGACAGCACTACGGCTTGTAAAAGTAGTATCTCTCCGCAGATCTGGAAGATCTTCACAAAAATCGAACTTCTTGCGGGCAGAGCTTCGGCTCAGGAATCACACTCTTCGGGATTCTCGGGGCTTCGGATCTTGCTTCGGGACTCGGGAATGATACCGGGGCTTCGAGGTACTTCTGGCATGCAAATCGATGAAAAACGGGAGAGAGAAGAGAGAAAAAGAGCAATTGAGTCGGCTGCCCTCGCATCCTATTTATAGGAGGCTGGAGCCTCGGAGTACGCGGTGCATACGGCGTTACGCGGGGCGTACTGGTCCGAAATCATCATTGCTTACGTATCCGAAGTCACTTGAGTGCGAGGTTCGTCATGCTTCGCGGTAAGCGGGGCGTACAGCAGTACGCTGGGCGTACTCCGGATGAGTCCGATGACTCCTCTTCGGATAATACCAAGATTTAGAATTAAATTTAAATATTAAATATTTAATAAACTTCGGAAATTCATATCTTCTTCATACGAACTCCGTTTTCGACGTTCTTTATATCCACGCGTAGGTGAGACTACGCTCTACAACTTTCGTTTAGACTTCATCGGCTAATTTTGACATTATTTTTATTATTTATTTTTAGTAGGCCGGGACAGAAAAACTTCGTTATAAATTCATAACTTCTTCGTTTGACATCCGTTCTCGCCTAACTTTTCATCGCTTCGATACCAACAACGAGATCTTCGATTCTGCTAAATGGAATGAACCTAACAACTACAAGGAAGCCATGGCAGGCCCCGATTCTGTTAAATGGAAAGAGGCGATGAACAGCGAGATTCAGTCCATGTATGACAATCAAGTTTGGAACTTGGTTGACAATGTACCAGGTCGTAAGACAGTTAGGTGCAAATGGATCTTCAAGAAGAAGACCGACATGGATGGGAAAGTACACACATATAAGGTGTGATTGGTTGCGAAGGGCTTTACTCAAACTCATAGAGTTGACTATTATGAGACCCTCTCTCCAGTATCAAAGATTAAATCTATAAGGGTTATGCTTGCCATAACTGCATTTCATGATTATGAAATATGGCAAATGGATGTCAAAACCGATTTCCTTAATAGGAAGTTGGCTGAAGATGTTTCATGAGTCAGCCAAAGGGTTTTGTCAGTGCATAGTACCCTAATAGAGTGTGTAAGCTTGATAAATCCATTTATGGATTAAAACAAGCATCTTGGAGATGGAATCTTTGTTTCGATGAGAAAGTCAAAGAGTTTGGATTTTCGAGAAGCGATGATGAGTCTTGTGTCTATGTCAAAGCTAGTGGGAGTATAGTTAGCTTTCTGGTGTTGTATGTGGATGACATACTTCTCATAGTAATGACATCCCAACCTTGCAGGAGCTTAAGTCCTGACTTGGGAAGTGTTTCGCATTGAAGGACCTTGGGGAAGCTGCCTATATTCTAGGGATATGGATATTGAGAAACATTAGTAAAAGACTAATTAGACTTAGTCAAAGTACCTACTTGGATAAGGTGTTGAAACGGTTCAACATGGAGAATTCCAAGAAAGGTGACTTGCCTATCCAAAGCAATACCAAGCTGAGTAAGACTTAGAGTCCGAGTACAGAGGGCGAGATAGTAGAGATGAGTCGAGTACGGTATGCTTCCATAGTTGGCTCGATCATGTATGCTATGACTTGTACTCATCATGATGTGGCCTTTGCTTTGAGCATTGTCAGCAGATATCAAGGGAATCCTGGTATAGCTCACTGGACTGTGGTAAATAACATTCTTAAGTACATGCGGAGGACTAAGGATTGGGTCCTTACCCTCGGTGGGAGTGATGACTTAAGAGTGACAGGTATAGTGATGCCAGATTTCAGACCAACAGAGATAATTTCCGCTCTCACTCGGGCTGGGTATTTACCCTGAATGGAGGAGCAACAACTTGGAAAAGTTCCAAACAAGAGACTGTAGTTGATTCAACGTACGAATCAGAGTACATAGCAGCAAACGAAGCGTCGAAGGAGGCAATATGGATGAAGAACTTCATTGGAGACCTTGGAGTTGTACCCGCTATAAAGGATCCTATGGAAATTTTATGTGACAGCGAGAGTGCGATCGCCTTAGCCAAGGAACCGAGGGATCATGGCAGATCCAGACACATTGACAGAAAATATCACTTCATAAGACATCGGATAGAAGAAGGACTCCTCGTAGCAAAGAGGGTATCATCAGAGGAGAACCCAGTAGATCCCCTTACGAAGGGATTGATTAGGGTTAAGTACTTGCAACATGCGAGGAGCATTGGGCTGAAGGACGATACTAGTTTTAATGATTAGATAGCTGTTTAGAAACTTGTAATAGATAAAATGTAATTAACATTTGATGATTAAATAAAAGGAGTTGTATTTACGAGTAAAGTTACTATCTTGTGTCAATTGTTTTACTATTGTTTCATTTTGCATGTTTTGACTTCCAGAATAATAAGATTATTCAAACTATCCAAAGTCGATCATACTTTGGAAGTAGGTATTGAGGCAAGACTGTCATGAATTTGGCTTGTAGATTGTTTAAAGTGTTTAGACATAGCAATAGTTTACTACAACATTCATGAGTGCTCATAAGGTCTGAGTATTGGATTAAACCCACGCTCACATGAATCACTTCATGGAATTTATCACGAGTGACTATGAGACAATAATATCATATAGTCTTCAAACCGAGATATATGAGTTGTTGACTATGAGTTGGTTGTACATTGATAGTGCGAAAATGCATCAGTAACTTGATGTTATAAAATGTGCTATTGTGTATGATTTAACAAGTAGTTAGTACAAGCATATAAGTCAAAGTTTATCTGTTCCTTTTATCCTTGGAGGATTAAAAGCGATATCTTGGGCCCCTCGATGATTTTGTTTTGACTTATGTGTCGGGCCCGGTCAGGACTTAATTAATGTGTTCAATTAAGTTCTATGTCAAACAAATTAGAAATCGGGAAACAAACTGCTAGACAATAAGTATGATTATGTTCCATTTATTTGTCCGCACGATATCTTGAAGAACAGATGATTATATGATCCCTTATCTAAAATGGCACGTCAAAGTTCGACATCGGTTTTTAAGAGCTATGATTGCTAGTAGGTTTTTAAGTCGTACTTGCAGTTATAGTTATTAGACTTATCCAAGTGGGAGATTGTTGGATTAGGTGTCTAAGCCCATAACTATAATTAGTATGTACTTGACCCGAAAGTAACATGGTTAATTTTGGGTTGCATTAACCAGAACAATATGATAGGATGGATATTTGAGAAAGAGGTTATTTATGATTTATTAATATATTATAAGTATAAAATATTAATTGAGCAATCATATTATTTAATTAGTATTGATCAGGAATTAATTTGGAATTAATTTAGTGATCAAAAGAGACTAATTAAATTTACAAGGGCTGATTGTGTAAATCAATGATATATATAGGTTGGGCTAATAATCCATGATTGATTAGTGATGGTCTAAGCTTATGTAAATATCCATATAGTGTTAGTCCATTACAAGCTCAAGTGTAGAATTAGGTTTTACATATAACCCTTGGAATTCTACACTATATATATATATATATATATATATATATATATATATATATATATATATATATATATATATATATATATATATATGTAACCCCTTGGCCTAGAATGAGGACACTAGTCATCTTAGAGATAATATAGTCGATTCTTGAGTGCATCTAACCTCTCTCTCAAGTTCTCCAATTGTTGGTGGAGTTTTGTGAACCATTTGAGGCATCACACTTGAGGTGCTAATTTCTTAAAGGCCAAATACAACAAGCTACAAAAAAGGTAATCTTCTAACTAGTATTTTATGATCCATATATCAAGTTGTATGCTAGTTAGGCTTCACGCTTTGGAAAATTGTTTATTGCACGTATAACTAGAGAAAACTTAGATCCAAAACATTAGGGTTGTATGTGCACCATAGGGATGGTATAATGCTCAAAACCCATCAAAAATGACCAGCCAAAACCACCACCATGAGCTTCATGAATCAAGAAATCCCATATTGTAGGTTTTGGGACACAAAAGTGATTGCCTTTGAATAGGAAGCCATCTTGAATCACAAATTCACCATTAGGAGCACTTGCACATTTCAAAAACATATCTCTAAAGTCCGCATCAGATTGATAATGGTCCTTTAGAGTTTCAAATCCCAATAAACGAACATCCAAAGTCACCAACAATGAGTAACGCCTAGAGAGTGCATCAACCACCACATTCCTTCTGCCATCATTGCATTTGCATGAAAAATTAAAGGATTGCAAGAACTCCACCCACTTTGCATGTCTTATGCTCAACTTTTGTTGCCCATTGATGTACTTTAAGAATTCATGATCAGAATGCAAAATAAAATGAGTTGCACACAAATAATGACTCCAATGATCTAAAGAACAAACAATAGCATAAAACTCTTTATCATAAGTGCAATAATTCAAACGAGCACCACCCAACTTTTTAGAAAATAGAATGCTTGTCTTGAATCATCACAACACAAAAACCAACTCCACTTGCATCACACTCAACTTCGAATGGTTGAGAAAAAAATGGAAGATGGAAAACTTGAGCACCACACAACAACTCCTTAATCTTCTCAAATTCCTTTTGGGCCTCTTCCCCCAATATAAAAGCTCCTTTCTTCAAACAACTCAAAGAACTCGCTGAATTCCATCCTAACCATGCCTTCTATTTGTGCAACAAAAAACACTTTTGTATATTTCCGTGAACAAGATTAGGACCCTACAAATTAACCTTGCAATAATTTAAATGATTAATAGCAGTCATTTGAAAGAATGGATCATGGTTTGTATTTGTAAGTTGATGAGTAGCATACCCCAATATCATGGCTTCCTTATTTAAGGCGCACCAAAAGAATATGATTCCAAACATCATCAGCTCCCTCCCATGTAAATGCTTGGGACTTAGATCTTTATATTGGTTAATTTCTTATTCTTTTCTCTTAGAAAGATGATTTGTAAAAAGATGGATACGATCCTTCTTCTTTCTTTCACCACAAACTTCACGCCATTGCTCTTGGTGTTTTTGAACAACGAATGAAGAATTAATACAAATATCATTTGAATGTGGACAACATGAAAAATTAGCATAAGAATTGCCACACAATGCCTCTTTTCGTGATTGATTGCTACCACCATAAACACATCATTTTTTAGAAATATTAAAATCGTCTTTTGGAGAGTACAAAATTTTGCCATCGTCCAAAAATAATTGGTCTTTCTATTTTTGAGTCACGAATGAAAAGTCACCATCTTTAATTGTGCAAAAATGCACATTTATTTTGTTTTTGATAAATAAGAAACTTTGGTACTCCCCAAATTTTAATGGGCTGTAGCCGTTACCATCGGAGATTAAGTCATACCAATTTATCATCTTTTTATCAAAAGTAATATGTAACTCTTTTTCCTGTTTTTTGCTCAATGAATGAAGACAAAATAGAGACATCATTGGTAAGATCATCATAATCAGCAAAATCCAACCTCTCACCACACTTCCTCCTCCCGTCAACGCCTTCAAAATGCAAAATATAAGCATGCCATGGTCTCCAAAATGTAAATTTTTTTGTTATGCCCGTGTTCCTGGACTAAGCGTTAGTGTAGTGATGTAATAGTCAGGTCAACAATTGTAACTTATTTTGAAATAATAAAGAGAAATTATGTGAATATTATGTGACATACCTCCGTCCCAAATTGATAGTCCACTTTTGACTTTTGAAGTCTTTTTTCTTCAACTTTGACCTTAAATATTTTTGTTTTTGATAGATAATACTTGATGCAAAATATATGAATGGATTGTATTTTAAATGTTTGTTCATTTTTATAAGTTTTATTAAGTAATATATAACACAAATAAAAATATTTAAGGTCAAAGTTGAAGAAAAAAGACTTCAAAAGTCAAAAGTGGACTATCAATTTGGGACGGAGGGAGTATATGATTTTATGTGCTTAAATACTTGTTTATAATGATATAATAAATAAGGATAAAAATAAGCGTCAAAATTTAAGTGTTAGATAAACCCGATATCTATACATAAAGTGGTAGTGGCCGTGACAAGGATTCCAGGCATATAAAGAACGCCGAAATCCGAGTTATAACGAATAATTTATGACATGTCGAAGTTTCGCGACAAAATCGGCACGACACTACGTGACGTAAATAGTGAAATTACGATAGAGTGCTTTTTAGCCTTAATGATCTAAACAAAAGCCGTAACATACGTTAAACCGAGAGCATGCATAAAAAGAACGCCAAAATCTGACTTCGTATGAGAAAGTTATGATTTTTCTAAGTTTCAGATTAGCAGTACACAACCCAAAGTTTGAATATTAGATCAGACGGTTTTTAGTCGACACAACTTAAACGAGAATCGAAGGTCTCATTAATAGTAGCTTTAAAAATAAAGTCAAAATTAGTCAAAATTATGAATTTTGACGGACTTTTCCTGACTCGGCCTATTAAAAATATAACTTTAAAAATAAAGTCAAAATTAGTCAACGGAGTCTAAACGAAACTTGTAGAGTACGGTCCCACCTACGCATGGATATAAAGAACGTCGAAAACGGAGCTCGTACGCGAAAGTTACGGATTTTAGAAGTTGGAGGTGGGCTGTTGCGAGAATCGATGACGTGGCACAATCTCAGTCGTTGCTTGTTGCCTACGGCCTTGCCTTCGGATAGTGACACCTGGCCTCGCCTACGCCCCACATAGAGAAGGAACGCCCAGCGTCCGAAGTACGCCATGCATACGAGGAGGGAGCATTGCGCGTACTCGTTTTGCTAGGTCCAAAGATTGGCCACGATGCACCACCAGCGAAGTGAAACGTCTCGGTACAAATGCCCCATGTCTGAGGATTACACCCAACATACATGTGAGGCTCAGCTTATAAAAGGCATGCGAGGGCTGCCAGATTTCACACATATTTCTCTTATTCCTTCTCTCTCTACTTTCTCTCTAGCCTACCCCAACCCCCTCCCCCCAAAGCCTAGGGTACCCCTAGCACTAGAAGGAAGCCCCAGAGCTCCTGAAGGCTCCGAGAAAAAGAGTTTTACGGCTCAGAAGTTCTGCTCTAGCGGAGCCCGGTTTTTTTAGCAAAACTCGTTGTAAGTGAGATACGCCTACCATACTTTAAATATAACTTATATGTAAATATAATATCGTTATTATGAACCTATAAATAAGATTTATCAGTGAGTCAAATTCGTTATACTAATTGAACTACTTATGGGAGAGGTGTCTGGAATGGTCACGTTGGGTTTGGTTGTTGGATTTCAGAAAAGCTATATGCCGAAATGGTCATACCTCCCAACTATCCTGTCTGGCTGATCCTTACTTGATAGATCATGAAGTAGACTCTGAGTTAATGACGAATCTAGACTAATAATTAGTCTCAATAAATATTAGACTAAAATCTAGTGGTAATAATACTATGTTTCGTCGAAGGAAATCCTATTGTTAAGAAGCGAAGCGCTGCTCGAATTTCGAGTCGTCACTATAACAAGTGAGTGCATAGTTACTTTCATCTTACACATAGATATGAAGTATTTTATATAAATTATGTGATATGTGTGCATATTATCAGAATACTTGTTGTCTATGATGGATGAACGTTTTTATACATGTTTTGAATGATTTAAACTGTATATGTATTTTATATCTACAAAATGTGTTGGGTATAACATGGGTAGATGTAATAGTTGGTGTGTGATGAAATAAAATGATGAGATGCCTCGATGTCGATGTTGATCTAGTCATCTAGCGGAGTATAGATGACGACCACAGAATCTTCTAGACAGTCCGGTGGAACGCTAGCAGGCTCACAACCTGTAGGTGTTTGTGAACGATGTGTTCACCGGTGTACTCTATCCCCCTCATGGTTGCCTTTAGGACATTTATTGCTGAGGATCCCCCTTAGCAGTAGTGTCCATCTCGATGATGATCCTTAGGCTAGGTCCCTTATTATAGGTGTTTAGGGACGTAAAGTGAGGATAACGGGAACGGGTAATCGAGTTATTGTTGGTTGATGAAATTAAATAACTATTTATTGTGGGTTGAAAACCCTATGTGCTCACCAGGCTCCCAAGCCTGACCCACTTAATTTCTTATATTACAGGTAGTGACACTCGAATATAGATGTGATGTTTGGATGAGGGATTACGGATTATAGGCATGTAGATATGAATAAATGTTGTAATGCTTATATTGTACTGTTTATGCTTTTGATCTGTATCGAACATGACATCCCGAGGTTTTTAATGAAATACATTTATTTGGAAAGGCTTTGATAAATCTTTATCATATTTTCTGTTGGGAACAAATTCCGCAATACTTTTCTTTGAAATGTTACTCTGATTTTTAAACAAGCATAAACAAAATCGGTCTTTTCTGGTCGTGAAAATGGGGATGTCACAATTTTCCTCGCTTTAAAATGAACATGAAGATGAAAAACTAATAAACCTTCTTGATCAATGAAGCATCTAATTTGGATATCTTTAAGATCTTTAGAAAAGGAATTATGTTCTTAAAAGATATGAGAAGCTGAATTTTTGTGGCACTTATATTCATTTGTTCTCGAGGTTATGAGCTCTTGGAATGATTTTTGTTGTTCAACAAAAATCACCATTTCTTCAACAATTTTGTCCATGTCAACAAAATTGATTTCTTCCACAATTGCTTCAACAATTTCATCTCCGATCACAAAATTAATTTCTTCTTCAATTTCTTCAATAAATTTCTCTTCAACCAAGAAATTTATTCTTTCACAAAATTCCCCTTCCCCATCAGTGTTGTAGATGGGACTGAAATCTTCTTCCTCATCTTCTTCAATTTCTCTTCCTCTATTTCTTCTTCATCATATAAGTTACTCAACATGTTTGGAAAACAATTTTTGAACAGGAATTGAAATCAAACAAACTTAGCTGGATTTTTTTTAACAAGAACTCAACAACACCCAATCGGAACTGGGCTTTGATATCACTTATGATGCGTGTATAGGCTTGATTTAGTGAGTAGGGTAGTGTTTAGGTAAATTAAGATCGAATAACAATGATACGTTTATGGGAAGAAATGGATAGATTAGTAACAACTCAAGACCAATTAAGTTGTATACCAGTGAAAACAATCCAAGAGCTATTGGATTGAATTCGTATCAAGTCAAGAACACGTCTCAACTTTGACAAATAGTGAACTATAAAAATAATTCAAGGTGAAAAAAGGTTCTTTTGATTAAAATTTCGTCTATCTCTTTTTTCCTTGCATAAACTTGGCTTATATAAAGCCTTTATTACAAAGTTGGTGGTTACAAGCCAACCAACCAACTACTCATTAAAACTAGTAAATGAAAATTAAGGAAACTCATGAAACAACACAAAAAAACATCTAAAACACTTATGAATGGAAAAAAAAAAACCCAACCGTCCATGCTCCATTGAGGAGCCATGAGAAGCATTAAAGTGTAATCATAATCCACCAAATAGTATCAAAACCGGCTAGGAGGCTTTATGATGAAAAAAGTAACGGTTTTGAGCACTTAAAAAGCCTTAAATCCTTGCGTCATGCAACCCTAATTCAATTTATGGTTTACCATGCACAACCCAGCCATTGAGCCCAAACCACCTTCTAACCCACTGGTAATCACTAATTCATCACATTTTAGGCTTTCATGATCCATGCATGGATTACATCTCAAACACTATTAATAAAAAAATCAATTGTAATAATCATTGATATAGCAAAATTTATTTTCTGATCTCTTCTTATTTAAACGTTAAAATATCATAATTGCCCAGCCTAACATTTAAATATCATATTTGCCGTTCTTAGCATTTTAGAATAACATATTTAGCCAAATCTATTTTTTATGTGATTTTTAATAATTTATAATTCCTTTTTATAATCTTAAATCATTATAATTGAAAAAAACACACTCAATGGACAATAATTCCCTTACTTCTAAATGCCAAATATCACAATCATGTTAGGATTTATAATCGTAGCTTCGCTCTTAGTATCTTATCGCAGTTCCTTCTTCCCACGAATCGTAGTTCCTGATCCCCAACCATTGCCCCAACCCACCCCATGCACACATGTATAGTCACAATATTTCTGCTTGTAGTCTGCTACTGCCATACAATCTAGTTTCTTCTTGGAGTTTGGCACACACGATTTCCTACAAATACATAGTGTGTGAATAATTGGAGCATTAATCGTGGGTAGTAAGAGTTGGCATTTTCGAATTAAATAAGAAGGTTGCCATTCAATTCGACAAATTGAATCTCTCGTTTCTTCTGTATTGCATACATGTTTTACTCATCTTTGTGTTTGACTCTTCATTTTTTTTCCAATCAAATATAAGGTCTTAATTAAAATAATAATATATCTCATGGACTGACTTGGCCGAAAACACATTAAACTTATTTCCCTTTACACTTCAAATACTAGATTTTGATCACAACCATGAGACATAATACACACAATTAAACCGCTTGTTATGTATCACCTTTATCTTTCTATGATTGTCATCATGTAATTGTATTGACATATTAATTGGATGCTCGTTAATGGAAGGTTTTATTTGATATATTGAGTAATCACTACGACAAAATGTATTATAAAGACCCGGTCATATTTAGCCGAGTCATATGTTATAATGTGAAAGACAAATAAAACCCGATTAGCAAATCGGTTCATATGCAACAAATGGAGTCCGGTTCGACTTTATGTAAATGGGTCCTGAGGGAAATAGATTAGTGTGGTTCCCATTTAAGAAATCAGGTTCCATGAGGCTCCTAACCCATGAATTATCCATCCCACATATCGCCATTGATTGATTATAATACAAAGTTATGCTTGCTGATATCTGTTACTGTAAGTTACATCCGAGTTTTTGTGAAAATTGGAATCCTTCAACCCCATATATCATCATAAGAAATAGATGGCTTCAATCTAGTCATTTCTTCAAATCCATATTAAACAAAGTAGAATAAAGAAGAAACATAACTTCAACAACAAAAGTAAGTGAGAATTGAATAACAAAGACATAAACATCAATTAGAATCAGACATCCATCATAGAAAAAATAAAATACTTGTAGTCATCACTTCATCACTATCTAAAAGTATCAACACATTTGAAGAGGCAAAATAAAAAAAATTAAAAAAAAAAAAAAAAAAAAAAAACAAAACAAAACAAAAAAACAAAAAAAAACAAAGGATTCAACAATTTCTCCTTCGCTAAATATCGTAGGGTCGAAGTCAATTACCTTACTTGAAGGGTGATGGGTGTGATTGCTAGAAGCTAGGTGGGATAACAGGGGAAGAAGGAACTTTGATGCGATCGTAAGGAAGAGAGAAGCTACAATTGTAAATCCTAATCGTGTGATTGTGATATCTAGCATTTAGATGGTGTTTGGCTTGTCTTTTTAGAGGCAAAAAGAACTTTTAGAAAAAAATAAGAGGAAAAAGATGTTTGTTAAAAATATTTTAAAAGCAACTTTTGAGATTTTGATATAAACAAAACTCATTTTTTGGAAAAGTCAAGAATTCCTAGCTTTTTGTGACTTTTCCCAAAAGTCCTTTTGCCATCTAAAAAGATAAGCCAAACACCCCCTTAGAAGTAAGGACATTATTTTCCGTTTAGTATGTTTTTTCAATTATAATGATTTAAGATTATAAAACAGAATTATAAATTAATAAAAACGACCAAAAAAATAGATTTGTGTAAATATGATATAATAAAATACTAGGAAAGAGAAATATGATATTTAGATGTTAAACCGGACAAATATGATATTTTGACGTTTAATAAAGGTATATACGAAATTTTGCATTATATCAATAACCTCTTCAAACATATGAATATCTTTTGTAGAAAACTTTATTTATATATATTACTAATATTTGTATAAGGCCAAAACGGTATACATATAACGAGTGGGTTCGTGGTCGAGCTGGCCACGAACAACAGACATGCACACCACCCCGTTGTTTCGTGGTGGTTCGTTTTCGTGGTGACTCGTGCTCGGGACCACGGATTCAAACGAGACATTTGATTGGTTGTTTGGTTTTTGGCCGTTGAACGGCTATTTTGGCCGTTTCTTTTTTTTTTTTCTTCAAACTCAATTATAAATAAACTTCTATTACCAAAACACATACACATACATACACATTCTATTACACCCCATTCTATTCTCTAAACAACAAAATACATACACATGGAATTTTTAAAAAGTTTTGACTCGGATGACGACGTAGAATTCGTCGAGACATTCTTCAATGTTGTGCAACACGTTCACGCCGAAGAAAGTTCGAATGCAGCGCGTACAAGGGCGGTCGTCAATCGTGATCGCCAAGCCGCACACGACTTATTGGTACGTGATTACTTTGCCAATAATTATCTTTATAGTGATAACTCGTTCGAACGTCGTTTCCGTCTGAATAAGGCTATATTTTTATGTATTAGTAATGCTTTAGAATCTCGTTATGATTTTTTCAAACAAAAACCCGACGCTAGAAGAAGAATGGGTTTTAATAGTATACAAAAATGTGCGGCTGCTCTTAGGTATTTGGGATACGGTATAGCATTTGATGCATCTGATGAATACTTGAAAGTATCCGAGTGGACCGCAATCGAATGTGTAGATTGGTTTTCTGCATGTGTTTATGAGGTTTTTCACGAAGAATATTTGCGTAAACCTACTCAACGTGATATTGAGAGATTATATTCGGCTCATGAAGAGAGGCATGGATTTCCTGGTATGCTTGGCAGTCTAGATTGTACGCATGTGGCTTGGGAAAAATATCAAACTGCATGGCATGGTCAGTTCACTCGAGGAGATATAGGTGAACCAACTATCATCCTAGAAGTTGTTGCATCTCAAGATTTGTGGATATGGCATGCCTTTTTTGGAGTAGCGGGGTCTAACAACGACCTTAATGTTCTTGGTCAGTCTCCACTTTTCAATAATATTTGGACCAGCAAAGCACCTGATATGACGTTCACGGTAAACGGGCACACATACAAATACGGTTACTACCTTGGTGATGGGATATACCCGAATTATTCCACATTGATGAAGGCATACTCGGTTCCTCAAAGTGAAAAAGCAAAATTTTTTACAAAAAAACAGGAATTGGCGAGAAAGGATATCGAGAGGGCATTTGGAGTCCTTAAGCAAACATGACATGTAGTGAAATATGCTACACGACTCTGGGATAAAGAAAGAATTAAACGAATGGTCCTAGCATGTATTATAATGCATAATATGATTATTGGAGATGAAGGTCGAGCGATTTGCACGTATGATCCGAACGACGTTGTCGTTCCAATCGAGGACTTTGTACCCGGAACGAATGTTTTTTTAGAGCGAATTGTTGAAATTCATAACAGTGAAACGTGTTTCAATCTTCGAGAAGATGTCGCGGAACATTTGTACCAACATAACATGAACGACGATTATGATTTTTATATGTACGTTTGTTCGTTTTCTAATTAATGTAATGTTTTTTTTTTTCTAGTTTAACTAAGTAATGTAGTTTAAAGTTGTTATTTTATTTTTATAATTAATGAAAAAATAGTTTTAAAAAAATGAATGCTTTTTAATTATAAAAAATGTAATTTTATTGTAATTTTTTAATTAAAAAAAAAGTAATTTTATTGTTTTTTTGAATTAAAAAAAATAAAAATAATGATGTGGAGTGGCGTGTTAGTGGTAGTGGAATGTGGTGCGGATGTGACACCCACCACATATGTGGTATGTGGTAGGTATAACGTATGGTCTAACATGAGAAATTTAAAAATAATCAGTAAATGTTATTAATTTTCAAAAGATGAAAAGTCATTTAATTAAAGCTTATTGAACATCAATTTTAGTACTTAGTAATTATAAGACATAAGATAAAACAAATCTTGAATAATTGTTTTTAATTGGTTGAAAGTTAAAAAGTTTTGAAATTTTCAAATGAATATAATATACGAATTTAACATATCTTCAATTATATTAATTTAAATAACATTTTTATAAAATTTATTAAGATAAAGAATTTTATCAATATATTGAATATAAATTAAAATGTATTAAATATAAATAAACATGTATCCAAAACTTTACCCACAACAGAAAACCTTTTAGCACATGGCTACAAGAACTTCCCATTAAAACCACCATTTGATGATCTAATGCAAATGAAGTGGGCAAATGGGTTAATTTAAGCCATTATTTATAGTAATAATGGGAACTTTACAAAAAGGAAAATAATTGCAAGAATATTAGCGCAAAACTTCACTAGATATTACCTGCACTCTTGCATGAATCTAAATAATTGCAACTTTATATTATTTGTCGATAATCCAACTAACAGTTTTAAGTATAATTATTAACGATAGTTAAAAACTACGCCTTTTTTAGTTTTTTTAAATTCATATTTCATAATTCATATTAGGGAATTTGACTTATTAAGTTAACTAAGGGGTGTTTGGATAGGTTATTAGCTTATTTGTGGTGGGAATAAGCAATAAGCAATAAACATGGGAAGAGATGCTTATTAAAATTATATTTAGCTTAAGAAGCTGGATTTTATCCAAACACTCAAAGTTAGCTTATTGTAGGAATAAACAATAAGAGCCTCTTTTTTTCCTATCCAAACACTCCCTAAGTATTTTGTATGTTCACGTATGGGTAATATTGTTTTTTTGTACTCATTTACCCAAGTAATTTTTTTTCAGTTGTTCACAAATAACCAACATTACCGGTTATTACTTGTTTTAGCCGGTAACATTGATTTAGCTCGGTTAAAAACATTACGTGGAATCTTATGTGACCATTACACCCCTTTCTCATTTAATTAGGGTTCGTCATCGTCAACTTGGGACAAGCTCCAAAAATCAACCCCAGTTACCTTCTTCTGTGAGAAATCAATCAATACAACAAATCGACGATTAGGATTTGGAATTGAAGATACGAGTTGAAGTCGACTGTTAGCATGACATCCTCATCTACAGGTATGTATGTATCTGTAGATTTTCATTACAATGGATTCTTTTCGCCAAACCCATTGGTGTACTTAGACCCCGTAAAAACAAGTGTACGTGATGTGGATTTTGGGGGATTTACGTATAAAGAGTCTCTTTTGTGGCTTACGAAATTAACCAAAGGAGCATGTGATAATGTCTACTATTGTATTAGAAAGGAAAGCTTGTCAGAGGGTATTAGAAGAATCGACAATGATGCTGATTATTGGGAGTTTGTGGAAACTTTTTATAGTCTTGAGAGTGATAGTCTTGAGAGTGAGTTAGATGTGTACATTGACCACGTAAATGAACCAATTCTTGATTGGGCTGATAACGAGTTGTTAGCAGATGGTAAAGGGTATGAGTCGGATGACAAGGATTCTGAACTTTCAGAGACAATGGAGTATGAACATGAATGTGATGAAGAGGTCCATACTTTTGATAAAATTGTTGGAGACCCATTTTTGGACTAACTTTCGGGACATATAAGTGATGATGATGAAGAGTAAGTAAACGATGGAAAATATAAGGATGTTGTGTTCCCTATCCATAATGAGAATCAAGAATGGGAGCAAATGGTGCCAGTTTTGGGTATGAAGTTTTCTAACTCATTGGAATTGAAGTTGTGTATCACCAACTATGCAGTCAAAATGGATATGATTTATGGTATGAAAAAAGTGATCATCAAAGGTTATTGGTAAAATGTTGTAAAGGTAAGACAAATAAGCAGGATAAAGGTTGTCCCTTTAGGTTGTGGGCAACCTGGATGACCAATGAAAAATCATTATAGATTAAATCTCTAAATGATAGGCATAATTGTGCAAGAGTCTTCAAATTTGGGTCCATTGTTACCTATAAATGGATAGCAAATCATTTCATGAATCAGATACTTCAGAAACCAAAGATGTGTATAAGAAAATTGAATGCTAAAGTCAGCAAGAAATTTAATTTGATTGCAAGTGTTGGACTAGGCAGAAATGCAAGGAAGTATGCATTTCAGGAGATAAAGGGTTCTTTAAAAGAACATTATGCAAAAACATGGAGCTATGGTGAAGAGATAAAAAGGACTAACCCTGGATCAACAGTGAAGATGGATGTAGATGTCATGCCTGATGGAACCACTTATTTCTACAAGTTTTATGTATGTTTCAAGGGATTGAAGGATGGATGGATTGAAGGTTGTAGGAGGGTAATTGGACTAGATGGTTGCTTCCTAAAGGGCATATGCAGAGGGCAGTTGCTTTCTGCTATAGGTAGAGATGCAAACAACCATATATATCATATTGCTTGGGCTGTTGTATTAGTGGAAAGTAAAGAAACATGAAAGTGGTTTATTGACCTTCTAATTGAGGACCTTGGAATGGGAGTTGGGGATGGATTAACCTTATTATCATACCAACACAAAGTAATCAATTTCTATTTTTTCCATCTTTATTTGAGCTTATGTTTTGTTTATGTTGTTTATGTTGTTTATGTTTTGTGTCTATTGTTAACATGGATTACTTGAGGCTATGAAGGAAAGGGTTCCAGCAGCAGAGCATAGGCAATGTGCTAGGCACATATGTGCAAAGTTCATGAAAAGGTTTAAGGGCCAACAGTTTAGAAAGCTTTTTTGATATGTTGTTGCAACTACTACCCCTGCAAAATTTGAGCAACATATGAATGAAATCAAGAAATTAGAACCACTAGCTTATGATCATTTGATGGAAAGGGACCCTAAAACTTGGAGTAAAGCATTTTTTCAGACTGATAGGGCTTGAGATGCATATGAAAATGGTATATCTGAGAGTTTTAACTCAGTGATTGAAGTTGCCAAGAAGAGACCACTAATCACAATGTTATAAGAAATTCGAATTTATGTGATGGAGAGGCTTTATACATAGAAGATTAAGGGGCAATCTTGGGATTTAACCATATGTCCTTCCATTAGACTGAATTTTTCCAAGCTTAAGGATCTTCAAAGGTAACTGCTTAAAAATGTTTTTCCTTCATTATGTGTATGTGGATAAGTTTTCAAAAGTTATACCATCTGGTTATCAACAGTATGAAGTCAGACTTGGGTATGATGCATATGTTGTGGACATTGGTAGCAGGACATGTGCCTGTAGAAGTTCAAAATAAACAAGTTACCCTTGTGTGTATGGGTATGCTTCCATTGCAAGCCTCAACAGGGATGTAGAGGAGTATGTGTCAGCATAGTTTACCATATCAATGTTCTTAAATTGTTATATGTATACCATTAACCCACTCAATGGTAGTGAAATGTGGCCTCATGTGGACTACATCAAGCCATTGCCCCCAAAAGGATAAGGCTACTACGAAGACCATCAACAAAAAGAAAAAGAGATCAAATTGAGAGGGAAAACAAAGGAAAAAAGCATTCAGTCACAAACAGAGGTAGTGTGATGAAATGCAACATATGTAGGGAAAGTGGGCATAATATAACAACTTGTCCTCAAAAACCAATTGAGGAATCATCAAATGCAAGTTCAAAGAGAAAGAAACCCAAGAAAACTAGTATGTTTGATATATACATATATCTTATACAACTTAACATATTTGGCATAACTTAACTTTTCAAGTAATGCAAAACAGGTAAAGTGAAGGTTTCATTGGCAAATGAAGTTGATATAGAAAGTGATAGTGAAGTAGAAATGGAACCTGAAAGTGAAGTGGAGTCTTTTGATGTTGAATTTGAAGATGATGTGCAAGCTAATGTGCAACCTAAAGTTCAAGCTCAAGTTCACCCTGAAGCTCAAGCTGAAGTTCAACCTGAAGTGCAAGTTCAAGTTGAAGATGATAACCAAATTACAGTTCAAGATCAAATGGAAGTACTAGCTTTTCAAGTTGTAGTGGGACAGAGGGCAAGGAAACCTTCATAAAGAATTACAAAACTTAAGATAAGAAAGAAGTGGGAGGGAAAACAGGGAAGCAGTGATGACAATCTGTATGAATTAGAATAACTTTTGGCTTCTTGGATTGTTGTTAATGTTTTGGCATCTGTGACTAACATTTTTTAACTTTGGAATCTTTTGGCACATCTTTTGAAATCCAGTTGGAATAGCTTAAATGCATTTTTAAGTGTGTAGTGTTTAACTTTTTGCACAACTTTTGGGTGTAATGAATGTTTAACTGCCTTATGTAAAACTTTTGACACGTCTTTTGAAATCAATGTTCCCTGGAATGTTTATAATTTATTATCGTCTTTTGCACATCATTTAAATACCATTTGTATTGTTTATAATTTATTACTATCTTTTAGAATACCAAGTGTAATCACAATTCCATTACAATGTTTCACAATTACAATACAATGATTCACAATTCCATTACATTGTTTTTACAATTCCATTCCAATGATTCACAATTCCATTACAATGTTTGTATACTTCTATTCCAATGATTCAATTCCATTACAATGTTTATTACCATTGTCCATAATAACAAGTGTAATAACAATTCCATTACAATGTTTGTACACTTCCATTCCAATGATTCAATTCCATTACAATGTTTATTACCATCTTCCATAATACCAAGTGTAATAACAATTCCATTACAATGTTTGTACACTTCCACTCTAATGATTCAATTCCATTACAATGTTTAATACCAATGTAACCTTTTTCATTCAAAACATCCCACAAGCATACATAATTTAGTCATTCTACATCATAATAAACTATATAATTTAAAACAACATTTTGACATACAAGAGAAACAACACAATCAATACAAGTCTATGAGTAAACAATTTCCAATTGACTTTGTCTAGTTCTTGTTTATTGTTGTTCTTCTCTTGTTCAATCTTCATCCTGCATATGCCGATTTCATTCTCCAAGGTACAAATTTTCAAGGTAAGATTGCAACTATCTTCTGGTTTCATCATGTAATGCTTTCTTCCATATTTCCTTCCTTCATCCTCATCCAACCATTGCCAAAATTTACAACTTGGACTTTTTCCATTCTTCAAGAAATTCATAAAAACATGTTAAATTGAAGGATGAAGAAGAAGAAGTAAAAAAAATGATTTACCAATGAGTTTTGACAAGCTCTGAATTTCCTTCCAGGATTGTCTGGGGTTCTTGATGTCTTCACACTAGATGGAAAGTCGCAATCACATGGATGATCCGGTTGCAATTCGTCTTGCCGTTTGGAAGAAAATATGAGGAAGAAGATGCCATCGATCGATCTAGGTTTTTAATTAATAACAGTCGTATCTCACCATTCTTGTAACGTAAACACTTCTCAATGCCACGTAGGTGATGAGTGATATTGCCATATTTATACATGTTTTAGGTAGTATTTACTTATAATTTTATTAATATTTTGGTTATTTGCATTGAATAATGATACTTATAAGCTTTAATTGTACTTTACAGCCAAATAGAAGCATTCTTGAAGAATATGGACTAAAAATGATAAAAAAAAATGGAACTTTGGAGGCTTGGAGAATAAAAGAGAAAGAAACACACGTAATCAGCTACATTCACGATGTGAGGCTTTTAGATTCATGACGCGAGTACGAATGTTCAAGAAGATAAACATCGCGGAGGAGGAATCCTTGTAGAACACGGATATCTATTGTATTCACGGTGTGAGACATACTCATTCACGACGTGAGTGCGAATTTCATGATAACTATATATTCTCTTGATCATTATGACTTGGGAGACTTTTGTCTATCTTGGAGAGTTCCTAGAGACAAAATTCAGAGGGACAAGAGGTCTGGAATTGGCTTTCAACACCAAGGAAGAAGGAAGAGTTCATTATTAGCTTTATAGTTGGTACATTTAGCATGCTTTTAAATATTACTTGTGCTTGTTTATTTGCTAGGACGCCCAACTAAATGTAGTTGCTTCTGTTAGCTAGGTGAAGCTGGAACTCATGGTTATAATACTTTAGCTTTGATTTACTTGTTGGTTATGACTTGTGTTTGATTGATTGAACCTAGCATGTTTGATTTAATATTTGATTGCTTTAAATTCTTGTTCTGTGTAGTTACTGAATATGAATCTGCATGAATTTGAATACCTAATAATTCAGTGAACACCAGTTTATTAGAGCTAAGATCAAACCAATCTTAGATAAATAATTGAACTATTGAATTAAGGTGTGCTAGAGAACCCATATTATGACTGTAAGTGTGTTTTTCAAATCAATCTTACATGGCTCCAAATCCATTTAATAATTGATTATGTGTTAACTATTGTGTGACCATACATAGATCTACATGAATTAATTAATGTTAGTAAATTTAGAACTGAATTGCTAATAGTATCTTAATTGGTAACCAACAGTAATTGTCATAACTAATTTATAAACCATTGAGGAAAAGTGGATTCGAACTAACATAAGTTTTTGTTTATTGATTGAATTTTGTGTTAAAGAATTAAGTTTTTCTAAACTTGAAAACATAGATAAAACCCTTTCCTTTATTAGAAATTAGGTTAATTTAATAGTAGGTAGATTAATTAGTTAAAACCGTTCCCTGTGATCAACACCCGACTTACTCAAACTATTCTATAATTTGAATAGGTGCACTGCCTATGTGCATTTTAGTTAGTTAAGTAGTTAGGTTATAAATTTAGAATTAGGCGTAGCTATTTGCACGCACCAATGAGTATTGCAACGTAGAATCCATGTAAATGCCACATCACCCAAAACATGTAATAGCCGGTAATTTTGGTTATTTGTGAACGGATGAAACAACTTAGTTGGGTAACTGCATACCAAAAAAACAATATTACCCATATGTGAACATAAGAAAAACTTAGTTACCTTAATAAGTCAAATCTCCTTCATATTATCTGCTTAATGGACACACGTAATGTAATAAACGCCTATATTAAAGCATAAATAATACGAATATAAGGAGCATATATTAGTGTTGAGCATGGGACATAACTAATACCGACCCGAGACCTGACTACCGAAATGAATGAAATAATGATATTGCATATCGAACCGAACTAACACTGGATGTACCGGTACCGGGAATGATACCGGTTTTTGATACTGGTACCATTACCGAATACCAAATTTCGTGATTTTAGAGTACTGAGTACCATCTCATATGTTTAAAATTTTGTAACGTTCCAAAAATTACAAAACATATTTTTTATTTGAAAAACGATTAATCAATAAAAGCCCTTTACTTGAAATCATGTTGTAACATCAAATTATTTGAAAACCATATGATTAGTAGAGTTGAATTACAAAGCAACAGAAACAATATCTTCGATGCATGTGTACAGACCTTTCGAAGTACTCTTTACATGAACAACTTGTAAAACATTTAATCCACAATTATAAGTATAAAGCTTAGTGAGTTCCTATAACAGCTGTAGAATCGGGCAAGTCAATTTAGAGATAATAAGCGTTAAAATGACTTTTTGATAGGAGACTATGTAGGACAAATAATCTTAACACAAGTTATAGTATACGTGACAAGGATTCTGTACATATAAACAACACTGGAATTTGACATTGTATGAAGAAGTTATGCTTCTTCGAAGTTTCACGATTAAACCAGCATGACTCTACGTATCGTAAAAACAGAATGCTTGATAAAATACATTTATCCTAAAAATATCTAAACAATAGTCGTAGTAGTCGCTAAACTGATAGCGTGTATATAGAGAACGTCCAAATTTGACTTTGGAAGAGGAAGTTATGATTTTTCTAAGATTCAACGCAACAGTGTACGCACTGATGTCAAATTTTAGAGCGGTTGATTATTAGCTGAAATAATCTAAACGAGAATTAAAGATCTCGTTAATAGGAATCTTTCAATATAAAGACAGTCGAAAATGGAGCTCGTATATAGAAGTTGTGAATTTTACACAATAATTAGTAGTATAATCTTCTTAGACTGTTAAATTTAAGAATGGTTGAGAATTAGCCGACGAAGTCTAAAGGAAAGTTATAGTACTTGGAAATACCTATGCATGAATATAAAATACATTAAAAACAGAGTTCTTATGGCTGATATATGAATGTTTGAAGATAGAACCCGTACTTACGACTTCTGCCATGTAGCCCCATCCACTAATTGCCACATGTTCGAAGCTGAGAGGAGGAGTAGCGCCCAAGCAGGTGCACAGCATGCACCTGCCCTTGCGTCGCACGTAAGCCTGGATTTCTGGCTATAAATAGCTAATTTGTGTTTATTTCTTTCCCCACCTTTCCAAACACACACACACACACACTCTCTCTCTCTCTCTCTCGATTTCTGCTTCCATAGCCTGAATTTTCTTAGAGTTTAGGGTATTTTGGCAAGTTCTGTAGTCCCTAGTAGTCCCTAGGAGCTCGAAATCTTAGAGTTTAGGGTATTTTGGCAACATCTGTATACATCATTTTATGGATTTATGTTTGAGAGATTTTATGTTATACTATGATTTTATGATTATGTTTTAAAACAAAGAATTGGATGACTTATAGGTTTTATGAATATTTCTTTTGAAAATGAAAATTTTACTATGGTTTTCGGGACGTTACAAATATGAGAATTATAATGTCATCTCTATATAAAGATTTAATAACGTAAAATTTCTTGAACATCCACTACTAGAATAAAGGCCTTTAATGACACGAGAACCATGACACACAGAGATTTACGATACGCAAAAGCATGTGTCCTAAAACAATGTCATCTCTTCTAAAATTTAAAGGATTTATGACACACATTTTTGCGTTCCCTTAAAATTAGTGTCAGAACAAAAAAAAAAATAAAAAAAAATAAAAAAATAAGAGAGCCAGTGGACACTCAGGATAAAAGGTGTGTTGTCTAAGCATGACGTTTTATAAAGTTTTTATCAAACGTGCATTCTCCATCTTTAATAGATAAGGGGGAAAATCAAATCCCAAAAAATTAAAACCCCCGCCTTGTTCTCATCTCCTACCGACTGAAAACCCCTTCTCCTTTCCATGACCTAATTAATCAAACTCTACAAATTCCATGACCACTTTAAAATCTAATCGGATCCAACCATACCTTTGGCCAAAATTCTTTAGGTATGGTATGTCTCAATCTTTTATCTTCATATATAGCCCCTTCTTCACATAATCAACAAAGATACTAGGGCTTTGAACCGGACCTCACAAAATTCTTCGAGCTCATAACAACTTCTCACGCTTACTATACGTCTCTAGTTCTTCCTCACAAAATAGCCTTGTAATTTACAAAATGTCCGTATATAGATTTTTTTTACAGAAATGATTAATGTGTTTAAGACTTTTTGTTGGTTAGTAGGTTTGGTCCATATATAGAAAATAAATTATACAAATTATCCCTATAATTTACACAAAGGTCCATATACATATATTTTACAGAATTGTGTATGTGTTTAAAAAAATTATAAAAATAGTCCCTAAATTATAGAAACTTTACAAATAACGCCCCACAAAACAAGGCTTATATCATCTAGTTGTATTCTAATACTTCTAGCCTTTTGAATGATTCTAACAAAGTGTAAAAATTGTGTGGTCGTTAATGTGATCGGATATAAAAAAAAGTTTTAAAATATGATAGATTTTATATAATTATGTGGTTACATTGAAATTCAAAAAAATGGTTAACATGGAAATTTGCCCAAAATAAGATGACTTTTATTTAATTTGCTCTAAGGTTGCACGGTGTGGTATGCGGTTTGGAGCCGCGGTCATGCCACATGGGACACGAACACCGCCCCCAAGGTGCGGTTTGGGGCGGTCGAGACTGCACTACGGCCTTTGAAGACCGCGTTTTGTGATTGGCTATTTCTTTCTTGACCGTTCAAAGATTCGTTCCATTTAATTTTTTTTTAACCTTTTACTCCATCTATATATACATATGTTATCATTTTTACATTTACACAACCTTTAAACACATATAAATACAATCATTTTATCCAATTTTCTTTGAAAAAATGTCTTCTTCCAAAAGACCTAGCAAAGAAAAAACAACAGTCAGAAACACCAACACCCCAATACCTTCATTTGATCAACCAATTTTCTCACCTCCGTATTACCACTATGGAGGTATGTTTCCTTCTTTTCCACAACGACCAGGGCAACCACATCCACAAACACCACCTTCTTTTCCACAACCCGACCCGGATTTTAATCCATTTGATTTTTTGTCCCAACCCGATTTTGTGCAACAAACACAAACACAACCAGAAACGGTCGTTTTTGATTCTGAACCGGAATTCGTTACAGAAACTCAGCCTACTCGAGCAACGAATAAAAGAAAAGAGAAGGCGGATGCTAGATGTTGGGAACCTTTGGAAGCATTGGTGTTGGCACAATCTTTGATCGATATTTCAGAAGACGCGACGGTTGGAAAAGACCAAAAGCATGACCGCTTTTGGATTCGCGTTTTACACAGGTTCCATAAAGGAATGAACCGTGGAGAATACCGTTCAAAACATCAAGTGTACTCCAAATGGGGGAAGATGAACAAGGAAGTCATGTTGTTTAATGACTTGTGGAACAACATGAAACGTCAATGGAAAAAGTGGAGAAAGTGATGAATTCATTTTGAAGAAAGCCTTGAAAGTGTATCAAAAAGAAAATCTGAAGGCTTTCAAGTTTCTTGAAGTTTGGAATTTTTTGAAAGATAACAGGAAATGGCTGAGTAGCAAAACATCTGACCAACATATCGACAGTGGGTCAAAACGCAGCAGAACATCTGAGTCCGACCACACTACATCAGATGCTCGTGTTCAGTTTGATCTGAACGAAGATGAACCTGTTCCAGTTTCACCACCTTCCCGACCATTGGGAAGAAACAAATCAAAAGGCAAAGGCAAAGGCAAAGCGTCGGATTCAGATGATGTGAAAGAAATGGGAACCGACATGAAGGATATAAAAGAGAGAATGGACAAGATTTTGAAAATTGCTTCTGAAAGAGAGCTTCGGAAACAAAGGGAGAGCGACATGCGAATACTAGCAATGGACACGTCGAATATGACCGGGGCCGAGCTTGAAGTGGTTTTAGCGATGAATGAGGAAGTGAAAAACCGTTACATGAATCGTGGCTAATTTCTAGTTTTTTTTTTAAGTTTTTAATGGTTTCTTGTGTGTTTTTTTTAAGTTGTTGGTTTTTTGTTTCTACTTTGTTTTTCTAAATTTTTAGGTTTTTTTTTTAAAAAATTAAGTAATGTATGGTATTTGTATTTTTAATTAATGAACTATTATGTTTTTAAAATTATGTTTTTTTTATTAAAAAATAAGTTTTATTAAATTAAAATAGTTAACAAAAAAAAAAAAAAAAAAAAAAAAAAAAACTAAAACTGTGGCACCACACCCTTGGTGTGGCAAGAAACCACACTTAAGTGGTAAAATGTGATGTGACGCTTACATGGCGAGGGAGGGAGTGCGGTTTCGGTGGCACCACTCCCTCCAGCCTAATTTTAGTCAAAAAAATCACCTAAATATTGAAGTATATAGTTCTTGTGATCATTTTTAATAAATAAAGTATTCATAAAGTAAAAAATGGACAAAACATGGTTGGTGGATCAACCTAACCCAAGTCCCAACGTAACTTAAAAAAAGCAGACAATGCATTTGAATATTATGCACTTTGACATGAACCTTGTTTGGGATGCTACTCAAATTATCGTATACTACGGTCACATATTCAAATACAAGTTTTATTTATTTACTTATTTATCATGAGATGATTTGTAGATCGTTTTTGAAACAATAATTGAGGGAACGGGTTGATTGCTTATTGGACTTGTGATGTGCTATTATTCTCTTGCTTTTTGCCACATAACTACTTGTCGGATGCTATTTGACTTGCCTTTTTTTTTTTTTTTCTGATATGGTGCATCTCCCTTAAAATTCAACAAAAAGCGTCCAAGCTTCTATAATAATTTAGAAAGACACCATAAGAGGCTTGGATTATGTAATGTTAATGCCATGAAAGTGGTATTCAATGAACACGATTGAGCTTGACTACACCACATGATGAATGGTGACACCAAGAGATTCCCCACACCAACAGTTGCCAGGTGAGGTGGGGTATGAGCTTTGGGGTCTACAGTTGACTTAGGTTAGACGACGTAGCTCATAATCCATCATACAGGCGCTTTCATGGGAACACTGTTGCTGCTGGCATCAGAAACTAGTACTGTAGATCGAGCCGTAGATGGTGATGGAGATACTGCACGAAATGTGGCTCCTAGATGCCTACAAAACTAATGGATAATTAGTCTATAGGGTGTACAAGGCCCACACCCACCCTCTGCAGGGGTGTTGAGGTGGCACTGCGGGCACCCGCGGTGAACGCTGCAACCCGCACAAATCTTCCCTCCTTCGGCGAGTTCTCACCACATACACACCCGTCATCATATGATAATATTCAAAAATTACAAGTTTAACAAAAGCATAATATATCAATAAAAATGGTAGTGTTTTTACGCCGACTTCCCAATTACAACTGGAAGTAAGCCTTTTTTTTTCTAGGCTAATCTTCAATTCATCCTTCAAAAAAATGGGAAGAAGGAAACCTAAAGAGAAGCTCGTGAGCGAGAACTGAGAAGGGCAGGGCAAAAGGGTTTTCTGTGTTTTAGAAATAAAGGGCAAAAGGGTCCATTATATATTTTTTTCCCAATTTTTATGATTTTAAAATATAAAAAAGAATTATTAAATATTAAAAACTATTAAAAAGTAGATTTGGGTCAATCCGGTATTTTAAAAGATTAAAAAGAGATAAATATGATATTTAGAGTTTAAGTCGAACAAATACGATATTTTGACCTTACTTTAATAAGGATATATATAAAATTCTTCTAAAAGATATATACAAAATTTAATAAAATAAATAAATAATAATTAAATACATATAAAATATAAATATAACATATTTTATAAATTTAGGGTTAAAGTTACAATCGATTGTTGAAATATGTATTGGAGTTGTGGGGTAGGGATGTAAAAATTCCCCATACTTGATGGAACCTGAAACTCACACTCGGATTGACGGTGGAATCCCTAAATTGACTGGGAATGAGGAATTCCCAAATAAAAAAGTGGGGATGTAGATGGAAATACCCCTTGGACTTGACTATGATAGATATTTATATTTTAGAATAAAACAAAACATATATTTTATCTAATTTAAATTCGTATATAATTTTTTCTAATTTGTTTATCTATTGTTACCTTAAGTATCTTTCTCATAATTTTTTTCTATTTGACTTTTCATTTTGTGTATTAAATTTGATAGAAAAACTGTTTATATTTTTATGCTATAAATATAATTTTTTAAGATTTATAAAATCTTTACTTTTATGTTGGTAAAATTAAAATTAAGAATTTTTATTTACATAAAAGTTTTTATATTAAAATTGAAAAAGAAATCTATAATTCTACACCGAAGATCCCCGGTCTCAGATGAGAATAGAGATGAGGATTCATTTATATTTTCGGACGCAGAAGAGAACAAAACGAAGATTGAGGAAACAGCCCCGTTTTACAAATAAAAACTCTGAGCAATTAATTTTAAGGTAACATCTTGGAATTCAAGCTTCTCATACTCATGAAGACTTCAACTTTGTGAACCGTGACCACACTTTCAACCAGCCTATCAATTCGCGTTTTCGTTGTCTTCTTGAGTGTTCTTTTTGTTTCTTTATCACATTTTAGATTCTAGGTCAATTAATCTTGATCACGATACAAGTGTGTACAATTTCATTACATAATTTAAAAGTTGTAAAATTCGGTTATCACACTTGTATTTATATTGCCAAATGTCTTATCCTTAAACGTGTGATATATGGATTCTCAAATCTCTATTAAACTAATATCAAGATTTTGAAGTTTAAAGTTTAAACTGTAACAATAATTCTTTTAGAAGATATGTTTATTAATTATACCAGAAATTATGCAATCAAGATCAATCCAAATTACAAACGAATCTTGATTTTATTATATTTACAATTTTGTGAATGTTTGTCTCTACGTGTTCCAGAAATTAGTGAACTTTTACAGCTCTAGTTTCTCACCAATTATTGCTCATTACTTCAATAAATTTGTCCCTTTTGCATTATCATAATTCATAAGTTATAATTCCTAAAATTTTGTTCTTTTGTTGCCATTAGAGTCCTATCTAAAGACATAATGATCACTTTTTTCCACGATAATCTAATGAAATCATGCTGAATTCTTATCTTTACAATGTATAGTAAACTATCAATGTGTTTATCAATCAACTTCAAGAACATGAAGGGATGATTCGTTAAGAGACAGAAAGTCACCAAGACAAGACCCTAATTGTTTGACTTATTATGAGCATATGACCACTGAATGCACCATAACCCTAACTTTGCTCGATATGGAGTTGTGGACGAAGGTATCCATGGGCCTGTTGGTGGTCCAAAAAAGGCATATATAGATCGAGTGGAGGTGTCTCGACCACATCACCTTCCCATGCTCCTACATATCCATCATTTACTTTTAAGGTGTCCAAGATTCCCAATATGATATCATTTTCCATTTTCTATGTGATCAATTGTATAATAATATTTTTCTTTAGTAATATCAAAAAGGGACAACAAGTTTTAATACAAAATGTGTCGAGTACAGAATCATTTATCATTACAAACTACAATGTTTTTTTTTTTTAAATATATCGACCAATACTATAATTTCATAGTCTCACTGTTAATGGATTTTATTTGGTTAAAACTTAATTTGGGCAATTACATATAACTATTTGTTAATTTCTTTTTTACTTAATACTATATGAATGTCTTAATATTATAAGGATAAGTCTACTAAAAGATTCTTATGTTTTGACCCTATTAACTATTTAGTCATTATTCTTTTTAATCAATTAAGTCTCAAAAACCAACATTTGTTTTCATTTTGATCCTTTTACCCATAAACTGATCACCATGATCACCAATAATGGAGGAGATCGCTACCTAGTTCTATGAGAGGGCTATGTTGGTTCCATAGTATGCTATAGATGAGGAAATGAAGAAGACGAGATACCATGGCATGTTGAGGGACGATCTCAGAGATTTTGTGAGCTTTTCGGGAATGCAAAATCCTGAATGACATGATTGTGAGAGCCTAGGAACGGGAGATTGAGCTGGAGCTCTGGACAAAGCATAAGCTGGAGCAGGTACAGATAATAGTGGTCCAGGGAAAGAGGCCCAAGACTACTGATTCACACACTAGGGCCCAGCAGGATTGGAGTCATTACGGCAAGTGCGGCAAGCTGCACGGTTGGGAATGTTGAGCAGTAGGTTTAGGTTGTTTTAGATGTGGACAAACTTGCCATATGAGTAGGGACTGCCCCTACGGTGCACTGATTTGCTTCCATTGTAATCAGAATGGCTATAAAAGGTTGGTTGCCCGAGATTGATAAGAGGATCAGGGGCGACGCTTGCAGCGACCACCTTGAGGATCACCAATGGCCACCAGGGCAAGGCGGAGGCACCTGTGGTGAAGAGCATGACATTTCAACTGGCGGATAAGGTGGCGAGAGCAACACCAAATGTGGTCACTGGTATGTTTTTTGATCTTATACCATTACTATTTCTTTGTTTATGCTTATGTTTTATTTGATCTTATATAGGAACTTTCTTAGCCAATGGTATGACTGCTCATGTCTTGTTCGAATCGGGTGTTACTCGATTATTTGTATATCTTGCGCTTAGCAAGAAGTTTAGTGATGCTCCCTGGATTTTGGATTATCCGTTATGGGTAGAGATTGTTGATGATCGTTACGTAAGTGCTTCGAGGGTTCATCGACGGTGTGTTCTGAACCTTTTCATTGAGAGATATTCTATTGACTTGGTTTTGATTCCTCTACAAGGGTTGAAGGTTATCATAGGGATGGATTGGTTTGGTCCCAATGGGGTCATGATTGACTATGAGCACTACCTAGTGAGAGTTTGAAACCAATTGCGGGAGAACTGGTTATTCATTGCGAGGGAACTCCATGTGGACCGGCCCTCTATTCAGTTGTGAGGGCCAAGAGATATCTTCAATGGGGTTGTTCTGGGTTTTTGGCTTATGTGGCGGATACTTGGGTTGGGGGCATGACGATGTTGAATGAGGTGCCCATCATTCAGGGAATTCCCCGATGATTTTCCTAAGGATTTACCTAGAGTGCCTCCCGAGAGGCAAGCTGATTTCCATGTTGATTTGGTTCCCGGTGCGGCTTCGATAGTTAAAGCGTTGTATCGTTTAGCACTTCCGAAGATGCAGGAGTTATGTACGCAGCCGCAAAAGATGCTAGACAAAGGGTTTATCAAAGCGAGTAGTTCACCATGGGGAACATCGATCCAGTTTGTGAAAAAGAAGGGCGGTTCACACATGATGTGCATTAACTATCGGGAAGTGAATAAGTTAATGGTGAAGAACCGTTACCTATTTTCGAGGTTCGATGATTGATTTGACCAGCTTCAAGGTGCATCTTAGGTTTCCAAGATTGATTTGTGGTCATGTTACTACCAGATGAGGGTCCGAGATGAGGATGTGCAGAAGATGGCCTTCAGGACTTGTTATGGTCATTACAAGTTCGTGTGATGCCATTTGGACTCACCAACGCACCAACAACATTCATGGATCTCATGAATTGGGTTTGCAGAATGATACTGGATCGGTCGGTGATTGTGTCTATTGATGATAGTATGGTGTACTCCAAGACCAAGTAACAACACAAGGAGCATTTGTGAGAGTTATTGGAGACCCTGAGGAGAGAGAGAGAGAGAGAGAGAGAGAGAGAGAGAGACTGTATGTCGAATTCTCTAAATGTGAGTTTTGGTTGCGCGAGGTGCATTTCTTGGGGCACATCGTCAACCAGAGGGGTATATTGGTCGATCTGGCCAAGACTGAGGTTGTGATGCGATGGGAGGTCACGAGGACACCATCATCGATTTAGAGATTTCTAGGTCTCGTGGGTTATTATCAGATATTTATCCAGAACTTCTCTAATATTGTTGTACCATTGACCCGCTTAACGAAGAAGAAAGTTACTTTTCGTTGGGGGCCCGATCAATAGACGGCTTTTGAGACATTGAGATGGAGATTATGCGAGCCCTCGATTCTCACCCTTCCTAAGGGCATGGTTGATTTTGTATTTTGTTGCGATGCATCTATATATGGATTGGGGTTGCGCTCATGTAGAGGGTTCATGTAATTGATTATGCTTCAAGGCATATAAAGCCTCATGAGGCAAATTACCCTACACAATTTGGAGTTAGGGTTTGTGGTTTCGCCCTCAAGATTTGGAGGCACTATTTGTATGTGGTTAGCTGTATTATCCATACAGACCACAAGAGTTTGAGATACCTGATAGATCAGCCTAATTTGAACATGAGGCACTAGAGATGGTTGGATGTGGTAAATGATTATGATTGTGAGATCATGTACCACCCGGGAAGGCCAGTGTTGTGGCTGATGCCTTGATATGCAAGGTCGCCAGTGCATCCCCTCAGAGATTTTTGTTTAAGGATGGTCGTTATTCCTCTACTGTTAGATATGATCAAGAAAGCTCGAGTGGAAGGGTTGAAGAGGGGAAATTGGAAGGAGGAAAGGATTCGGGTTCAGATTCCATTATTCATCAAAAATGGACAGGGCTTATTGACTCAGTGTGGTAGGGTTTGGATTTCAGTTGCATGTGGGGTTAGACATACATTTTTAGAGGAGGCTTATAATTTAAGGTTTTTGATCCACCCAGGGGCTACAAAGATGTATAGGGATCTGAAGTTGAGTTATTAGTAGCCCTGTATGAAGGGGGAGATATCGTGGTTTGTGGAGCAGTGCTTGACCTGCCGAAAAGTCAAGGCCGAACATCAAAGACCCCATGGCAAGATGCAGTCTTTTACCATTCCCATTATAAATGGGAAGAGATCACCATGGATTTCATCATAAAGTTGTCGAGGACGGCACGTAGGGTTGATTCTATCCGTGTCATTATTGATAGATTGAAAAAGAGTGTTGATTTGATATCGATCGCTGAGAGTATATCTGCTGAGAAGTTGGCCGGAATTTACAACCGCGAGGTGGTGGTTCGGCATGGAGTGTCAGTTTCAATGTTTTTTTATAGAGACGTTCGCTTCACCTCCAAATTTTGGAGGAAGTTTCCTGAGGAGTTGGGTACTCAGTTGCATTTCATTACATCATACCACCATAAACCAATGGATAGAGTGAGCGGACAATTCAAACACTCGAAGTTATGTTGAGGGCAAGTGCGCTAGATTTTGGTGGGAGTTGGGATACTTATATTCCACTGGCCGAGTTATCCTACAATAACAGGTATCACGCCAGTATTGATCGACCACCTTTCGAGATGTTGTATGAAGGAAGTGTAGGACCCCGGTTTGTTAGGGTGAGGTTGGACATCTGGTTACGAGGAGTACCGAGGTAGTGCTCAAGACCACTGAGTTGATACAACAGGTGTGCGATAGGTTGCAAATCATGCAAATTCAACATAAGAGTTATGCTCATCGGCGATGATCGGACCTCGAGTTCCAGGTGGGGGACTTCTTACTTCTGAAGATGTCACCTTGGAAAGGTGTCATCCGGTTTCGGAAGCAAGGAAAGCTAGGCCCTTAGTCCCTTCAGGATTATCACCCGGGTGGGCAAGGTTGTATACCGACTAGATTTTACTGATGAGCTCATACAGATCCACAACACTTCCCATGTCTCTCAGTTACGGAATTCTTTAGCCAATGATTCTGCAGTGATTCCTTTGAATGGTATTTAGGTTGATGAGTGTCTGAACTATGTAGAGAGACCGATTATGATTCTCAACAGAAAGACAAAGATGATGCACAAAAAAGTGGTGAACTTGGTAAAGGTGTAACGGTAGAACCGAAGGGGTCCTGAGTGGACATGGTAGCTTGAGGAGGAAATAAAAGAGCATTACCTAGAGTTATTTATAGTAGCGGACTTTGATGACGAAGTCTGATTCAAGTAGGGGAGAGTTGTAACATCCAAAAATTAAGGTACATTTTTATTTATCAAAGTTTAATGTTTAGGAGTCCCCATGGCGTGGTGAAGGATCACCATTACATGGCAAGTCATTTTTGAGTCATTTGTTTATTTGACTCACCACATGCAGCGTCGCAGGTATAGGCCATAGTGTGGTCGTCGCAGGTGGCTAAACCCTATTTTCCAGGTTTTGCACCCTATTTAAAGGAATGATGAGGCTTGTATTTTCTCACCCTCAAACCAAGGCTCTAATACCAACTTGAAACATGCCAAAATATGGTCCCAAAAATTGCATTTTTAAAATAGATAAAATAGTATTTTCAGTTATCATCCATACATCTCAACAAAACCAAAGTATCAAATGTCATAAAAATCATAGTAAATGTCATATGCAGAATCATAACGGTGCGTGCGATGCAGTCAACCCTAGCTCTTCTCCTTGGAACTGGAAGTACCTAAAATATAAACTGAAAACTGTAAGCACAAAGTTTAGTGAGTTTGCCAAAGTACCACATACCATACATACAATAAACATATAATGGGCCCCGCCCGGCATCGAGCCCCACTCGGTAATAGATCAGGCCCCGCCCAACATACATATAACATATATCAAATAATAACATACACATGCAATAATCACAGAGATACATAGCATACAAATGGTCATCGGGTCCTGCCTGGCATCGGGCCCCGCCCGGTAAGCATATAAGCACATAACACATGCAAGAGTCACGCAGACAGCTAGCACACTGACATAGCATAAACATGGGTCAACATTGGTGCCTTCGACCCGCTAAAGCCAATGAGGAAAACTCACCTCGAAAAAGCAGAATGAAACGAATGATCCCCGACTGCTGGTCCTACAACTCCATGAGCTATTAATTGCCACATAAGAACTATATAACATTTACGATCTACAACATAATCAGAAGTCTCTACTTGGGGTAAAAAGACCATTTTACCACTACCCTAGCTTGGTCCAAGAATTAAGCCCATAACCACAATCCAACAGGCCCAAATGTTAAACAATCCACCAAGGCCCAAAATATGGCCCAATTTCCAACTGGGCCCAACTCCTTTACATGGGCCTTAGCCCAAGGCCCAGTAACATACTTGGCCCAAAAACAACCAAAATCAGATGGTACCACTAACCCTAACCTTCCAAGCCTAAACCAAAGCCCAAACCGAAAGTCCAATAATGAAATGCCAACAGACTGAGTACGTTGGGCGTACTCATCTGGTACGCTAAGTGTACTGCATTGAGGGCTTGTATGCTGAGTGTACAGGCTTGTACGCCCAGCATACTCAACTATTTTAGCTAATTCATGATTAAGCTCCTAACTCGTTAAGACTTTACTCCATGATGTAGATCTGGCCTCTTTTAGCTAAAATACCACATAAAGTTGCTAACTTTACGTCCATGCATGACCCTAAGAAGCTCCAAAGCTCATAAAGGACTTAATGAATGCACGAGACCCCTAAAATCCATAAAATCGGCACCTTTATGCCAAGGGAGTCCATGAAGACCTTGGATCTGAAAGAATAAGCCATTGGGACGTCCTAATCCCAACATCCATCAAAACCATTCCTAAAAATATAACTATCTAACCAAAAAGGAGATTTAAACATTTAGCAACCAAGATAACAGCTTGATACCTCAAGCTTCTTTCAAAATGAGTAGAGGTTCTGGATCCAAGACCTCCTCTTCAGGCTAAGCAACTTCTAGCTTCTTCAACTCCTTCAAAATGCACAAAGATGAACACCAAAAGCTCTCTAAAAGCTCACACAATCAACATTGGCATATAGGACTCGATTTTAGGGTTTCTGGACATAAGAGGCTGATAAGGAGGCTAACAATTGGGACATAATGACATAATATTGGGCTTACACCCTAAAATTAGGGGTTTTGGGATCTGGCCACGTACGCTGTGTGTACCACTTCATACACTAAGCGTACGTGCATGCCTCCGTGACCTTATTGATCCACTTACGCCCCATGTACACCAGGCTTACGCCCAGCGTACGGCCTCAACAAGTCCATTCATGAAGCCCAAGTCTTCTAAGCCCAACAACAGCTTACATGATTAAAACAATAAAATAAATAATTAATACATTGGAACCATCAGGTGTTACATATATTAAGTAGGAAATTTTACTACATATGATACTCTAGCAATGAATTTTGAAGGGGATATTTACGCCTTGTCAATCCTCACCCTAAAATATTTCTTCACAAAAGTGATTAATGCTAAATAATTATTTTACTTTTCAATTTACTATTCTTCCAATTGATTACGTTAAAAAATTAATTTACAGTCTCTTTTCCTCAATAAAGAAAACAATGTCATTTGTTTTCCGACTCTAGGTTGCTTCGGCAAACATGATGTTGTTCCTTGGGATTTTGGAGAGGGCTTATGCCTATTTTTCTTTATGTGAAATCTATAAGAAAGTTATTGAAGTTTGGCTCTATTAACGTAAAAGTCTTTTCTATTTTTTTTTTTTTTTTGCAATTTAGCCTAAAAAATCAGTAAACACTTGCAAAAAAAAACATTTCTCCTAGCTAACGTTGGTTTTCAGGGTTTTTTCTTGAAAATTTTAAGGATTTTTCTGAAAATAAAAAATCATAGATGGATTTTTTAGTTAATAAGTTAAAGTTTAAAGACTTTTTTGGAAAATTTTCTTTTTTATTATATCTACTAAATTAAAGAAATAAAAGTCATATTTATTAATTAAAAACTCAAAATAAAGATACCATCTATATAATTTTCATTAAAAAAAACTCATTTTTATTTATTAAAAAACACGATAATGATAATTTATATATTATTTCGGGTTGTTTTTATGATTTTTTCAATAAATATCATAGCGAAAATCATAACTATATATCATTTTCAACATGTGTTTTTATAATTATTGAAGATCTTATAATGTTCTTTGCAACTATTTAAGCATGATGACATTTAAGTTATGTGTTGTAAAACAACTTAAACTTAATTTGGTCATTTATAAAAAATTAAAACTTCATTCATTGTTATTCTTTACACCTAAGTCATTTTTTTTACACCCACGGCGTGAAAATTCAACAATAAAAATAACATGTGGCCTAGAAAAACTCTTCATACGACAAATCAACAAAGTCCTCTTAAATTATATAGGAAATAGATAGTATCTTAATAATTGCAGTTATCACATATAATTAGTGGGCTTATCAATTTATTTAGTGGGCTGTTATTTAGATTATGAATTAGAATTTGAACTTTATATTAAGTCTATTGAGTGCACTTTTATGCACAATATATAAAAAAAAATCAAATATTTATAATACTTGAGGGGTAGCACATGGTACCGGTTCAACATGTTAGTTTATCTAGTGGTTAGCATGCGTTTTTATAACTATTGTAGCTTTTCCAACGTTTTTTTACACCTATTTAAGCATGTTGACGTTTAAGTTATTTATTCTAGAACAACGTGAACTTAATTTGATCAATTCTAAAAAAAAATAGAAACTCCTTCCATTGCCATTTTTACACCTAAATGAGGAGGGAGTCATTCTCTTCCAACCCATTGAACCCACTGTCACATTTATTTTTGTCTTTCATTTATCTTCATCTTTTCCAACCCATAACACACGGAAATCCTATCTTTCTCAACCCACTCAATTAAAATAATACAAAAAACTAAGGTGCATGTTTTAAAACACATGGCATAAGAGAAAATGAGAGAGAGAGAAAGTAGAGAAAGAGGATGAAGTGGGTTAGTGAAACCAATTAAATAACCCGCTGGAGAATGAGTGATACCAGTGGTAACTCTATTGCTAATTAAGATTTTACCTTGATTGTTTTGTATTTCTTTTAATTGAATGAGTTGAGTGGGTTGAAAATGATAGGGTTTACGTGTGTTGCGGGTTGGGAAAGATGAAGAAAAATGAAAGAGAAAAACTGATGTGGCAGTGGGTTCAGTGGGTTGGGAAGGGATGACTCCCTCCTCCCTAAGTCACTTCTTTTTTACACACAAGACCTGAATATTCAACAATAAATATAACATGTAGCCTAAAAACATGCTTCATACGATAAATCAACAATTACTCTTAAATTATATATGATAACTACAATCATTAAGATATCATATATATATATATATATATATATATATATATATATATATATATATATATATATATATATATATATATATATATATATATATATGAGCTTTCTTCATTAATTTAGTAGATATAAAAAGAAAATTTTTCAGAAAAGCCTTTAAATTTTAACACTATTACTGAAAAAAGTCATTTATGATTGTTTATTTTCAGAAAAATCCTTAAAATTTTCAGAAAAACCCTGAAAACCTGCATTAGTCGGGAACAATGTTTGGTTTTTTTTTGCAAGATTTTACCAATTTTTTAGGCTAAATTGCAAAAATAATAATAATAATAATAATAATAATAATAATAATAATAAAGAATAAAAAATAAAAAAATCAGGGAGGGTATTTGTGTTAATATAGTCAAACTTTAGGGACTTATTGCGTATTTCCCATTTCTTTATCGCAAAAAGTATCGAGGTATTTCTCTTTGTATAGTGATTTCAGGTGTACCGTATACTTAGTAGTCTTTTGTCAATACTCTCCTCACTGATTATTTCACTTCGCAGTTCCCAAGTATGTGCTTTGTTTCAAGTTTTCCAAAGTGGATTAGCTAAAAACTTAATGGGACCAAAGATGGGGTTTTTGGGAAAAACCTTGTGCCACGACGTGGGACATGGTTGCCACGACGTGACAATATTTATATAAGCGCATTTTAATCTTATGTGTCATGACGTGACAAGCCTTTGGTCACGATGTGACGGCCGCCCGTGTGTTTAACCCTAATTCTGGGATTTGTGCCCCTATTTAAAGGAAGTGAGGGCTAGGGTTTGCATACCCTTAGCCTCCATCACCTCCCTTTCAGCCTCCAAGAAACCCTAGCCTTCATCTTTACCTTGTGATCTCTTTGTGGTGATTTTAATCCTTGAAGAAGAAAGAAATGGTGTGCTTGCTAGTTAGAAGAGTGTATAACTCCATATCTTGCATCTCATGCATCTGGTAGAGCTTGGGAAGGTATAAAGCTTCCACCTTTTTGGTTCTCTCTCCATATATTTAGGATTTATTGCATTTCTTGGCTCATTTTCAAGTTTGGGTTGGTTTGATGAGATAAAGTTTGCAACTATATAGCTCATCTTGGTCCTTTGGTCTTTATAGCTTTTGGATCTGAAGCTTGAATGTGTATTGAGCTTCATGCATGAGATTTTGGTCTTATTTCTCCATTTTGACCTAGTTTGAGTTTTAGACTTGTATTGGGCATGCATGTTTGTAAAGCTATGATTTTTATGTTGGAATATAAGTAAGAAAGCCTTCTAAAAAGTATGATTGGGTGGCTTGAAGGATTAAGAGCTTAACCCATTAAGCTGTGAGAGTTCAGCTTTCATAACGTGGCATCCTGCTTGCCACGACGTGACGTTTGGTGCCATCGTGACTGTTTTGTCATGAATATGAAACGACGTGACCAATGAGTGGTCACGACGTAAGAGTGGACTGGGGTTGACTTTAGCCATTGACCATTGACTTTTTGACCAGTTTGACTTTTGGTTAAACTTTGAGGAGGGGTATTAAACTGTAGTATGAAGATTAGTCTAGGTTTTGTTTATGAGGATCGTGTAGCTGATACTATGGAACTTTGAGTAGTGTATTTCAGCTCTTCATTCAAGTGAGTTTTCTCACTATACTTTGTACTGCAGTATATGTTATTATATGTAGGATGTTGTTATGTTGTAGTGTTCTATTAGACTGGTAGATCTATTATGATTACTTATGTTGCTTGTTATTGTTTTGTGTGCATATGTCGACATAGTATGGTTGGGTTGAGGCGGTACTGCTTTGTGCTATAAGCCAACAAACTCGGGGAACAATCTAGTCATAAGCTAAGGGCCTTGGAGGGGGCAATCCAATCTTATGTTGTAGGCTCAGGAGCAAACCAGTCATAAGCTAATGGTCCGGTAGGGGCAATCCAGTCTTATACTATGGGCTTGGGAGCAAGCCAGTCATAAGTTGATGGCCCATGAGGGGGCAACCAGTCTTATGTTGTAGGCTCGGGGGCAATCCAGTCTTATGTTGTGGCTCGACGTGTATGCATTAAATATGTATTGTTGTGTAGGGTATTTTGGGGAACTCACTAAGTTTTGGCTTAGAGTTGTGGAGTTAAATGTTTTTCAGGTTTTTATCTGATTTCGAAGGCAGGATTGTACACATGCATATCAATGGATTTATGATTCAAGATTCCGCATTGTTTTCCTTATAACTCAGATTTTGAATTATGGTTTTTGAACAAATTGATTGACATAATGTAACTATATAAGAATGAATGTTTATTCTATTATAAAAATGAAAAATTTTATTATGGAATTTAAGACGTTACAATATATTGAAAGATTTGAGCTAGGGACCGGAAATACATGCTATTAGAACTAAATTTAGCTTGCTTTTTTTTTTTTGCTTAACTTGTTAATTTCTTCATGGCAAATATATTGCATGAGCACGGAGATCGATTATGAGTTGTTACGATATTTGCAATATCTATGTTCTTGATATTTGCAGTTGATACTTGTTCTTTGTGTTTGAATAATTTGTCACATGTAAGTTGTTCTTTATGTTTGAATAATTTGTCTCATGTAAGATATGAATACGTATTAGCAGATTTGATAGATAAAAAAACAAAAATAAAAAAAAAAGTAAAAAATGGTTGATAAGACATTTCTCTTTCAGTAGAGTTTGTGTTTAAAATGGATATTAAGTAATAATGTTGCTGATATTTTAAAAATCTTGGTTTGATATTGTTAATCCGGGTACACGTAATATCAGACAAAGTGACAAATTCATAATGAACCTTCAACTTTATCGCTACATACAGATCTACTAACCCAAAGCCCGGTCCAAATAAAGCAAAGCAACAATCCCGTTCGCATTCAAATTTAAAGTCCACAAAATTTTAACACTTTTGCTTTAAACTCCATCAACTAATGCATCAGGTCCGTTTCTCAATCAAAGTTAAAGAATACTTTTGATGAAGTTTACAATCTAATATATATTTTTGCAAGATGTGTCTTTCAAAGTTGAAAACCTTGCATTAAACATAAATACACAATAATGAATGTATATCGCAAGAAAATAAAACATCATTGTTTTAGAATTGAAAAACTGCTCTGGCAAAAGAACAAAAGAGATAGACATATTTTCTTTATTTTTTTTATTATATGATTTTTTCTATTATAAAGTTAAAAATAAAACTATTTTAGTAAAAATAATCTAATAGATTTTCTAAAATACAATATTATAATTAGCTTAAAAACGCAAATTACAATGTCTTCATGTAAAATGAAATTACAATATTTTATTGGAAATCAATAAAATCCATGACAAATAAATAAATAATTATCATCCTTTTAGAATGCCAGAATATTTTATTAAACTAGCAATAAGTTACTAAAGTTTCTTGATAATATGCTAGTTTTTACTTATCGGCAAACAGCAAAAAAACATATACATAAAAAAATAAAATAAAGATAACAAACAAGACAATTATAAAGTATTTACAAAAAATTAAATAAATCTAACTAAGTACGAAAAGCAAGAAACACATTAATTAAACGAATAGCTAGCTCCATAGCAACCAAGTTGAAAAAGCAACCAATATCATCTCATATGTTTATCCACAATTCCAATACATCATTTCGTGTGTGCATATATATCAACAGGATGCAATTAACAAAGTATCATATCCATCATACCAAACATCTAACTATCAGCAGCTCTGAAAACAGTAAGCAGCGACAAGAACAGGTTGATGATATCAAGATAAAGCGAGATAGAAGCCCATATGTACTCATCGTATGTGTAGCGTTTGATCAGATTATCAGTATCATAAACAATGTACCCACAAAAGACAATGGAAGCCAGACACCCGTATATCATCACTGAAATCTTACCCAAAGGGAAGAAAATCTGCACAAATATGAACACAAGCATGTAAATTATCTGAATGAATCCAGAAATTAAGAAAGGAATTCATTGGATAAAATCAGATGATGAACCTGAATGAGAGAAAAGACCATAAGAACCATAATGGCACCAAACAAGAATGGCCCCAAGAAGTTGAAGTCGTAGCCTCTTCTTGCAGCCCAAAAAGTGAACAAGGTCAAACTCACGACCACCACCGCAGTCAGAATAGCAGCTTCCAATATCACCTTCCCTGCAATATTATCCAACATTAGGGTTTTCCGGATTCTTTTGCAGTCGTTAATTACTTATTTATAAGTGTTTTTTCTTCCATACATGCTAGCAATTCGAAATTGAACATGCATAATAACCCTAGCAAATATGTTTGACATGGAATAACGGAAACGATGCTTACCGCTAGTGAATGCGCATGTCAAACCGATTGCGAAAGCAAGAGTCACAGTGAAGATCGCAAGAAGCAGATAGTTGATCGGATGACGCTGATGATAGTAGTACAATGGGCACAGGGCTGTAAAACAACACAAAACCGTAATCAAATACACGATCATACGGATTCGAAAGAACATTAGAAGTTACAAAGAAATCAAACCAAATTATACCACTAGAATTTCATCTATTGACGATTGATAGAAGAAAAACATAATAAGGATCAGAGCAAATTATAACAGAAAAACCTCATCGATTCATGCTCACACGATTTAAACCAAAAAATACATATATTACAAAGAAATCGAGGGAAATTGATTCGAGAACTTACTTATGAATGGCGCGATGATGAGAACAATATAACAAACCAATCCACCGGTGGTTGTTGTCATGAAAGTGACAATGGGATGATAAGAGACAACGACGGCACCGACAGCGACGGTAAGAAGTAACTGTATGGCGACGATAGAGTATATCTTCCGAATGAATGACCACCGGAGTTCAGGCGACTCCAACATCGTTGGATACAGCACTCCGCTTGTTCCCGACTCCACGTCGGTCTTCCCAAATGGCTGTTGGTTCCACATCTTAGAGAAATCCGAGTAACCTTCAGGCTATCTGACTCGAAATTGAGAAATTAGGGTTTGGAATTGGGAAAACAAGAGGGTAATTTGAACAAATTCTGAACTTAACGAAGAAGTAATAATGGGTTTGGGAAGGAGTTATAAAGGTGGCCAACAGTAGTTTCCTGGAGGATTTGAGAAACTTCTTGACTCATCGTCGCTCGTACGTGTGGTGTCTACACGCGTGCAAGAATAACAGCACTTCCATATTTTTCTCGCTGATTCCTTTTTTCCAATTCTAGATAATCACACAAAAAAATAAATAAATAAATAATCACCGAAAAAGCGCTTTGATTGGACAAGCCTTTGGAATCGGAGTGAATTGCATCTCTTGGGAAAACGAGAGGGGATGAATGAGATACAAATAGAACTTTTAATTTGGTTGATGAGTTGGATGAGTTTAACTCATTTCTAAATAATGTGATTTTTTTTTATAAAAAAATTACTAATCTAACCAAATTTATTAATGATTTCTTATTTTTTTAGCTAAAAATTAGGATTTATGTACAACTAACCCACAAAACCGTAGGTTAAAATGGTCTACTGTGTCGTCCATTTACCTACTGTTTTGATTTTAGTATATAATTTTTTTTTTATTTTTCACTATGAAACCGTAGACGAAAAAATAGTCTACTGTATCCTCTGAGAAGTCTATTGTTTCCCAAATAATAGATTAAAAATGATCTACTGTTTCGTCTAAAAACCTACGGTTTTGGGTTTTTTTTAATTTAAATGAAAAAAACTAACTTTTTGACTACTATATCCTACCTACTATATATTAGTAGAAAAATCTCTTTTACAGTAAAAGTTAGTGTTTTTTTTCATTAAAAAAAACTCAATTCATGAGGTCTTAGGCTTCCTAGCCTGACCTACAGCTGTCTACACCTGCTCCGGCTTCCGCTTCGTGCGGAGCTCTAACCCAATCTCTCGTTCCCGGGCCTTTTCTACCATGTCATTCAGGGTCTTGCACCCTAAGAAACTCACGAACTCTCGAATGTCATCTCTCAGCATGAAATGATATATGGTCTTCTTCATCTCCTTGTTCGCAGCATACTGTGGAACCAATAAAGCTCGCTCCCGAAACTTAGTGGTGATCTCCGCCACAGTCTCGGTAGTCTGCTGCAAGTCCTGGAACTCTCTCACTAATTGTTGCACCTCGATAGACGGTGCAAACTCCTGATCAAATCTCCTCACAAACTCCGACCAAGCCATCTCAGCCACACCTGCTGACCCTACCTCGCGGGTACCTCCTCCCACCAGTCTCGAGCTCGGTCCCTCAACATACAAGATGCGAACTCCACATTTTCCGCCTCAGGGCAAAAACTCGTGTGTTGGGCATTCTCCATGTCTGCCACCCAATGCCGAATCGTGATGGGGTCCTAACCCCAAAGAACTCAGGCGCACCACACGCCTTAAACTCCTGGAACGAGGGAGCTCGGGCTCTAACCTGGCCTGCAACAATCTCGACTCGAAAAGACCTGAGCCGCTCCTCCATGATCTCCATGATACCCTCCTTGACGGTCTCGAAAATCACCGGGGTTTTGTCAAGAATGCCACATGTCACCTCGGTTGCGATAAGATCGCGCAACCTCTCATTAATGGGCTCTACACCGGAGCCCGACCCAGATCCCGATCTTGATTCCGAACCTCGAGTGATCATCACCATCCTCAACTAAAAATACCACATAACATAATGATAAAGATATTCAAAAAAAAAAAAAAAAAAGGAATCCCTCGTCCTCACCGGTCTCCTTAGAGCTTACCGGTCTAACATTGATTCGGGTACATGTCATGTGCTTTCAGTAGTACGGCCCCAATACTACTTTCCACACCTATCTGTACCTTCCTCAAGGCTCTACCTAAAAACTCTAATTCGCCCTGAAACAATAACATGACCCGCAGAATACCATATAACCCAAATCCTAGGCTATCCTAAGATTTTCTTAATCTCTATCAAATCAATCATATTAGGTTGCCCTATGCATGCAAGTTATACACAAATAGAATCACAAAGACTTTCAAATAAGTTTCTACCCTAGACCACAATCCAGACAAGGAACAATTATAAGACATAATTCATCATTCTATGACTATGCAATCCTAAACGTATACAACTTGAAAGCATACACATAGCAAAATCCATCCAATTATTAATTTCCAAATATATCCATAACATGGCTAACATATTAGGGAAAAACTTACTTGAGCTTGGCAGGTTACGCGTATTGCACTCTCCCTTTTTCTTACAAAGAAATCGGTTTCAAGAAGTTTTTAACTTTTGATTTTTGGAAAACAATTTTACCATTCCACCAGTTTGAGTTCTGACACACCCGAAAGTGTGCTCGAATCCCTCAAAACAAGGTTCTGATACCAATTTGTAATAGCCAAAATTTTCAAATAAAAATTTTCATTTAAAAAGAAATCAAGGTTCCTTATTTGTAAGTTCCAACCATAAAGTGTTTCTCAAAAAATCCATTACATCAATTAAATTGTTCAAAAGATCAGAGTGTCCCTAACTGACTGCTGGAGAGTGCGTGCAACACCATCATGTCGGGCCCTTGCCCTTAGATCTCGAAGTACCTGAACACAACCAACAAATCTGTAAGCTAATGCTTAGTAATTTTTTCCCAAAATACCCAATACACATATTCAAAGAAAACATACAACAGACATGCAACATAAATTGCCATGGACTTCCTCCATGGTCTCTACTTGGAATGTCATGGCCTCCCCCATGGTCTAACAACCAAGTGCCATGGGCTCCCCCATGGTATTTACCTGGAATGCCCTGGGCTCCCCCCCCCCACCCAGAGTCTAATAACCAAGGCCATGGGCTCCCCCCATGGTCTTCATATAAATCAATCAATACTACTAAGCATACAATGCATACCAACCACTCATATACATAAGAAGATGGGCCGGTATTGGTTCCTTCGACCCATTGATATGATGAGAAGACTCACCTCAGTCAGTTGAACCCGAACGTTGCTTACCTAACAGTCTGAACTCACACACTGAACAATAATACCATAAACCCTAAATTAGGAATATAACATAATCTAATTAAAGAGTCCAAACACCTAAACCCAAGTTCTTCCATAGTGGCCCAAAGGTCTTCCCTTTGACAATGGGCCTAAGGTCCATGATAAAACTATTAATGGGCCACATGGACCAATAAGGCCCTACTAATACAATTATGGTCCGACTCAGAATATTAGCCCACAAATCTAAATGGGACCCGACCCGACAATGATTAAAGCCCACACAAAGCCCAAGATCCAATCTGGAGTGCGTACGCCCTGCATACCACTCCAGTACACCCAACGAACTTGACTGAGAATGTGACAACCCGAAATTTCTATTCTGTACAACGCTTCACTTCAATAGAAGTCAGAACAGTTTTTGCTAACTTTCAAGCTTTTTGGAATAAGTTTGAGTATTTTAGGATTAGCACTTTAGGAGAAATCAGGAGAGATGATGCCCTAGGGTTTATTGTGCATCAATAAAGTTCCAAAAACTCCAAGAGTTTGGAGTTTACGGCCCAAATGGTATTTGGACCGTAAACTGTAACGCCCGTAGATCCGGGCTAGTCAATTTAGAGACGATAAGCATCAAAAAACGACTTTTTGATGGAAGATTGTTTAGAAGGATTAATCTTAACTAAGTTTTATTATATGTTACAAGGATTTCGTACATATAAAGAACACCGAAATCCGAGTTATAACAAAGAAGTTATGACTTGTCGAAGTTTCGCGAAAGAACCGGCACGACACAGCGCGATGTAAATAGTGAATTTACGTTAGAGCGATATTTGGCCTTAGCAATCTAAATAAAAGTCGTAGAATACGTTAAACCGAGAGCGTGCATAAAAAGAACGTCTAAATCTGACTTCGGATGAGGAAGCTATGATTTTTCGAAGTTTCAGCATTAGTAGTATGCAGCCCGAAACTCGAGATTGAGGTCGAGTGATATTTAGCCAAAACTTTCTAAATGAGAATTGAAGATTTCATCAATAGTATTCCAAGGATAAAAATACAGACGAAAACGGAGTTCAGATGAAGGAGTTATGAATTTCGAACGGAGTTTTCCTGTCCCGGCCTACTAGAAATAATATATAAGTAATATAATTATAATTTATAAAAAATAAAGTCAAAATTAGCCAATTGAGTCTAAACAAGAGTTGTAGAGCATAATCTCACCTTCGCGTCGATATAAAGAACGTTGAAAACAGAGTTCGTATGCGAAAGTTATGAATTTCTGAAGTTCGGGGTGCGAACCCCAAAGCTGTGTCAGAGACCATGACGCGGCAAGCAGTTCCACGACATGGAAGGTCTTCTGATACCTCCGAGAGTCCCCCAGATGAAACTTGCGATGATGCATGCAGTGACGACCAAGCCCACGACGTGGAAGAAGGTGCCACGACGTGGCGAGGGCCAATTTTGCCCTATAAATAGATTTGAAGGGCCAGCTGTTTAGGGTTGCTATTTTCTCTTCTCTCTCTCCCGTTTTACCTCGATTTACGTGCAAGAAATATCCCGAAGCCCGAAGATCCCGAGAAGAAAAGAGTTTCCGAGCCGAAGCTCTGCCCGCGAGGAGTCTGGTTTTTGTGAAGATCTTCCAGATCTACCGAAGAATACTACTTATACAAGCCGTAGTGCTATCTAATCATCTTCTGATCAAGTGAGTGTAAAGTCCCTTTCATAAACACGATTTTAATACAAGTATTGTTTGAATGTATTGAGTATATGTTTGGTGTGAGTGTATAGTCCCTTTCATAAACACGATTTTAATACAAGTATTGTTTGAATGTATTAAGTATATGTTTGGTGTGAGTGTATAGTCCCTTTCATAAACACGATTTTAATACAAGTATTGTTTGAATGTATTAAGTATATGTTTGGTGTGAGTGTGTAGTTACTTTCTTCTAACACATAGATATGAAGTATCTCTATAAAATATGTGCTATGCGTTATATGTATATTATCTTGTTATTTGGAATGGGTAAGTGTGTGTGGTTGCTTTCTGTTAACACACATATATAGATTATTGTAACATCCCGAGTTCAGGAGTGAAAGTTCAGGGTTCAAAGTGTAAATGTGAAAGGGCAACTCAGCGAGTCCATGGGTGGACTCGGCGAGTAGGGTCGCGATTCTGGTCGCGTGTTAAGTGGCCAACTCGGCGAGTCGGCGGCTGGACTCGGCGAGTTGGTGCTGTGTGGAGAAAACCCTAATTTCGGGGGATGAGCCCTATATAAAGGACATTATACCCTCTCCCCAGCCTCTTTACCCTCTCTTGAAGTCCAGAAAACCCTAATGCGCGTTTGTGAGTGATTTGAGAGCATTTGAACCTTGGAGAAGAGATTTTGGAAGAGATCTTGGAGAGTTAAGAGTCTTGGAGTAAGGGGCTTTGCAAGGATTTGGATTTCTCTTCTGTTGGAGCTTTCTTTTGAGGTATTAGTTTGTTGTTTGGGCTGTTATTCATCTAGATTCATCATTTTGGAGTTTTTGGAAAGCATAGCTTGTGATATTTTGAGTTTGGAGGTTAGATCTGAGGTTGCTACCTCAAATCTGGAATGGAGAAGGTCTAGAGTGCATTAAAGTCCCTGTTCTTAAGTGGGTGGTGAAGCCATCTTGTCCCAAACCCTAACCCTAGAGTGTTATATGCTTAGATCTCTTTGGATTCACATAAAGTTTGCCACTTTACGTGATGGATGGGTTGTAGAAGGGTAGATCTATGGTTTGGATCATCTGCATGGCCTGGAAAGCTTCTGTATGGATTAAGATCTAGGGGTACTCGGCGAGTCACAAAGGTGTACTCGGCGAGTTGCTTGAAGATGGGCAGGAACTCGACGAGTTGGAAGAACAACTCGGCGAGTTGGTTGAAGATAGCCTTGGACTCAACGAGTTTGTTCTTGGAATCGGCGAGTATGGTCGTGAGGTCCTAACCTTCTTCTGGTTGAGCCGTGATTCGGTGAGTTGAGTACGAGGGGACTCAGAGTTGTGGGAATCGGCGAGTTGAGTCGCGGATTAGGGAAGTTCTGAGCATGGGGACTCAATGAGTCATCGGGTTGACTCGGCGAGTAGAGTCAGTCAGGAGGTTGACTTTGACTTTGACCAAGGGTTGACCAGTTGACTTCCTGGGGCATTTTGGTAATTATTGGCATTTGTTTTGAGTTCAGTGTTGGTGTTGGCTAGTGGTGGAGATCGTGTCAGTGGTCGGAGCAACTCGGTTGTATCTTTTCAGTCGGCAGTTGCGAGGTGAGTTATCCTCACTATATCGACAGGGTCTACGGCACCAAGGCCGACCCTTTATTGGATTGTGATCCGGGTATCGTTGTTATGTTATTGCTTGCTATGTTTGCATCCTGGTAGTTAGGATGGTATATGCTTGTGACCGGTTAGGTCGGTATCCTGGTTAGGATGATGTTACGCTATGTGATCTGCTAGATCGGTTTGATTGGATGTGAATTGTTATATGATTGAATGTTTATGTGCACATGGTTGTTGGACTGGGGTTGGGTTGAGGCGGGACCTGCTTCGTGCTGTAGGCCAACATACCCAGGGCAGACTGGTTATTCCGAAGGCCCAGCGAGCGGTCCGGATAGGCTGAAGGCCCCAAGAGGGCAGACCAGACGTGCCGAGGCTCGGAGAGTGGACCAGGCCAACTGAAGGCCCAGTACGGGTGGACCAGTCATACTGTAGACTTAGAGAGTGGACCAGGTGGATTGAAGCCTCGGTGCGGGCGGACCAATCACACTGTAGACTCGACGTATATGGCTAGACTCGGAGGGTGGACCAGGTGGACTGAAGGCCCGGTACAGCGGACCAGTCACACAGTAGACCCGAAGTGCATGGCTGTTTTGTGTTCTGTTATGATATGGCATGTTGTGCGTGTATGGTATATGTGGTTGGTATTTTGGGGTTATCTCACTAAGCTTTCGGGCTTACAATTGTGGTTTAATGTTTTTTAGGTTCTTCAGGAGACCGTGGCAAGGCAAAGGCGTGATCGTACCGCTCCTCATGATTATGTTTTATGATGTGGTTCTGGGAAGACTCTGATAATAATTGTATTGAAAACCTTTTTGTAATGACTTTATGAAACTGGGTTGTTTTTGAAAAGTTTAAATTGGTTGAAATTTTTAGAGTGTTACAATTATACTCTATAAAATACGTGCTATGTGAATATATACTATTTCTCATGTGATATGAGTGTCGAAAGAATTTGTTATACAGGTTTTATGTTGTATATAAACAAATATATTTTATCTACAAATATGTGGGTAGAACATGGGTAGATAGTGATGTGTGATGACATAAAAATGTTGAGAGGCCTTCATGTCATTGTGATCCAGTCATCTAGCGGAATTTAGATGACGACCACGAACTCTTTCTAGACAGTCTCGTGGAACACCAGCATGCTCATAACCTGTAGGTGTTAATGAACTTGGGTGTTCATTCATTGTATTCCATCCCCCTCATGGTTGCCTTATTTGACTTATATTGTTGAGGAACCCCCGAAGCATGTGTTGTCGCCCCGATGAAATATTCTTAGACTAGGTCCCTTGTGTTAGTTGTCTTAGGGACGTAAAGTGAGAATAATGGGAATGGGTAATTGGGTTATTATTGGTTGATGAAATTAAATTAATTATTTATTGTGGGTTGAAAACCCTATATGCTCACCAGGCTCCCAAGCCTGACCCACTCAGTTTTCTTTGCATTACAGGTAATGGCACAAGAGTATAAGTTGGTGGACTTGACAAGAGGTTTTGGATTATAGATCAGTAGTTATAAATAACTGTTGTAAGGTCTATTTTGTTCTGTTTATGCTTTTGGTCTGTATTGAACATGACATCTCGAGATTTTGTTATATAATGAAAATACATTTCTTTTAAGAAATGCTTTGATAAACTCTTATCATATTTTGTTTTGGGAACAAATTCCGCAACCGTTTCCATTAAACGATCACTATGATTTATAAAACAAAGCATAAATCGGTCTTTTCTGGTCGTGAAATTGGGGATGTCACATAAACCCTAATGACTATATATATGGCACTTAGCCATTTTTCACACTTTTTCACTTTTCAAGAGCAAAACTCAAATCCTCTCAAGTAGCATCCGAATTTTCCTTCTTGATCTTCAACTTGTAAGTCTTCCTAGCCCTAATAAGTTGATATCTACCTTAATCTAGTGATCTAACACACTTTCATTCGTGAAATCATTCCAAAAGTGTAGATCTTCAAGTGTAACACCCCGATCCTCAGGTATTTCTTTATTATGAATATCTGGATAAAGCTCTACTCGACAAGTTAGTCGACCTACTCGTCGAGTAGCAGTGGGGTGAGAACGCGTGTTTAGTGACCTACTCGGCGAGTCCACTATTGGGACTCGGCGAGTAGGAGCTGGCAGATGAAACCCTAAATCCCAGGGTTTGCGCCTAAAGGAGCCTCAGCCTCCTTTGGGCTTCCTTACAGTCTTTGAGAGCCCTTAGTAACCCTAATTCGTGTGTGTGTGTGCCTTGGAGTGGTTTTGAAGTTTGGAAGAGAGGATTTTGGAAGAATGGAGTTAAGAGTGCAAAGGAAATTAAAGCAAGATAGGAGAGGGAAACGGGTTTTGCCTCAGCTAGCATCTTTTCAAGGTATCAAAGTGTCATTCTTACTTCCTTTTCTTTCCTCTTGTTGAGTTCTAGGGATTTTTATGGATTTTCAAGTTGGGATGTTGAGCTATAGGCTAGATCTGAAGTTGTAACTTCAGATATGGACCCTCCTTGGGTGCTAGAGTCATAAAGTTGTTGTATTGGTTGTAGATGAAGTCCCTCTTAGACTGAAAGCTCCATTAAGAACTTAAAATAGACTTTCGGAGCCCATATAGCCATGCATGTACGTAAAGTTTGCAACTTTATGTGATAAGTATGCCCTAGAAGCTTGGATCTGTGATATGGAGCCGCTGCATGGCTCAAAACAAATATGTATGGAAAGAGGACTGAATGGACTCGGCGAGTCCCATGAAGATGATCATTGAGCTCGGCGAGTTGGATGAACAACTCGGCGAGTCCGATGAAGATCGCCATAAAACTCGACGAGTTGAAGAACAACTCGGCGAGTCAGATGACTTTTCCCTTGGATAGACTTGCGTGTGTACCCATCGAGTTGCAGGGGGAAACTCGAAGGGTGGCCCTTAAGGATCGATCGGGATTCGAAGGAACTCGACGAGTCACTCCAGTGACTCAGCGAGTTGGAATGTGCTCCATGAACTCGGCGAGTGGCCGAGTGCACTCGGGGAGTAGAGGTCAACATGGACTGTTGACCTTGAATGAGGACTCTGACCTTGATTAGGAATTTCCAAGAGGTTATGGGGTGTCTCATAAGGGTAAGAACTTATGAGTATATTGTGTTATGGTTATAGGTGGTGGAGCCGGTGTCAAGTGATCCGATAGTTGGAGTTTGCATTTCTATCGACATCTGCAAGGTGAGTTATCTTCACTATATCGATAGGGTCTACGGCACCAAGTTCGGACCTTTATGATTTACATTCTGGGTTAGGATGGTTTCTTTGTTATTGCCATGTTAGATTTCATCCTGGTATAGGATGGGTGTCATGTTATTGCTTTGCTAGAATTTATCCTGTTTAGGATGGTTGTTATACTAGAGATCGGTAGTTATGGTATGCTTCATAAGATTCTGATCTATAGGGTCGAAATCAGGATAGATAGTATGTTATGCTTTTATGATCCGTGAGGATTGGTATGTTAGTGACCTGTTAGGTCAATACTCTAGCTATGAGTGAAACTCTATGATTGATGGTCAATGAGATATATATGTTTGCTATGTGTACATGCCAGCATATGATAGTATGCGTACATGGTTAGTTGCTTGTTTGTTGGGCTGAGACGGTCCTGCTTTGTGCTGAAGGCCAACACACCCTCTGAGCGGTCCGGGGAGACTGTAGGCCCACGTGGCGGACTAGTCATGCCGAAGGCTCGGGATAGATTCAGAGAGACTGTAGGCCCAGTAGGGAGGACTAGTCCGGCCGATGGCCCAGTATGTATCTTGTTTGATTGATCGTTATGGCTATGGTTCTGCCAGTGTGGTATTGGTATTTTAGTGGTAGCTCACTAAGCCCTCGGGCTTACAGTTTTCCGTTTATTGTTTCAGGTACTTCAGGAGAGCGAGGGAAGGCGAAGGCGTGACCGTACCGCTCCTCATCCCCATGATCTATTTTGGGACACTCTGATGATAAATGCATTGGAAATGTTTTGTAAAAACAATTACTATTTGACTCTTTTGTTAGTATTAAAAGTTTAAATTTGGCGTAAATTTTATGGGTGTTACATCAAGTTTCACCAAGAACACACACTAGTGTTCTTGGACTTTTAGCACCTTTTCAAGCTTCTATCTCGTAAGTAATTCTATCCTAGAGTATCTTAAGGCTTGTTACACTTCCTTATATCAAGAAATCACACAAGAAACACCAACATCAAGGTGTTTACGTGCCAAGATGTTCTTGGACCGTTAACCCTAAAAAGGGTGCCAAAGTGTGCTCTAGTCCCTCCTAAGCCTTGGAAACTTGCTTAGATCTCTTCCTTGATGAGTTAAGGGCTTGAAAACATCAAAATACCATAAACCATATGGGTTTATGGTCATAAACCCAAAGGAAAATGGTCTAAGGACCGTAAACTCCATTTAGGAGTGAAATGGTGCCCTAATCCCTTCCATAGGCTTATACTTCAAGTAGAAATGCTTCTAAGGACTTATGAGGCTTCAAATCACAAAATGGTCAAAGGAGCATGAGTTTACGGCCGTAAACTCATGGGTTTACAACTGTAAACTCAACGGGCTATGGTCACCAAAAACCATAAACTCAAATGAAGGGTTCCCTTGAACCCTAAACTCAATAGCAATGTCCTACAACACTTAGATGCAATCCTTAGGACTTATATCACTTATATAAGGTGTTTTACATGTCATAGGATGTCTTAACTTTGTTAATTAGTTGTTTAAAGACTAATTGGATACATATATGTGTTATTATATGTTAACTAGGATCATTGTACGTGTTCGAGTCTTCACTTGACACTTAGCATCCTATACAGTCCGTTCAGCCAAACCACTCAATACAGGTGAGTTCATACCCCCTTAATCAATATTTTAAATGTTTTTAAATGCTTTTATGGGGGGATACAAGTTGAATCATGCTAGTTATTATATCAATCACATGTGATTAATAAGTAGCATACAAATGGATTTACTACTCTTTTAGCTGTTTTACCAGATAGATTACTTCAAATGGCTTTCCAAAACGTTTTTAGTTGTTTAAAAAATCTTTATCAAACTGTATTACATACTGAATGTTTCTTTTCTAACTCTGTTACAATTGTGTTTCAAACAAAAGTTTCTTATACTTAAAACTGTTCTTATCAAACAAATTGCTTTCAAATCGTTTTACAAACTGACATCAAGTCATCCTTTCTTAGTTATTAATCATTTCAAAGGTTTTACAAAACTTCTTTTACATTTTTATATAAGTAATGTTTAAAGGACTTAGGAAGGCTAGCTCGCTTTATCTCCTTTTCCTCGTTGGGATGTGGCTTTAGGGCATCGGTTATCCGTCTGAAGGTCGTCTAAATATTAGTTATATATTATGTATACATATATATAGACATAAAAGTTCTACCAGTCAATTCAATACCCTTGGGTAGCAAGGGTATACGTTCATGTTCATACATACAAGTCATATTACTAGTAAACTGTGATAGGCGTAGTTTAGGAAGTTACTAATACAATTACTAGAACAAAGAATCATACAATGAGTCAGTTCATTCATGATTCAATACTTGCTAGATAGAGAGAACACACAATACAGCTAGTATACAGAGTACATTTCAATACTTGCTAGATAGAGAGAACACACAATACAGCTAGTACACACAGTACATTTCAATACTTGCTAGATAGAGAGAGAACACACAATACATCTAGTACACGCAGAACATTACAATACATACAGGCTAGACAGAGGGAGAACATACAATACAACTAGCACATTCATTACATATACATTCATGCAGTTATGTAATCCACTAAACGGAGCATGGCACTACCTGCCATGACGGTTTTTGTATCTAGAATCTCCTTAATTGGGGAGCGTATGAGTTTGCGTATAGATCTATACTGGATTGACTATCCTACACCTTGCTGCTCGCTATAGTGGGACTTGCAAGTCTATGGGTGCCAAATGTCATTTCTTACGGCGTCTTACATCGTCGTTTTACTAGAGTCGGTAGCAGGGTACAGGCCGATCACATGGTACTTTAAATTACAATTGGTTTAAGGTAGTTAGTACAACAGTAGTTACTTATTACAATACTACAATACTATAATATTTTACCCATTACATTCACTTCGTGAACATTCACACGATGCACGGTAATGTAAAAACTATATTTTTGGTTAATGATAGTCGGATTTGGGAAAATACACACTCTTACAAGAGACACACACAGATACTAGATGCCTTGGTAGAAGGCTACTTTTAGTAGGAAACATAGGGTTTTCTAGGAGGTTCAACACTTTTACATACTTACATTTCACATACTTACAAATACTTTCTTACAAATTAAGACACTAAAATACTTATGATCTCACCAGCTTTAAAACTGATACTCCCTTTCAAAATAACTTGTATCCTTAGGTCAACAATAGACAGGTACCGATGCAAGGTTTAGAGAAGATGGAGCTCATTTAAGACTCATTTTTCATTTTGATTTATACTTTAGTGTCTATTAAACATGTCAGAACACACTTGTATTAAAATTATATTATTAATGCAATGGATGATGTTGTTGCTTGTTTACTACTATTCATTATTGTGATACTGTACATGACGTCCTCCGCCCCAGAACGTTTCCACCGTTCTATGGTTTTGGGATGCGACAGAGAAGTTATACGTGCAGCGTACAACTAGCTACGCACGTTGTACAAACATGTTATGCACTAAACGATCATTAAGTGCTTAATACTTAAGTTCTCAACGTCCAGCTTCAGATCTAGGCTTAATAAGATGTCCTAGGGCATAAAGTTGGCAACTTTATGCCTTTACATGCCATGAATGACTCCAATAGCCCACACTTTCCATTAAGACCTCATAACTTGTGCATGGAGTCCAAACCATCATCAAGATGTCAGCTTTACGCATCTAACAAGCTCAAGAAATTTATCTATTCTAGTCTCTGAAGTTTCTTAACTCACAAGAGAATGTCCAAAAGCCAAAAAGGGACTCCATAATGAAACTCTAGTTCAATATAACGAAAAGGATGACAAGGTTATGACTTTATACCTCCAGAAGTTCCCAAAATGTTATAGATGCATGATTTAGAAGCTTAATGACACCCAAAGCTTGAACAACACCTTCTCTTCCTTGAATGCTCTCTAAAATGGCCACCAACACACTTTCTAAGCTCAAGAATCACACTCACAAGGAAATATGAGGTCAGGGGATGATATGAGGCTATATAGGTTGGTTAGGGTTTAGTACCAATGACTTAAGGGTGCTTAAATAGGTGTCAAGTCCGAAAATTAGGGTTTTGACCATCGGTCATGTATGCACTGCATACGCCATGGTACGCCCAACGTACGTTCTAACCCTCCACGATCATTCATCCTTATTACGCTAAGCGTACTCCTGGAGTATGCCTAGTTTACTAAGGGACCATTATGGACTAATTTTTTATTTCAAGGGTATAAAGGGTAATTACCTGATTTGGAGTGTTACAGAATGGCAAAAGTGTGAGTTTTGGGGTGATTTGCGCCTCTATTTATAGGCTGAGTTCGGTGTGAACTCTGAGCGTTCCCTTACTGAACGCTGGGAGTTCCCATGCCATGTGTCACCATCTAGTGTCAAGCCGTGGTGAGGAAGCAGTGGCTTAGATCGCGCCACGTGTCACTCGTTAGTTACTCCAAAAACTAATTATCTTCTAAAAGACGTAACTTTCGCATACGAGCTTCATTTTTGACATTCTCTAATATCCACATGTAGGTATCGACTGGATCTACAACTTTCGTTTAGACTAAGTCGACTAATTTTGACTTTATTTTTAAAGTTATAATTTAAGAGACTTATACAGTTAAAATCCGTTAAAAATTCATAACTGTGTCATCTGACGTTCGTTTTCGATTGTCTTTATACCTTTGAGCCCATATTAATGAGATTTTCAATTCTCATTTAGGTTGTGTAGGCTAAAAATCGATCGATCTAAAACTCGATTTCCGGGTTGTGCACTGCTATGCTAAATCTTAGAAAAATCAGAACTTCCTCAAACAAAGTCAGATTTGGACGTTTTTTTTTTTATGTATTGTAACAAACCGTTATTTCAAACCTATGTAATAGTGTAAGTAAATTTGTACTTCTTTTTAAAATAATAAAGAGAAATTTTAGCATACTGTGTATATTTACATAATTGACCCTCAAAAATAAATTATTAAATAATCTCTATTGGGATGAACAAAGTGGTAGAGATTGTAACAAGGTTTCCAAAAATATAAAGAACACTAAAATCCGAGTTATAACGAAGAAGTTATGACCAATCGAAGATCCGCGACGAAACCAGTAAAACACCGTTCAATGTAAAAACTGAATTTTCAATAAAAGGCTTTTTAGCCTTAACAATCTAAATGAAAGTTGTAGTTTATGTTAAACCGAGAACTTTCATAAAAACAATGCCAAAATCTGACTTCGTATGAGGAAGTTATGATTTTTCTAAGTTTCAGCAAAACAGTGTACAACTAAAAACTCGAAATAAAGATCGAGTGATTTTTAGCCGACACAACCTAAACGAGAATTGAAGGTCTCATCATTAGTAGTACAACGGTAAAAAGACAGACAAAAATGGACGTCGGATGAAGAAGTTATGAATTTTTAACGGATTTTCCTGTCCCGGTCTGTTAAAAATAATAATATTAAAAATAAATTCAAAATTAGCTGATGAAGTCTAAACGAAAGTCGTAGAGTATAATTTTACCTACGCGTGCACATAAAGAACGTCAAAAACGGTGTTCATATGCAAAAGTTATGAGTTTTACAAGTTTTTGGCGCAAAAACCGAGAAAATTCCCATAGTCACCCTTCTGCCACGTCACCCTCGCATGCGAGCCTCCACGTGTCACCTTTTGATAGGACCGAAGTTCACATGTCACCTTCTGATTGGACTGCAGCCGAGGTCCAGTAAGCAGCGAATAGCCTCGCAGGAGACACCCCTCGGACCCTTGTGGCACCTCCCTATTGGACTGAAGTCCGGTACACTCAGAAGCCTCCACGTCCGAAGCCTCGCCCCGTGTACCTTCGCATGACTGACGCATGTCTGGTGACTTCTCTACGGACCAAACCCTCGCACCCCTATATAAAGGGTGCGAGACTTCTCAGATTTTTACACAATTTCACCCCATTTTTCACCCTTTTTAACATAGTTCACTTCCATAAACTTTTATACAACCCCTAAAGCCTCGATATCTTATTTCAAACTCTAAGCAAGCCTTGAAGCCCCAAGATTCTTGAGAAGTTAGCCACTCTCCAGTCGAAACTCTGCCCGATTTGAGCCGGTTTTTCGTCAAATAAACTCCTTTACGGGAAACAAAACGCTGTCCAAATCACCACTCATCAAGTGAGTTCATACCCCCGTATTTTCATAATTTCTACTGTTTTAAGGGGGGAAATACAAGTATAACACAAGAACTTTGTGTTATAAATAAATGATTTCAAATCACGATAAAATGATTTTAAAGCTTCAAAAATACTCCAAATATTGAACTCTGTTATAAACTTATATTTTTCCCAAAAAATCATATATATATATATATATATATATATATATATATATATATATATATATATATATATATATATATATTAAGACCAATAACTCATTCTAGGTCCTTTTCCTTGTTTGGATATGGACTTATAGTATCGGTTATTTGTCCAAAGGTCGTTTAAATTTTACTTATATATAAAATTGTATATGTATATAAATATAAAAGTTATTTCATCAGTTTAATTACCCTTTGTAACATGTTGAGCAAAGGATTACATGCAAAAATAGTTAATTACCAATTCATAAAGTACATATAAATTATAATATGTATAATTTATGATACATAGAACAATAATTCATGATTCAAGTATACTAGAATACACAGTTTTACAAGAAACAAGGGTTTTGATTCAGAACAAATCAAGGGTTTACACTTGTCAAATACATGTTCAGAATACCTATTCAAGAACATACTGTCAATCATTTATTTCAGAATGATTGGGTTTTCATGACTAATATACATGTAACGTTTATATGCTTTTTATGAGACATTCAATTCAAGTTGTTTAATTCATTTTAGACAACCAAGGTAAAGCCCTGACATTATAACCAGAATCTCCAGCCCGGGGATTGAAATAAGTTGTGTGTAGATTTATATCGGGATTGACAACCCCACACTCAGGCTGCTAGCTACAGTCAGGCATACACGCCAATGAGTGGCAATTGTTATCAACAGTTTAAACGCCCACAAGGCGTTTGTTTCAGGCGATCATATCTTAGTATGGTTATAATAACTCATTAAAAAGATATTAACAACACGTTAGTGTATAAACAACTAAACTTAAGTACATCTTCAAAGTACCAGTTTACAAAATACAAAGTACAATGGTACATTACAGTTTTCAATAACAGCTGGTGAAGCCAGACACACTCTCAGTTACAAGTTTTACAAATACAGAACATTGGTTTACAAAATAGAACTGTTTTATGGGAATAAAACTACTTTTCATATACAACAAAAAATATGGGATTTTCTGGAACAATTTTCATATTCAAGATACAAAGACACCCTTTCAAACATAAAGACTTATGTACTCACTCAACTTTTTGTTGATACTCTCTTTTCAAATTACTTGTATTCTCAGGGAAATAATAACAGGTACTCCCCGAGCTTTTTGAGAAAATGAAGCTATTTTGAGTAATGTCTTCTTCTTTTGTATAACTATTTTGGTTTCAATATACAATGATTGAACACATGTAAATACTTATACTTTTAAATACAATAGTTGTTTGTACTTTGATTACTCTGATGCATGTGTTGTGATACTACAAATGAAGTCCTCCACCCCCGGACGTTTCTGCCGTTTGGTTTGGGGGTGTGACATGTACGTTCTCGGTTGAATGTATACTATGAATTTCATTGCTAAAACGTACTTTGTCAAAAATTTACTTTTTACGATACGCGAAGCCGTGCCGGTTTTGTCGCAAAACTTCGACGAGTCATAACTTCTTCATTATAAGTCAGATTTTAGCGTTCTTTATATGTACGGAATCCTTGTGACAGATACTACAATTTGGTTAAGACTATTTATTCTAAATAATCTTCTATCAAAAAGTCATTTTTTACGCTTATTATCTCTTAATTGATTAGCCCGAATCTGTAAGCGTTACATAAGCAACAAGAATTGGATGAGTCGGATCCACCTTTCGTAACATAGAATCAGGGATGTGAGCCACTGTCGGAAACACAACTAGATCATATTCAACTATTTTCGGATGTTGATAGATATTAAATGCTGCCCTTGGACCATCAGACAGAATCAATATGCATTTTTTCGCATACACATCTTGCAAAATTAAGCTCCAACATCTCGCACAAGATACACCATTCGAAACATTGGTATGAGAAATACCCGTGCCAAACTCTTCCCACAACTGTATTACATAATCTACATTAAGATCATAATATAGCCAAACAATCAAGGCATATATCTCCAATTTGGCTTTGTCAAGACCAACACTTCGGCCTGTGAGACAACGTAGAAAAATTCCAAACAGAAAGTTTCAAATACAAGGTAGATCAGACTTGCGAAACTGACTTATTCCGGTGAGTGGGGGTTGATGACCCATCTCATTGAACATATGAACTACATGTTCATTGAGAACCTCGTAAAACGGAGTAGTATAGCCATAGGGAAGCTTCAAGATTTGTTCAAACTACTTCTTTGTGATTTCATACTTATTGTCGTTTGTTAAATTGGAACGTCACCACCTTGGAAGTTTTGTTAAACACCGTTGTAGAACCAACCAAAGATAACCAAGTCATAGGCACGGAGAAAAAAGCAGTCATCACAGTTGAAAGAACTAAATGATTGAGGGCAACAATCAACATCTTCAATTCTTCAAGATACTTCGAGACATCAGGTTGAACCCGATAATTAGAGCTTTGAATCTTCAATAAGGATTATGATGTTGCATCTTCAGTTGTGTGAGATTGATCAACATGATCAGGTTGTGCCGCTATTGCTAGGGTTTTGAAGAATAGCTTTGAAGTAATGAGTAGAAGAAAAGAAGATTTTGGGAAAATTAAACTACATTGTGTAAATGTTTAAGTTTACTCCACCAAATTCCTTTTATACTAAATGTAGAATTTTGAGTTTGAAACGGCCATCAATGAAAATCTACCACATGGAGTTTTGGATAATGGGCTAGTTGCCGTAAAAGTCGCAACGTTTGAAAAGTAATGAACACTTTTTCCTAGAAAATCGTGAAGTAACTAAACCATCACATCCAACAAACTGTTTGTTTGTCCCAAGAGGATTAGAACTGTCATTTAACCTTCGTTTCGAGGCAGGGCTCATTCGCTTTTAGGATGAGAAGCAAAATCATAGCCAAACTAATAATTATGATGAATCTAAACTAATAATTAGTCGCAATAAATAATAGACTAAAATTTAGTAATAATGATACTAGGTTTGTGGACATGGGAGGGGAGGGTACGTGAGATTTTCTTTTTCTTTGTCTCTCTCTCTTCTTTTTAAAAGTTAAGAAATAATTAAATAGAAAAAAGAAAAAACAATAGAAAAAGAAAATCTGTCATTTTAATAATTTTTAATTTTTTTAACCAAACCCACAATAAAACTTATATTTTGGACTATTTGTATTAGTCCAAAATTTTTTAAATAAAAATGACAATTTTAAGCTAAATACATGGACCATTTTTGTAATTATGGCTATATTTAATGGTGGTAAGTGGAAAAATAAAAAATATTCAATTTGTCGTACTTGTCAAAAAAAAAAAAAAAAAAAAAAAAAAAAACGGTATTGTAATAATTTACCCAGTACTTCTGAAAACCCCCTTTAATCCTTGATCGGTTTAACCGTTAATTCAAACGAGCTCTGCCGAAGGATGACTTCCGATCACAGGAACAGTTCTTTCATGAATTCAATATCGTTATCAGAATCGACTGTGGTTTGCATTTTCAAACTATGAACATAAAAAAATTCAGTTTGTTCGTTTTAGGGTTTGTTATCTGTATAATAACACGTACCGCCGGCGAATCATCGACGTGCTTGGCGGTGTATAAAGAAGGCGGTGCGCCAGCAGTGTTCCGGTCGCCAAAATGCCCTCGATGGAGTTTGCCAAAACATGATCGTCGGAGGCAATCCACAGCTGGGAGATGTCAATCGGCTACACGTCAGGGCCGACGAAAATCTCTGGAAGATCGCACTTTCTGTACTCTGGACATCCGGATTCCTTTTCCAGGTAAGATGTATGTTTCATTTACGTGTCTGATTTGTAGGCATCAAGTTTGATTTTGCAGTTTTGCTTGTATATGTATACACGATGTTTAATAAATGGCTGAATATGTTTATGTATACTTGATACTCCTGCCGGTTTACAACTGTGTTCTGATTGATTTCTACTTTTTAACTCAAATTTGATATGTATTGATATACTAAATCATACAAGGATCAACACAAATAGGATTATAGGAAAAGTAAGCTCGTGTTAAACCTGTAAACTGATTAGTTAACTTTTGAATGGGAAGTGCCAGTGCGTTATCTTATAAGAGGATTGTTGGTTTTTGTTGGGAATTACAGAAGTCACTCGGTCTCAAGCAAAATAGGTTCTCACTGAATTGCTTCTTCCCATCTTTCATGTTACTTCCTGTACTTAGCAGAGTATTTTGTTCCAAGAGGAGGTTCTTTCTTCTTATAGAAGGCACTCAAGCAGTCAAGCTTACTATGTAGGTTTACATCTGCCATTTTCTCTTTTGAAATTGCAAAAAAACAAACTAAATTATGGAATTAGGTGAGAAAACATCAATGGTATAGTTAGCAGTTACCATAAGATAGTATATAGTTGCAGGTGTATGAGTCTCGTTGGCCCTTGAAGTGCATAGCTGTTTTAAAGATATGCAATGACTAAGCTCCGTGTTTTTCATAACCATGAAACTTGGGTTTTAATGGTTGATTTCTCATACTGTTGTAGACCCCAAAGGCATTAGAGATACTTCAGTTGGCATTGTGGCTGTTTTTGATGGACATAATGGTGCAGAAGCTAGTGAGATGGCCTCAAAGCTGTTATTGGAGTATTTCACACTGCATACTTATTTTCTCCTTGATAACGCATTTTCCTTTTTGTCCAAGACATCAAGGGGAATGCTACCCAATAAGGGAGAACATGACCATGCTTCTCGGATGCTTAGTTGGGATGAGAAACTGGGTGAACATGTTCTACATATTGGAAGGTCTCATTCTCTCTCCCTCCTTCCCTCCCTCTTGCTCTCTCACATAGTTTATAATGTCACCTCCGAATGTGCTCCACACTGAGCAATTCCAACATCAACTTCCTAACAAGAAATTTTTGACATATTTGTCACAGGATTAAGTTTACATCATCAACCATCTTCAATGGAGCATTCCACTTGGAAATTCTGAAGGAAGCATTGCTGAGGGCAATTGATGATATTGATGCAGCATTCAGCAAGGTGAGTGGTAATTATAGTGATTTTTTTATTTGGTAGTGACAATTTTATGGTTTGTTTATTGCTTTTTCTATAGGAGGCTTCTAGATACAGCTTCAACTCTGGCTCCACTGCAGCAGTTATATTAATAGCAGATCATCAAATTCTTGCTGCCAATGTTGGAGACTCAAAGGCTTTCCTATGCTCTGAGATGTTCCAGCCTCCTCCTGAAGCTAAAGGTTAGAAAAGGTGTTGGTTGTGTACACATTTCGTCTTGTAATGTTACATGCTTATTTGATTATGCAGTTCTGATGATGAAATCAGGAAAGTTTGATAATGGATGAATTTTGTGAATGGCAGCTACTTTAGTGAGATTGTATAGGAAGAGAAAGCGTGATGGTGCCTCTGTACGCATGAAAGACTATGGGAACTTCAAATTGGCAGCATCTGATGGTTTGACCCATTTTTCTGTCAAAGAGTTGACCAATGATCACCATCCAGACAGAGCAGATGAAAGGTCCAGGGTAGAATCTGCTGGAGGTCATGTCTTGGAGTGGGCAGGTGTATCCAGGGTCAATGGTCAACTTGCAGTTTCACGTGCTATTGGTGACGTGTCCTACAAAAAGTGAGATTTGCATTTTATTGAAGTCAGAAAAGGCTGTTACTAATTACTTATTTGAATCATGTTGTGTTTTTATCAGGTTTGGTGTTATATCTGTTCCAGAGGTGACAGATTGGCAACCTCTGACACCCAATGATAGTTATTTAGTAGCTGCATCTGATGGTGTTCTTGAAAAGCTGAGCTCACAGGATGTTTGTGATCTGTTCTGGCAACTACATACTGATGCTCCCCTGGAATTAATCAACAGTTCTTCATGTTCATACTCGTTAGCTGATTGCATTGTTGATACTGCTCTTGAAAGAGGCAGTATGGATAATGTAGCAGCTGTTGTAGTTCCATTTGGAGTAGAAGCTCTGCCTAGTGAACGATCCAGTGATGTCAGATTGCAGAATTACATTGATGAACAATCTGGTAATTTCTATTAATTGAACTTCCTATTTTGTTTGGTGTATTGGTATAAGTGGTGCAGCAAACATTTGGATTTGGTTAAAGTTAAAACGATTTCTGTTTATTTCAGTATACTCAAGAGATATGAAAATTTTTATATTCTAGTTGCTCCACCACTAAAAGCATTTCAGATATAAAAATGTGAATCTTCTAATAGGTTCTTATCTCCCTGTGTTACACAATTTAATCTCTATTATCAAAGTGAAAATTGTTTGTGTGTGACTAATCTATGACAAGAATCTTGGAAGTGTTAACCATGAATGAGTATATAAGTATAATTGCTTATATTTCCTTGATTTACTTCATTACTGTTGTTCATTTATGGAAACATATTTGAACTTGTAGATTCGGAGAATGCTGATTCAGTTATTGACAAGTTTGGAAGGTTATTGGTGAGGTCAATCTCTGTGTTATCTGGTTTTAATTCCTTTTTCTGCAAAAGTTGCCATGATAAATTTGATATTTAGCAGGTCCAGGTCCATTACCCTTTCTATTCTCTGTTATTTACCATGACACCATCTCCCATATAATGGCTATATTCTTGTGAATGATGTTGATCACCATATCTTCATATAGGTTGTTGGAAACTGTGAATGATGTTGGTTTTTTTATACTTGTGCAATAGGTTGAAGGAAAACACAACACTTACAGATGTTTCTATCTATCCGAGAGCCTCAATGAAAAGGATGACTACACATTCTGGATTGCAAAAGATGATCATGACTCTATATATGGCTCACCAGCCTTACCTGACTTACTTGACCATAGTTATGGTTAGTAGACTTCCACTTTTTTCTTTCTTTCTTTCTTCCACTTCATTTAATAGTTGATTTGTAATTTGTTATGTAAATGCAGGGAGACCTTTAAATTTATACCGTGATCAGATGATGTGTTTGCACTATGGGAGGTCTAATGGTGGAGATAGAGATCAGTGCATTAATCCTGAAGGCCTTGCAAGTTTTCTAGGGTTTCTAGAATCACTCCCTTCACATACCATTGAACCAAATCAAGAATCATATGAACCCACCTCTCCTAACACCAGGTACTGTTTTGTTCTATACTTATTATTTGGTTATCTTGTATAGTTTGTGGTTAATATTTTCATTTTTTATAATTATAGGTATATACTGAAGAAAAGATTTGACCGAGGATCATATGGAGAAGTTTGGGTTGCTTTTCACTGGAATTATCTCCAACAAAGAAATGATTCAAACAAAACATCCCAATTTTACACCACTCATCTTGGCTCCGAAAATGGAAGCACAACCCAAACTAACTTTACTTCTGGACCTCTCGATGCTGACATGTTCATTTTGAAGCGTATAATGGTAAATCAATTTCATTTTTTTTTTTTTAATTTTTATGTTTGCACAAATAATGAAATGCCACAAAATGAAAACAGGTAGAAAAGGGGAACGCAGTATACCTAAGCGGTTTACGGGAGAAGTATTTTGGTGAAGTTTTTCTAAATGTCTCGGCGTCTCCTTCAAAAGAATCATATCCATATATGTATAGTTTTTTAAGAAGGAATGATTCAGAGGATCATCATCAACCACCAGAACATATGTCCTCAACAAGGAAAAGACAGGCTTATGAAGAAGGAGTGAAGCATATTGCAAGATATATCGAGTCATTTGAGTCGAGGTCAAATGAGATATGGCTTGTATTCCGTCATGAAGGCGTATCATTATCAAAACTTTTGTACACAGCAGAAGATGTGGGAAGTAGTGATGACACAACAAAAAATGTGAATGATGATCATATTAAGCATATACGTATACTGCATCCCTCAAACTGGTGGCACTGGTTGAAGACTACAAAAGCAGGCCAAGATGAAATTCGCAATCTTATATGGCAGTTGGTGTGTTTTGTTTGCTAATTTTATTTTGTTTTGTTACATTTCTTTTTCTGTTATTATCAATAATCTTAACATGTTACTTTTCTTTTTTCTATTTTATCGTAGTTAATGGCACTCAAGTCTTGTCATGATCGGAACATCACCCACAGAGATATTAAACCTGGTGAGAATACTAATTTCTCCACCTTCTGTTTTTCCTAAATAGGCATGATTTTTAATTTCCAATTTTTTTTTTTTTTGGAAGAGAACATGGTTATTTGCTTTGAAGATCGGGATACCGGAAGATGCCTGAAAGGAAGCCCAAGTGGAAATATGAACTATACCACTAAAATGTATTTTCAGAGTAATTTACAAATCTTGTCATTTATAGTCTCATGAAGATGTGTTTTTTTTTTAATCCATTGTTCTTTTTTTTTTTAAAGGCGAATTATTGACTTTGGGAGTGCAATAGATGAATTTACTATAAAGCATTTATATGGGTCTGCTGGACCTTCAAGGTGTTTCTTTTTTATTTGTTTATTCTTTTGTTTGCAGTAAATAGCCTAATGCTATGAATTTGTGCTGGTTTTCTCATTTAGTATTTCCTCTAAAAACTTACAAATCTTGTTGTATTTATCAGGAATGAACAAACATATGAGTATATGCCTCCAGAAGCTTTTCTGAATGCTACTTGGTCTCAAGGGCCAGCAAGCATGAATACAAAGTATGTCTATCATAAATCATAATGAACAAATTAATCCCTTTTCCTTGGTAATTTCTATGAAGTAAAGTAAGTATATGTTGTAATTTAATTCCTATTTTGAATTTTGATTTGATAGGTATGATATGTGGAGTGTTGGGGTTGTGATGTTAGAGTTGATTATAGGATCACCAAATGTGTTCCAGATAAATGCCAGAACTCATGCCCTTTTAAATCAACACCTTGAAGGTTGGAATGAAGGATTAAAGGAGCTGGCTTATAAGTAAGTCCGGAAACATTAATTAATTTTCAACTGTAATTAATATCCACAGTTATGGTTTCTACATTTACAACCCTTTAAAGTGTTCATCTTTTTCTTTTGATTCCAATACCATGCTTAATTGAAACCCTAAATTAACATATCAAGTAAGATTCACTAGCTTTGATTCTCTTCTCTGGTGTGGTGGCAGACTTAGGTCATTCATGGAATTATGCATTTTGCTCCCGGGGAGTTCCTCAAAAGGGAAGGTTAGTTCTCATCTTTCATGTTTTTTTTTTTTAAACAAAAAAAGGTTTTGTGGTAATGAAGTTTTATAATTTTTGGATGTAGAGGACAGGGTCACCAGCTTCATGGAAATGCTCGGAGGAATTCTTTTCAAGTCAGATAAAGAGTAGAGATCCTCTTGGAATAGGGTTGGTTTTAATTGTTTCCATCATCATCATCATCAACCATATTATTATGTTTAATTATCATCTTCTTCAACACTTTGCTTCATGGCTTGGCTTCTTACATTAATTATGGTTTTTTTTTTAAGCAGGTTTAGTGATGTTTGGGCTTTGAGATTAGTGCGCCAACTATTAGTTTGGGATCCCGTAAGTTCTTACACTTTGCTAATATATATATGTCAATATAATCGTTGTTTGTTCTGTTTAGTTAGTGAATGTTGTGTAACTTGTTCTTTTATTTACCTTTTTTAAAAAAAAAAAAATGCTGAACTTGACATGGTAACTAATGGAAATTGAACTACAGGAGGATCGATTAACTGTGGACGAGGCTTTGAGGCATCCTTATTTTTCAAACCATACAACAACTACAAGACAATGAAATTAATTAGGTAGCTGTGAACTGTGAAGTCAAGACAGGTTGATAGTTATTTTTACATGTATATATCAGGACAGGTTGTTGGGTTTTTAAATGTATATTACCTCTTATATGTAAAATGTCTAGTCAACGATTTTTTTAATGACTAAGTTTATGATCTGTTGTTATTTAGCAACTTACCAATAATCAAAAGGAAAATTGATAATGTAGCACATTCATGTTTTCTTCTTGTCTTGGATTGGCCAATTATGTATTTTTTTTTTTGCTCATTAGACCGACCATCTAACGTTTTAATTTACCTTTCAAATATGTCATTATATGATATGATGCGGGAAGAACACTTTCTTCATACGCATACATGTTTTCAGTAACCAAGAAGAAGATGACCTTGATTCATGTATGGTTGGTGGTGAAGGTGGAGATGAAGGAGACATTAGGAGTTTAATAAGGAAACAATGACTATGGACAGAACAAAAGATGATGAGTCTTTGAATCAATTATGTATTGAAGGGGATGAAGATGATAACAACAACAATGATGATTCTTATGAGATTGAGGTTGAATCTGAACCCAATACTCGAGTACACTCCATTTTCAATGAGGCTAACACATTGGAAAAACCAAAAGCTCATACTTTGAATAAATGACTATACTGTTGCCAATGGGTGTCAATTTGGTTTGAAAAAAATGATAGAAAAAGGTTGTTGGTTAGGTGTTGCACGGGGGTGAATGCACATTCAGGTTGTGGGCAACATGGATGAGTGATGAAGAAACCTTCCAGATCAAGTCTTTGAAGGGTGATCACAATTGTGCTAGGAATTATAAGTTGGGTTCATTCGTTACTTATGCTTTGTTGGGGAATCATTGTACAAAAGAAATAATACATAAATACACGATGAGTGTAGGAAAATTAAGGCTACAAGTAATGAAGAAGTTTGGAATTTATGTCGGTCTAAGTCAATGCAGGAGCAGTGGCGGACGCAAACTGTTTTAGTAGGGGTGTCCCTCGTACTTCAAGCGGGTGCACCTAATAGGAAAAACCAAAAAAAAAAAAAAAAAAAATTTACACTGCGTGCCGGAAATTGAGCAGTGGTCCGGGACCCCAAATGCCCTACATAGGTCCGCCACTGTGCGGGACAGCCAAAAAATATGCATTACAACTAATAGAAGGAACTCTTGTTGAACACTATTCAAAGCTTTGGTCATATGAAGAAGAAATAAGATCAAATCAAGGTTTCACTAAGAAACTTGAAGTTACTATAATGACAGATGGAAAAAACATCTTTTAGTAAGTTCTATGATTGTTTTGATGGATTGAAGAAGGGATGGAAGGAGGGTTGCAGAAATATAATAGGATTTGCATGTTATTTCAAAGTTCTATAAAAATCTTCCAAAACTACCTGTAACCAGGAAAGAGTTGAATGCTATTTTAAAAATATTATTTCAATTGAAAAACTTGAAACTTTAATGCTATTTCAATTGAAAAACTTAAAGAAATTTATAAATTTGTTGCTTAACAGGAAAAATTATCTGTGACGCAAAGTTGAAATAGACACAGAAAATACAGGAAGAGTTCAATGCTTTTTTAAAATTTAACCCACCTATATTGCTATCTTTTCAGCATTTTACTTTCAATGCTGAAATACATAGAAATTAAATAATTAAAGTACATTGCTATTTCACGCACAGTTGCTGCCAGACACACATAAATAGTACGCAACTATTTCACACACATGAGAAAATAAAAGTACATTAGATAACCTAAGTGATCTAGGGGTTACTTGGGATACAAAGGTCCCACTAATATCCCCTCAACAGACACAGTTTTCCCCCAATAACTAAAAATAATTATGTATTTATGAATTATCGCAAATCTGGTTTCATGATTATCCATGCAATAGGGTTGACAGATTTTGTAAAGCATTTTCACACAATCCTTGAAATATCCAAGTTAGTAATTGATATTCGCTAACTTTTTTCTAACATAAAATATGAAAAATCGAACAAGATACAAACGGCGAGGTTGCATATAATAATCATACATACTTATAAAACTAACATTTTTTTTTCTTGAATCTCATGCATTTGAAACTCCCTTTTTTAACTTCCTCAAACTACATTCATTTGAAACCCCATTTTTTAACTAATGCAACTCAAAAGTTTTCTTAATTATGATTGAACACTCAAAAGTTTTATAACTTATATTATGTTTAATTAGCATTTAGTGAAAAGTTTAGTATAAAAAGACCAATCTTTTATGTCTTTTGTGTTATATAAAATCTTACATATAAGAAGGATTTGAAGATATTGTGATTCAAAAGTTTTTATGTAGTTGAAGCATTCACGATCCAAATATGATGATTTGAAGAAATGGGTTATGTCACATCGATGGTAATTGTAATATGATTTGTTCTTTCAACCAAAACAAATGAAGCTTTTCTATTCTTTCTTTATATTCAGTTTCTCATTTAATCTTTATATGTGATTTGTGTGTATTACTCAATATTGAATGTGACTCTCCAAACATCAATGTTTTGCTTGGAATATCTTTATGATTCTTCTTTTTCAAGAAAAATATTTTGATTGCAGGTTAGTGAAGAATTGTCATCAAGTTTCTATGGTTGAATGATGTTAAATGAAGAAAGAAGATTCATAAAATGGATATAGCTTTTTTTTGTTTGAGCAAAGTTGACGAATGTTAGTTTTTTCTTTTGATTTAAATGTATGTTTATGTAACATCTTTATTTATATATTCAACTACCCAATGCTCTTATTTATTTGATTGTAGTTTTTCTATTTTGATTATGTTTATTTTCTATTATATTTTTGTTGGGTTATCCTACACAACATATTTAAAAGACAATATTTAAAAGATAACATAATTTTGAACATTTGATACGTAATTATGATCGACGTATCATGATATGTTCTTCATATGAAAGTAATTTATCCATATTACTACGACAATAATTACATATGACATTTACGAAAATATATATATTATATGTGATTTGTTTAACATATATATATGCACCTATGTATGTTATAAATTTATAATTAAATATCTTTATGTTTAACAATTGAAGGGATTAAAATGATGCCTCAAAACCAATTATTTACACGAATATAATAATAATAATAATAATAATAATAATAATAATAATAATACACTTCCAAGTACCGTATTCATTTATTTGAAACTCACACTACAACTCAATAGTTTTCTAATTTATGTATATTTATTAGTTACAACTCAAGAGTTTTTAACTTATGAATATTAATTAGTAATCACTAATAACTTTTTATTTTCCTTTCTTTTATAAGGTTGTAAAATTTTGCTCCTTAAAAACATTAATGTATTTGAAGAGATTTGTGATTTAAATATGAAGAGTTAATATAAATGTTATAATAGATGTTTTAGTGTTTTTATGTTATTAAAAGTTATGACTAATGTCATAAAAACCCTCAAGTTTTTAGGGTTTTTTCGGTTTTGCCCAAAGTTGAATTTTTTGTTCGTTTTTACCCTATCATTTTCAAAAAATGTTCGGTTTTACCATTTTACCGGTGATAACAGGTTACCATTATATTAACTTCACAAAAAAACCCTTAAGTTTACAGTTTGTTTTTACGTTTTTACCCTTAAGTTTATAATTTTTTTTACACTTTTACCCTATGTATTTTTTTTTCATATTATACGTATTCAAGCAGAAAAATCATATGAATATGTATATTATGAAAAAAATATACTTAGGGTAAAAGTGTAAAAAAAAATTATAAACTTAAGGGTAAAAACGCAAAAAATGGTAAACTTAAGGATTTTTTTTTTGTGAATTTAATATAATGGTAACCTAGAAAACCTATTATCACCGATAAAAGGGTAAAACCGAACATTTTTTCGAAAATGTTTGGGTAAAAACGGACATAAATTTCAACTTTGGGCAAAAAACGGCAAAACCCTGAAAACTTGATGGTTTTTATGACATTAACCCTAAAAGTTATAGTATTTATTTTTCATATTTTTTTATTATTCGTTGTATATATATCTTTTTAATACAAATGTTATAATAGATGTTTTTCTATTTTTATTTTACTAAAAATTACAGTTCATATTTTTGTTCATACGTTTTGTTACCCATTATATTATCATTCATTTGATATATAATTTACACAATATTAAACGGTTTATAAAATTATCAAATAATTGTATATATATCACAATGACTTAAAAATTAAACTATAATGTTTAATAAAACTAATATGTTAACTATATGTTTGCTTTACTACTAACATTATGTTTCAAAGTAGAAATATTAAATAATAATTTGGTAAAAGTTATTATTTTAAATATATAATTTTATTATCGCACAACGCGCGGGGATTCGCCTAGTTGAAAAAGAAAAAAACAAAAATCACACAGACAAATGCTATAAGAAATATAAATTGTTAGGTTAAATATTATAATTTGTCATTGAAATCGATCAACTTCCAAACAACCTTCAACTAAAAATCATAGATAGATTAACCGGCTAACAACTAAAACAAGAAAATAACAATGAAAACGAAAGTTATATTGATAAAAACAAAACTTCTTGCTAATGTCGATTTACATCAATGCAAGATATCCTTCAGTGATCACCAAGCGATGCATCCCTCGAGTTATGACACTAGGACAAATCATAGCAAAAGAGAAGAGAACCCATGTGGCATTAGCAACAACCCACATTAATGAGAAAACCATTGCCTTGTTCATTCCACTACACACTTTGCAAAACTGTAGAAAGACTGCGGTATAAAAGACAGTTAATGAGGTGATGATGATGCTAAGTGTAGGATAGAACATGTAATCGGGGATTTCCTGTATGTTTTTTGAGAAATCTATGACCGAATATAAGTCAAACATGATTGTAAGGCAAGCAAGAACAGAACCAAGGATGAGTACTGCCATTGTTGAAAAGCTAAACAAAAAACGTTGAATTGGTCGACAGGGAAGGGTGAAGAAGGAGGGAAAGATCAAAGAGGCCTGATAAAAATTTTATGGTTGGTTGATTATCATCATCTCCCAAAGTGTTTAAATACACAAAATAAATTGTTTTAAAGGAAAGTAGAGATAGACTCAAATACATAAACAGAAATCTAAATATGGTATGTAATTAATGAGATATTAGTCTAATGAATTATAGTAACCATAACAAGTTTATGGTAATGTATCTTTTTTAATCCTAATAAAACTAGAATAACGATTATTTTGAAAATTTTAAGGTTAGTTATAAAAAACAATATATTAAATAAAACCAAATATTCGAACAATTGAATCACACCAAATCGTTAGGTTACATCTAATCTAGTGACAACATTAGGGTTTTACCCCATAATTGAAAGACAAAAACAGAATAAGAAACGATTTACAAAACATGACCATTAAGCAAACCGATTTGTCGTTCTAATGCTTATCGATTAGATTCTTCAAATCTTCGCTCCAAACTGTATCTCTACCTTTGAAATCGACTCAAAAGGTTGGATATTTGGAATACCTTCTAACTTCTTGGGAGAAGTTCCAAGGGTTACACACCAAATTAGAGTTTTAAAATTCTAACACCTGCAGATTTGAGCTAGTCAATCAAGATATAATAAGCGTTAAAAATGAATTTTTGATAAAAGATTATTTAGGATAAATAATCTTAAACAAAGTTATAGTATATGTGACAAAGATTCTGTACATGTAAAGAACACTAAAATCCGACTTCGTATGGAGAAATTATGCTTCTTCGAAGTTTTGCGATCAAACCGACATGACTTTGCGTATCATAAAAAGTAAAATTTTGATAAAGTGATCTAAACAAAATTTGTAGTAATCGTAAAACTAAGAGTGTATATAGAGAGAACGTTCAAATCTGACTTTGTGAGAGGAAGTTTGGATTTTTCGAAGTTTCAGCGTAACATTATACGCCGCAAAAACCGAAATTCAAATCGGTCGATTGTTAAGAAAAACAACCTAAAAAAGAATTAAATATCTTGTTAATAGAAGTATGTCAATATAAAGACAGTCGAAAACATACGTCGGACGATAAATTTATGAATTTTGAACTGACTTTAACAATCTGAGTATGTTAAAAATATAGATTTAAAAATAATGTGAGAATTAGTAGACAGAGACTAAACGAAAGTTGTAGATCTCGTCGATAGCTATGCATAGATATAAAATGATTTAAAAACGGATCTCGTATGCAGAAGATATGAATATTTGAAGAAAATAAGATTTTTCACGCGCAGCTGTGTGCACAGACAACATGCGCGACACGCCCTGACACTCAAGCATCTTGTCAAAATGTGTCACCACTCAGAAAAGGCCACATTAGCGCACCGACAATTTGCACGGCGCACCTCGACAGAGTGCGCGACACGCTTCTGCTTTTCAGCCCTATATAAACTACGTTTTGCAGCCTCATTTCTCACCCCTTTCATCCAGATTCTCTCTGGAATACTCTAGCCCTTTACTCTCTAGTTACCACTTTAGCGAGGTCATGTAGTGTCAAAAAGATGACAATTAGAACTCCCGATTCAGAGTTCTGCCCGCATAATTTTTCGGTTGTCGCTAAAAGTTCTGTAAGTTAAGCTACACTTATTTTATTCAAGTGTAACTTTTAATTATAGTCATAGTTGTTATTATGAACCTATAATTAAGGTTTATTAGTGATTCCAAGTCATTATTGTAACACCGTAAATTTTTAGACAAAATTTTCATTTTAAAATCACATGGTTCTCATTAACTCATTTCACAAAACCCCTAAAGTATCAAAAACACATATCCATAATCGTATGAATAAAAATCCAGGATCCTCAAAGACATGACTCCATCTCGTGTGTACAATTAAACCGACGCCTTTCCGTGATCCTGAGAAGTACCTGAAACACATAACACGTAACACGGTAAGCACGAAGCTTAGTGAGTTCCCCAAAATACCACACACATCTCATTAGCCTCTCATGACTATACTCAAATAAGACCCTCCGGTCAATATATCTCAGTGGAACCCTCCGTTCCCACAATTCGGGTGGACCCTCCGGTCCTAACTCAGTAAGCTCAGAATAATATACAACATAAATCACAAAGACATAATACAGGATATCACAATACTCAATATAAGCACACAAGACCCTCGGGTCACACAAAGATTACCACTCTAGGTAAGTATAATGAGAAGACTCACCTCGTAAGCAAGCAAATAAACCTCGTACACGAATCACCGATCTAGCCTCCGCTTAACACATATGATAATTATCACTAATTAACACACCAATCACAACTTTAAATAAACCAAAGGCTATTCTCTCTCTAACTCTTGGAATGGGTAAAAGACCATTCTACCCCTCCATGGTCTCAATAATCCTTGTCTTGACCAAACCCTAAAGTCAACTGAAGTCAACACTCGAGTCAACATTCCATGTTGACCCAACTCGTCGAGTGCATCTCTGTGACTCGTCGAGCCCCTTTGTTTCTTTAGAAATGTTGTGAAAATCCATCTTAACTCGTTGAGTTGTCTCATCAAATCGCCGTGACCAGACTCATCGGGGAAAACCCTAGCCGAATCGTCGAGTTGGCTCATCAACTCGGCAAGTCTCTTAAGTCTCTTTTCTCATTCAGACATTTTAAAGTAAATTCACAACTCTAAACTCTAGATCTAGCCTCCCAAGAATGAGATACCACGTAAAGCTACAATCTTTACGTCCATGCATGACACTTAGGGCTTTAAATGCCAAAACAAGCTCCATTTAGGGTCTTAAGCATAAAAGCTCCTCTATAGCTAGATAAAGCTGGGACCTTTGGAATCTAAGGACCTCACAAGGTCCAGATTTGAAGTATCAATCACTTGGTAAGTTCAACACACTCAAAGTCTCAAGGAAAGATGAAAAAAGCCCTAAAACTCCATGAAAACGAGATCTAATCACAATAATGAGCTAGGTGAAGACTTTTTACCTTCCACAAAAGCTATAGATGAAATAACACTAGATCCAACAGCCTCTTCTCGTTCTTTGCATTGATACTCTTTTCTTCTTTTCAAAAAGTGCACCAAAATGCCCAAAGATTAGCTCTCTTTCTCTCTAAGCTCAATATAGGCGGTTAGGTTTCACACATGGGAGTAAGGTGGCTAGTGAGGCGGAAATGAGGGCTTAAGGTCCTTTAAATAGGACCCAACCCCAGAGAATTAGGGTTTCCTCTCATAGTGCCAACTCGTCGAGTTGGTCATAAAACCCACGTGGTCAATCCGCCTCTACTCGACGAGTTAGGGTATCCAACTCGTTGAGTTGCTCAAACAACTCATAAATAAATATATAAATATTATACCTAGGAGTCGAGATGTTACAACTATACTGATTGGTCTACTTACAAGGATGATGTCTAGGCTAGATTTAGTGAGGTTTTTAAAGTAGGATTTCCAAACAATATACTTTATATACCAAACGGACCCTACCTTCGATATGATCCTACCCAGTTGTTCCTTCATAAATCTTGATGTGGACATTGAGATCCGTGAGGAATCTAGACTATCATTAGTCGTCAGGAATATAAGACTAAGATTTAGTAATGTGAACATAAGTCACGTCAGAGGAGAAGATAAAGTACCAAGGCGAAGTTCTACTAAAATTCCGAGGCATCCACTTTTGTCAAGTGAGTGCATAGTTTTTTTTTCCAGCTTACACATAGATATCAAGTCTTTAATTTTCTTAGATGTCTTATGTGTTTATTATCTTCCTTCCTAATAATTGTGCTAAATGAGATAAGTTTTTTACTCATAGTAAATTATATATGTATGTTATTATACTTATATTGTATTGGGTAAAGATGATAGAGAGAGAAAAGAGATAATATAATGGTAAACGACCATGCCAGAGATAGAATAGTGGTGAGAGACCATACTAGAGATAATATAATGGTAAGAGACCATAACAGAGATAGAATAGTGGTGAGAGACCATACCAAATATAATATAATGGTGAGAGACCATGCCCAACTGAGAGCAGTCATCTAACAGAGTATTGATGCCAACCACAAACTCTTCTAGAAATGTCTAATGGAACACTAGTAGACTCACAATCTGTAGGTGCTAATGGATCATACTATCCGAGAGTATGGATTGTATGTTCATTCGAGTACTCTATCCTCCTCATGGTTGCATTACTGACATGCATTGCTAAGGAATCCCCAAAGCAGTGTTATATACTCGTTGTTACAAAGATCCTTTAGGATAGGATCCTTGAGATTGTCATTTTATGATCAAAGAGTGAGAATAACGGGAATGAGTAATTAGGATAAAATCTGTTTGGCGTGTTAAAATGTACTTAAATCAATATATTAATACTATTGTGGGTTAAAAACCCTATGTGCTCACTAGAATCTCAAGTCTGACCCACTTAGTTTCTTTGTATCACAGGTAGCGGTACGAATGTAAAATTCACCGAGAGAGGCAAGGAGTTTAGGACATTAGTACTATAAGTTAATGTATGGCCTATAATGAATATGCTTATGTTTATGTTTTGTATTGGTTATAATATCCCAAGTTTTAATAGTCAACGAAAAATATTTTCTTCGAAAATACTTTTTATGGGACAAAATCCGCATTTATAAAGTTCACTCGGATTTGAAATAAGCATAAATAAAACAGTCTTTTTTGGCCAAGAAAAATGGGGATGTCACAAAAATCGCGTATTTATAGACTCAACAACATAGCGACACGATGGATAAGGCTTAGCATCGTGAAGTAGGTATTTGCGTTGTATACAAACACGTTTTCTGAAGGAGCACGAAGAGCTTTTGGGTAGTTTCCGCTTCTTTGTCATTTTACGTTCTTATTAGCTCCAGATCAGTTCCAATTTCTTCCACAAAATTTTCTATATTTATACAATTCAAAACATTTTAAGTATCTTTTATCTAGCTTTAAATGTGTATTAATTACGCTCTAAATATTATGGTAAATACCTAAAAATATATGACAAAATAGGGTAATATCAGCGACCTAAAGAGGAGGGAATGAAATCTAGAGTGTCTCTAGGGTTTCCTTAGGCTCTAAGGGTGCCTTGGATGCCTTAGGGAGGAAGTTAAGGGATTAGGGTTATCTTGGAGATACCTGTCTTATCCAATACCTTCCTAACACCTATATAAACCCTCCTTAGGGTAGAATTTCGTCTATAACTTCTTTCTAAGTGCCTTAGACGAAATTTTGGCTCCTTCCCTATAATTCTATAGTTTTCCTTGGTTCCTAGGGTTTGTTTGCGAACCATTAGAGGTGCAACACTTGTGGCGCTTGCTACCAAAGGTTTTCAAGGAGGAATTCAAGATTCTTTACAATAATAATCTTAAAGGTATGTTTACTATCTTATTTCATGAATTTCGAAAATAGTATATGCGTTTTAGGGTTTATCTTTTGATGTTCAATACTTGTATGTTCAATTAGAGAAAACATAGATCCAAAGAAAATTAGGGTTGCATGCATATATATGATTGTTTGTTATGCTCAAATCACATCAATGATATCAGAGCCTATGATTGTTTTCTATTGAATATGATGCAATTGGTTGAACTTGATAATTAGGGTTTATGGAAATTAAACCCATTGGAATTAGGGTTTTCGCAATTTAGGGTTTCCTAAACCTAATTTCGAAAATTTGCCTAAGGGTTTTAACCCTTTTCCTTTGGCCTCCAAAATTTCAAAATCTAGGGTTTCCTAACCCTAGGGAAATACAAGGCAAGGATTGAAATCCTTGCCTTCCTAACCCTACCATATTTTCCAGATCTAGGGATATGGATTAGGTTAAATTTATTTTATTAATTTAATTGGATAATCCTGAGATGATTTAATAAATTGATTAAAAGTTTTAATTAATAGATAATTATTAAATCAAAATTCTTTTAAATTTAATTAAAATTGTTTTTAATTTCGAAAATCTAAAAAATTAAAAACCTTAGTATTTTGAAAAGTTTAAAATACATCCTTATGGATTTTATTAATTTAATTAAGTGATTAATTAAAAGATAATTAATAAATCCATAAACTGGTTTAAAATTAATTAAATAAAATTTTTAATTTATTAAAAGATTAAACCCTTGGAATTTTAAAATGTTTTAAAATTCACATTATAATATATATATATATATATATATATATATATATATATATATAATTAAGAGCTTAATATATATTACGTATAGGAAAAGTCAGTCGAATCGTTAGTACGCCTCATTCACGAAGCCATACTATAATGGGAGTTTAAAGAAGTGACCTATAAAATGGCCGCCATTTGATATCCATTCTTACCCACCGCTCTCTTGTATGGTGGAGGGTCGTTAGCCGAACGGGTTCGATATGATAAAATTAAATCTCATTAATAAGTATAATGCGATATAAAGTAACTAAACCATTTTCTAAAATCCCACTCTTAGTTACTTTTGGAAAAATGTGAATTTGATGCTAATCCATGAAATTGCACATTGCACCTTATTGGTCGTTAGTGGAGCATGTGTGATTAACCGGTACACTAATATGGACTAATATTGTTGGTAATGGGTGTCTCGTAAATTATCATTGATTAATGGAGCGTGTGTGGCTAATTGGCACATTGATTAGATGGTAAATGACATCGAGAGTACCAAGCTAATTTGCATGGTTATTCACATCTCGTTTGTGATCCTCGGCATCCCAGTCACAAAGTGAGAGCATAATAGAGATTAAACATGACATTAAATAGTTCAATAAATCTCAAAAGATCTAGGAGTTTCATAAGATTGAAATTGGTAAATGCTTTACCTACCTAAAATATATTCGAATTTGATTACGGCATCCCTCTTGAAAGTTTGAATCAAAAATATGGATCCTAGCCTTAATTTAAATTTTGGGTTAATAATTAAGGATTAAAATTAACTAACTTAAATTCTCTTTTCTCCCATATTATAGTGATCAAGATGTCAAGTTCATACAACAATGGTCTTCCTCGTCCTTCTATAAATGTTTTTCCATCTCTATCTGAAGATGATCTTCCACATATTGGTCAAGGTGAAAGAATGTTCCCTTCTTCAAGCAATGGTGGAACTGGAAATCATGCTTCTCCAAATCTTCCTCCACCTCCTCTAGTGACTCTCCCCAAGTCATGTTTCCTTTAAGCTGAAAAATACAAAGTTACTCAAGCCCTGTTGGTATGCAAACATCAAGATGGAAAGTCTGTGTGTGCGCATGTTCTGAAAATGAAATCATACATTGACAGATTGGGGATGTTGGGTGTAATTTTCCCAAGAGATCTAGCCATTGACTTGGTTCTACTTTCGCTTGAGTCATATAGTCAGTTTATTAAAGACTACTATATGACTGACCACGACGTGTCCCTAATTGATCTAACATACATGTTAATTGTTGCTGAAGCAGAAACGCTTGAGAACACAAGTGAAGCTAAAGTGTTTGAAGGATTTGTCTCCTAAATTTCAATGGACATTGACAATGGTATTCTAGAAAAGGTTTATCTTCCCAATGGAAAAGGATCGGCCAAGGTCAAATCGTTTGACCATATGGTAAAGAGAAAGGCTAGTTCTGAGATAGTTCTATGTGCTAATCCTAAAAACTCCATATATTTCTATTGCCAATTAGAGGAGCATTGGTTTCGAAGCTGTCCAGACTACCTGAAATATCTTAGAGATGGTAAAGTGAAGTCGTACGACTCCACTTTAGGCACATCCATTATCGAACCCCATTATAAGTTCCTATTCATAAATTCTTAATACATGATGTGATGATCACATTTTAATGTTTTGCAGGATCAAAGAGAAAGAAGGAAGCTTAAGAAGAATGAGTAGAATCTGATCGTGAGAGATGGATTTCGTTCGCATGGTTCGATGATCATATTTTGGAAGCTACTCTTAGGAGCTATGATAACTTAATAAATTGCTTAGGAAATATCTAGAGACATAGTTTTCATATATTTGCATTGTAAGGACAATTTTTTCCGCTTATTATGATTAAAAGTGAAATTTTGATTTGTTTACTTTACATTTCCTTGCAATGGCATTTATGAAGATTGGTGGTTATATTTCTATTATTAGCAATGTTGAATATGGATTTGATTCTTAATTATGTCGTTTGTGGAAATGTCATAATCAACGAAGTGAAAAAGAATTCTCATCACCCAAGTTTCAATTGGACAAAAGCTTGGAGTCATACAATTCGAATTGTGTGATGTATGAGAATCTTGATAATTGGAAGATCATGGCTAATTCGTTGATCATACGTTTATGTGAGTCAAGTGAAGGACTAAAGGATCTAGTACACATTGATGTGGACTATTCAGATTTGCCACAAAGGATGATAACTTTATTCGTCATGATTTGCTGATGCTTTCAGTAAATATGGTTGTGTTTATAAGATTAAGCATAATTCTAACTCTTTGAAAAGTTTCAAAGAGTATTGGAACGAATAAGAAGAATCTATTAGGCAGAAAGATAAAGGTTTCTCTAATCTAAAAGGAAAGGAGAGTACTCTAGTATCATGTTTTGTGATAATCTTAATGATTATGGAACCATGTCACAATTGATCCTCGAAGAACATCTTAGTGAAATTATTTCGACTAAGAAGAGGAATCGGATATTGGTGAAATGGTTTAATTAAGAGATGAGTCATACTTCGTTTCCAATTAAAATTTTAGAGTCATACTCTAGTAACTATAAATCGTATCTTGAAGCTTATTTCGTACTAAGTAGGTTTATAACACCTCATGAAATGTTGAGTAGTAATGATTTCTTACTGTGACACATTTAGAATTGGTAGTTGTGATGTTTTTTGGTTAAAAAAAATGATGAACTAAGACCAATTCAACGAAGTGTTTCTTGTCAAGAATCCATACTAACTTTTGAATATTTGTTTTGCTCGTCAAAGAATGTTCCTTGAAGAGATAAAACTTATATGTCAAGAAGTGTGACATCCACAAAATCTCGGCCAGAAAAGACCGATTTTCATTTATGCTTTTAAAATAATTTCAGAGTAAATCCTTTTGATTTAAAAGAGTTGCGGAATTTATTCCCAAAAACAAAACGTGATAAAATAATATTTACCAAAGCATTTCATAAAGAAATGTATTTTCATTATATAATCAAAACTCGGGATGCCATGTTCCGATACAGACCATAAAGCATAAAAGATAACATTACAAGTCATTCAACAAATATATACATATGCAGACTTGTAAACAAAACCACTTGATGGTTCATCCATCTTATGCCCTTGCGCCACTTCCTGTAATACAAATAAACTGAGTGGGTCAGGCTTGGGAGCCTGGTGAGCATATAGGGTTTTCAACCCACAATAAATAATTATATTTAATTTCCACCAACCAACAATAACCCAATTACCCATTCTCGTTATTCTCACTTTACGTCCCTAAGACAACTAACATAAGGGACCTAGTCTAAGAATATTTCATCGGGGCGACAACACATGCTTCGGGGGTTCCTCAGCAATATAAGTCAAATAAGGCAACCATGAGGGGGATGGAATACAGCGAATGAACACCCAAGTTCATTAACACCTACAGGTTATGAGCCTGCTAGCGTTCCACTGGACTGTCTAGAAAAGTCCGTGGTCGTCATCTAAATTCCGCTAGATGACTGGATCAAAACAACATCGAGGCCTCTTATCTGTTTATTACACACCAACTATCTACCCATGTTCTACCCAACATATTAGTAGATAAAATATACATTTTTTATACATAGTTTTAAAACCTATATAGCATGCTCAATCAATAAATTTTCCACATAACAGATGAGGCACACACACATAACACGTATTTCATAGAGAAATAATCAGATCTATAAGATAGAAGAAAGTGAATATACATTCACACACATAACAACAAAATATACACATAACATGTATTTCGTATAAAATACTTCATAATTATGCGTTAGAAGAAAGTAACTACACACTCACTTGATCAGAAGATGATCGGACAGCACTACGGCTTACAGAAGTAGTATTCTTCGGCAGATCTGGAAGATCTTCACAAAAACCGGACTCCTCGCGGGTAGAGCTTCGGCTCGGGAATCTTACTTCTCGGGATCTTCGGGACCTCGGGACTTGCTTCGGGGCTCGGGAATGATATCGGGGCTTCGGGATAATTCTTGCACGAAAAATGATGCAAAAACGCGAGAAAAAGGGAAGAAATGAGCAAACAACTCGGTTGTCCTCGACCTCCTTTTATAGGGGCTGGAAGTTCGAATTACGCTGGGCGTAATGACGATAAGGTCGCTGACTCCCCCAAGGATAATATCGGTTAATATATATTTAAATTAAATATCGAAAATATTTAATAAACTTCAAAAATTCATATCTTCCTCATACGAACTCCGTTTTCGACGTTCTTTATATCCCCGCGTAGGTGAGACTACGCTCTACAACTTTCGTTTAGACTCCGTTGGCTAATTTTGACTTTATTTTTATTATTTATTTTTAGTAGGCCGGGACAAAAAAAATCCGTTATAAAATCATAACTTCTTCATCCGACGTCCGTTTTCGCCTATCTTTTTATCGTTTTACTCCTATTAACGAGACCTTCGATTCTCATTTAGATTGTTTCGGCTAAAAACCGATCGATCTCAAATCGAGTATTCGGGCTGCATACTGCTAAGTCGAAACTTCGAAAAATCATAACTTCCTCATACGAAGTCAGATTTGGGCATTCTTTTTATGCACGCTCTCGGTTTAACGAACTCTACGACTTTTGTTTAGATCACTAAGGCTAAATATTGCTCTAACGTAAATTTCACTTTTTACGGCATTCAGCGTTGTCGGTTCTGTCGCGAAACTTCGACAGGTCATAACTTCTTCGTTATAACTCGGATTTTGGCATTCTTTATATCTTCGAAATCCTTGTTTCGACCACTACATCTTTATGCAAAGATATAGGGCTTATCTCACACTTCAATTTTGATGCTTAGTTTTATCATTTATTAAATATATCTTTATAATTAAGTAATAAGCACACAAATACACATAATTCACATAATACTCAAATATTTCATCATTAATACTCCAAAAAGAGTTACAACGGTTAACCTAGACTATTACATCAATGATAATGCCTAGCCTGGAAACGCGGGCGTTACAATTCTCTCCCCTTAGGATGATTTCGTCCCCAGAATCACACATCAACAAACAAATGCGGATAGCGACTCAACATGTCACTCTCCGTTTCCCAAGTGAGATTTGGCCCATTCGAATGTTTCCAACGAACAAGCACTAATTTGACCATCTTGCATCGCAACTTCTTAATCTTTCGATCAACGATTGACTCTGGTTCTTCAATTAACCTCTTGTTTTCATCAATTCTCAATTCAGAAATTGGAATTATATCAGGAACTTCTCCCGTGAACTTCCTCAAATAACACACATGAAAAGTGTTGTGAATTCCATTCAGTTCTTCGGGTAATTCGAGCTTGTAAGCTTGGTTCCCAACCCTCTGAAGAACATTAAACGGTCCAATAAACCTTGGACTTAACTTTCCCCTTGAGACTTTAAGCAAAACCGAATCTCCAACCTCAAAAGTCATCGGTCTTCGCTTCTTGTCAGCATAACTCTTTTGACGATCCTGAGCTGCTAACATTCTTTCTCTAATTATTTTCAACTTTTCAGCAGTTTGATGGACCATCTCGGGACCCATAAACTGCTTTTCCCCAGCCTCAAGCCAACAAGACGGTGTACGACACTTTTGTCCGTACAAAGCTTGATAAGGTGCCATCTTTATGCTCGAGTGGAAACTATTATTGTAGGAAAATTCTACCAAAGGTAAATGTTCATCCCAGTTACCTAGGAATTCCAGGGTACATGCTCTTAGCATATCTTCAAGTGTTTGTATTGTTCTTTCACTCTGACCATCAGTCTGCGGATGGTAAGCTGTACTTAAACATAACTTGGTACCCATTTCCTCTTGTAGACTTTTCCAAAACCTTGAGGTGAAACGGATGTCACGATCCGACACAATCGTTAACGGAACACCGTGAAGCCTCACAATTTCCTTCACGTAAGAACTTGCAAGCTTTTCCATAGACCATTTCTCATTGGCTGCTATGAAATGCACACTCTTAGTGAATCGATCAACGACCACCCAAATCATGTCGTGACCACTTTTTGTTCTGAGCAGTTTAGTGACAGAATCCATCACAATGTCTTCCCATTTACCCATAGGCACAGGTAAAGGTTCTAAACTCCCATATGGTTTCTGATGTAGCGTTTCAGGTCCCTATACATTTTAGTGCAACCCGGATGAATCGAGTACATGGTCTTGTGAGCTTCTTCCATCAGAAGATCTCTAATTCCTCCGGACTTAGGTACCCAAATCCGATCTTGGAACACCTTCAGTCCGTGACTGTTTATACCGAACACTAACGTTTTACCCAAACGTTCCGCCTTTCGGTCATCCTTCTCTAAAGCTTCTTCTTGAGCTTTCTTTATACTCTCCACAATTGTTGAGACAACTTCTATTCTCAACGCTCTTGGCCTCTTCCTTTCAAGATTGACTTTCCGACTGAGAGCATCAGCAACAACATTAGCTTTACCAGGATGGTAAAGTATCTCACAGTCGTAGTCCTTGAGTAACTCTAGCCAGCGTCGTTGCCTCATATTTAACTCTTTCTGATTAAAGAGATATTGGAGACTCTTATGATCAGTGAAAAGTTTACACTTCGTGCCATAGAGGTAATGCCTCCATATTTTCAGAGCGAAAACTACCGCTGCCAAATCCAAATCATGAGTCGGGTAATTCTTTTCATGCTCCTTCACCTGTCGAGACGCATATGCTATCACCTTTTCTCTTTGGGTCAAAACACAACCCAATCCAACCCCAGACGCATCGCTATAAACAGCGAAGTCTTCAACTCCATCGGGTAAAGAAAGTATCGGTGCCTCGCATAGCTTCTTCTTTAGCTTCTCGAATGCTTCTTTATGCTTATCACTCCAAGCATAAGTAGATCCTTTGTGGTTCAAAGCTGTTAATGGAGTAGCAATTGAAGAAAAGCCTTGGATAAACCTTCGGTAATATCCGGCTAATCCTAAAAAGCTTTGGATCTCCGTGGGACTTTTCGGCTGTTCCCACTTCATTACAACTTCAATCTTTGCTGGATCAACCATTATCCCTTCCTGGTTGACCACGTGACCCAAGAATTGGACTTCACGAATCCAAAAATCACATTTGGAGAACTTTGCATACAACTTCTCCTTCTTGAAGACTTCCAACACTTCTCACAAGTGTCTGCCATGCTCCTCTTGGCTTTTCGAGTAAATGAGAATGTCATCTAAGAAAACTATCACAGATTTATCAAGGAACGGATTACAAACCCTATTCATCAAATCCATGAATGCTGTCGGAGCATTGGTTAGTCCAAACGACATGACCAAAAACTCGTAGTGTCCATATCGTGTTCTGAATGCAGTCTTCACTATATCTTGCTCTCTTACTTCCAGCTGATGATATCCTGACCTTAGATCGATCTTCGAGAAATAGCTCGAACCTTGCAATTGATCAAACAAGTGATCAATCCTTGGCAACGGATATCTATTCTTTATTGTTGCCTTGTTCAGCTCTCTGTAATCAATGCACATTCTCATACTTCCATCTTTCTTTTTCACGAATAACACCGGAGCTCCCCAGGGTGATGAACTAGGTCTAATGAAACCTTTGTCCAATAACTCCTGAAGTTGTATCATCATCTCCTTCATCTCCGTCGGTGCTAATCGATAAGGTGTTTTTGCTATTGGCATGGTTCCTGGTAACAAGTCAATACGGAACTCCACTTGTCGATCAGGCGGTAATCCAGGAAGATCTTCAGGAAATACTTCCGGATAATCACACACCACTGGTATACTCTGCATCACCTTATTTTCCTTCTTAGCATCAATCACGAATGCTAAATATGATGTACACCCCTTGGTCAAACACTTTTTGGCTTTCATTAGGGAAATGATTCCAGAATTTACTTGGCGTTTGTCCCCATACACCATAAATGAATCTTTCCCAGGCGGGTTTACTTTAACTATCTTCTTCTTGCATAAAATTTTGGCATCATTGGCGCTAAGCCAATCCATTCCCAAAACGATGTCGAAACTATTAAGTTCGATAGACAATAATTCCTCGTGAAACTTATTTCCATTAAGGTCGATTAAGATGTTTTTCATACGATGGCTAACAGGTACAAACTTGCCACTAGCAACTTCGACTAATAAAGCATTATCTAGTCTATCAATAGGCAAAGCTGGTTTTCTACCAAAATCATGCGAAATAAAGGAGTAGTTGGCTCCAGAATTAAACAAAATTTGAGAAGGTAATTCGTTTACGAGAAAGGTACCTGAAGCGACATCAGCTTCATCTTTCGCAGCCTCAAGTGTCATCTGAAAGGCTCTCGCCTTCGACTTTGGTGGAATGTTGGGCTTAGCTGCCTCCTTCTTCTTCGGACAGTCTTTCAAAATGTGCCCCTCTTCATTGCAACCAAAACACATCCTTTTGTTGTTCGGACACTCATTGGCAAAATGCCCAATTTTTCCGCACTTGTAGCAGGTTACATCCTCACTACATTGCCCAAAGTGCTTCTTCTTGCACTTATCACACCACTTCGCTTCTCCTCCTTTTCCTCCACCAAACTTTTTCGAATCAGATTTCGAAAATTTGCTTTTCTTACTGGAACCAGATGTTCCCTCAATCTTTCTCTTCTCACCAACCTCATCCTTGTTGGTGGTTCTCCCCTTAATCATGTTCTCAACAGATTTGGCAGCCCAGATAGCTACCTTTAGAGTATGTGCCTGACGTACTGGCACCTCGTACTCCCATGGGAGTCCCTTCGCATATCGGTGCACCTTTGTCAGCTCATCTGGAACGATGCGCAAAGCAAACTCCATCTTATCTGTAAAGTTATTAGTGTATTCATCAATTGACATGCTGCCTTTCGTCAATGCCAAAAACTTATTCTCCAACTCCAATAGATTTTGAGCCGAGCAGAACTTGCGCTTGAACTGCACCAAGAACTCTGCCCATGTCAATTGCAGTGGCTCATTAGGGCTTAACGTCTTCCCTAGAGTGTTCCACCAACGAACGGCTCCACCTCGGAATTGCCGCACTGCATAGATAGTATGCAACTTGCCTCTGCAGCCACAAGTCATGAAGGCTAACTCCATTTCGGAGATCCAATCCATAACTCCAATCGGATCCTCCTTTCCATTGAAGGTCGATGGTTTGCAAGTTAGAAAGTCCTTGTACTTGCATCCCATTCCATCATTCCTTCCATCATGGTTGTTTTGCGTAACTATCGGTGGGTTGGCTTGACCAATAGACCCACTGAAGTTTCCACCTTCCGAGTGCCCTTCATTTAATTCAGGCTCTTCCACATGAATTGACAGTTCTTCACGATTCTGTTGAAGCAACCACCTAGTCTCCTCCATTTGACAATCCAACATTGTTTGAATCATCATTTTCACACCAGCCATGGTTATTGGCTCAGGTGCTGCTGCTACAACAGGCATTTGCTCAATCACTGGTGGTTGATTCCTGTTTTCATCAGCATTTCCAACTCCACTTCTTGTTCTCACCATTTTTGATCTATACACCGAATAAGGTGAAATTAGATCGTCATTCACGATAGATATTCAAATCATCCTTATCACTCCGAAACGTTTACATGCTAGTTCTAATATCGTAGACGTACGCTTAGAATCCTACACACATAAGGTTTCTAGATCCGGTCGGCAACAGACCATAGATCCGAACAAATAATATCATATATGGCAACATATAACATTTAGCACATAAAGCATTTTAGGAAACTTTCCTAAAATAAACTAGTGCTCGTGTCTAAAACATAACAGACACATATCTCAAAATTTCACTTAGCATTCTAAGTTTAAGTCTAGAAATCCTACAAATTCCTAGTTCGCTTAAACTAATGCTCTGATACCAACTGTGACATCCCCAAAATCTCGGCCAGAAAAGACCGATTTTCATTTATGCTTTTAAAATAATTTCAGAGTAAATCCTTTTGATTTAAAAGAGTTGCGGAATTTGTTCCCAAAAACAAAACGTGATAAAATAATATTTACCAAAGCATTTCATAAAGAAATGTATTTTCATTATATAATCAAAACTCGGGATGCCATGTTCCGATACAGACCATAAAGCATAAAAGATAACATTACAAGTCATTCAACAAATATATACATATGCAGACTTGTAAACAAAACCACTTGATGGTTCATCCATCTTATGCCCTTGCGCCACTTCCTGTAATACAAATAAACTGAGTGGGTCAGGCTTGGGATCCTGGTGAGCATATAGGGTTTTCAACCCACAATAAATAATTATATTTAATTTCCACCAACCAACAATAACCCAATTACCCATTCTCGTTATTCTCACTTTACGTCCCTAAGACAACTAACATAAGGGACCTAGTCTAAGAATATTTCATCGGGGCGACAACACATGCTTCGGGGGTTCCTCAGCAATATAAGTCAAATAAGGCAACCATGAGGGGGATGGAATACAGCGAATGAACACCCAAGTTCATTAACACCTACAGGTTATGAGCCTGCTAGCGTTCCACTGGACTGTCTAGAAAAGTCCGTGGTCGTCATCTAAATTCCGCTAGATGACTGGATCAAAACAACATCGAGGCCTCTCATCTGTTTATTACACACTAACTATCTACCCATGTTCTACCCAACATATTAGTAGATAAAATATACATTTTTTATACATAGTTTTAAAACCTGTATAGCATGCTTAATCAATAAAATTTCCACATAACAGATGAGGCACACACACATAACACGTATTTCATAGAGAAATAATCAGATCTATAAGATAGAAGAAAGTGAATATACATTCACACACATAACAACAAAATATACACATAACACGTATTTCGTATAAAATACTTCATAATTATGCGTTAGAAGAAAGTAACTACACACTCACTTGATCAGAAGATGATCGGACAACACTACGGCTTACAGAAGTAGTATTCTTCGGCAGATCTGGAAGATCTTCACAAAAACCGGACTCCTCGCGGGCAGAGCTTCGGCTTGGGAATCTTACTTCTCGGGATCTTCGGGACCTCGGGACTTTCTTCGGGGCTCGGGAATGATACCGGGGCTTCGGGATAATTCTTGCACGAAAAACGATGCAAAAACGCGAGAAAAAGGGAAGAAATGAGCAAACAACTTTGTTGCCCTCGACCTCCTTTTATAGGGGCTGGAAGTTCGAATTACGCTGGGCGTAATGTGAAACGACCCAAAAATACCACCCAAAAATTTTGATTTTTATTATAAAAAAAACCACGAGACTGAGTATCACATAATAAAACCATATACTGCGTGTTTCGAAAATCATAATAAAATACTGTGGGAAAAACTGTATCACAACTGTTATCCAAACATATCAAGAAAACTAAATCAACTCCCAGGACAAGACTGAAGTTGTGGTGTGTGCGATGCCATCATCCCGAGCTCTTCCCTTTGCTTGCGGAAGTACCTGAAACCAAAACTGAAACTGTAAGCACGAAGCTTAGTGAGCTCCCCCAAACTACCACATACCACACAATAACATATAAAGCACATACTGGGCATTGCCCACTGCATCGGACCGAAGTCCGGCTAACCGGGGCCGTGCCCCCTACATCGGACCGAAGTCCAAGGTTGACTGAAACATCGGACCGAAGTCCGAAGCTGGTTGGGACCTTCGTCCCCTACATCGGACCGAAGTCCGAGGCTGACTGAAACATCGGACCGAAGTCCGAAGCTGGCTGGGACCTTCGTCCCCTATATCGAACCGAGTCCGAAGCTGACTAGGACATCGGACCGAAGTCCGAAGCTGACTGAGACATCGGACCGAAGTCCGAAGCTGGCTGGGACCTATGTCCCCTACATCGGACCAAAGTCCGAAGCTGACTGGACCTCTGTCCCTTACATCGGACCGAAGTCCGAAGCTGACTGAACATAGCATAAACATATCAACTGGCATAAACACATAAATCATGTCTGAACCACGAAGGCATCAAACATATTAATCTACTACATCGGATCGAGGTCCGAAGCTGACTGCTAGCTAAACGGGCCGGCATTGTGGCCTTAGACCCGTTTCTACTGAAGGGAAACTCACCTCGTGAACTGGCTGCTGTGTGAATGGCTCTGGAAGCTAACTGTTGCTGCTCCGGTATCTCCCCGACTACAAGGCCATAAACACACTCAATCAAATACTAAACACTGCACTGGGGTAAAATGACTCTTTTACCCTTGGTCAAAGTCAACTCTCCCGGTCAAAGTCAACCCACAGTTGACCTGACTCGCCGAGTTGGGCCGCCAACTCGCCGAGTCTCTAGTTCTCATTTCTCAACCCCACTCGTGGCTACTCGTCGAGTATGGCATCGACCCGACGAGTACTCCCTCGATCCAAGAACTCAGACAATCTGCATCCGACTCGCCGAGTCATATGAACAACTCGACGAGCTGTTCTTGAGCTTAAGAAGATTGCCTTGGACTCGTCGAGTTGTATGAACAACTCGTCGAGTCCCTCCATTACTGAGTCTGCTCTCCAACTCACTGAGTCCACTCTACTACTCACGGCTTCCACTCGACAATACTCAAAAAGGGGAAAAACGGGACTCGCGATCTGACTCGCCGAGTCGTTCTTCCGACTCGCCGAGTCACATCCATGCATCTACTCTAAACTCATTTCTGCTTGAATTCATTGCATACAAATGATAGATCTGAGTCCAATAAGCTGATTCACCACGTAAAGTTTCCAACTTTACGTGTACATACACATGAAAAAGGAGATATAGGCTAAAAAGGCACTTAAAAGAGTAGATCTAGGGTTATCATGCAAAATAGCTCCATAAAGGCAATAGATCTGGGCTCTACAACTCCTAAATGAACAGATCTAAGGATATCTCGACATAATAGGGTATCCATACAATCATAAGGCTTGAGGAAAGCATCGAACTAGATCTAGAAGAGTTCTAATGGAGGTTAAAAGCATAAAACAGGAGGGAATCCGAAGAATACCTCAAAGAACTCTGATTTTCCCTTGGATCTTTGCTCTACACCTCTTCTCCTTGCTCCTTTCTTCTTCTCCTTCTTCAAGCCTTCAAAATTTAACACAAGAACACTTAGATCACTCAAGGATGGATTAGGGTTTTCTCACAGCTTTCTGAGGGTGAAGGAGGCGAGATTGGGGGATATAAGGTGGCTTAAATAGTGAACAACCCGGGGATTTAGGGTTTCTTCCAGGCAGGCAGACTCGCCGAGTCCCGAATATGGACTCGCCGAGTCGCCGACTAACACGTGCTCGAAAATCCCGTCCCTACTCGGCGAGTCAGGCTATGAACTCGCCGAGTCCCTCTTGCAAACTTCTAATTAAATACTATGGAATTATCGTACCGGAAACGGGTCGTTACATAATGACGATAAGGTCGCTGACTCCCCCAAGGATAATATCGGTTAATATATATTTAAATTAGATATCAAAAATATTTAATAAACTTCAAAAAATCATATATTCCTCATACGAACTCCGTTTTCGACGTTCTTTATATCCCCACGTAGGTGAGACTACGCTCTACAACTTTCGTTTAGACTCCGTTGGCTAATTTTGACTTTATTTTTATTATTTATTTTTAGTAGGACGGGATAGGAAAACTCCGTTATAAAATCATAACTTCTTCATTCGACGTCCGTTTTCGCCTATCTTTTTATCGTTTTACTCCTATTAACGAGACCTTCGATTCTCATTTTGATTGTTTCGGCTAAAAACCGATCGATCTCAAATTGAGTATTCGGGCTGCATACTGCTAAGTCGAAACTTCAAAAAATCATAACTTCCTCATACGAAGTCAGATTTGGGCATTCTTTTTATGCACGCTCTCGGTTTAACGAACTCTATGACTTTCGTTTAGATCACTAAGGCTAAATATTGCTCTAACATAAATTTCACTTTTTACATCATTCAGCGTTGTCGGTTCTGTCGCGAAACTTCGACAAGTCATAACTTCTTTGTTATAACTCGGATTTCGGCATTCTTTATATCTTCGAAATCCTTGTTTCGACCACTACATCTTTATGCAAAGATATCGGGCTTATCTCACACTTCAATATTGACGCTTAGTTTTATCATTTATTAATTATATCTTTATAATTAAGTAATAAACACACAAATACACATAATTCACATAATACTCAAATATTTCATCATTAATACTCCAAAAAGAGTTACAAGGGTTAACCTAGACTATTACATCAATGATAATGTCTATCCTGGAAACGCGGGCGTTACAAGAAGTTAGTGGGAGCCTTATTGATCTTGAAGAGTTTTAGGAGTCAACCTTTTAGTTATCACTAGCACACGACCTGTGGTTGATAACCTATCGTGTTCTGTTGACACATTCTTGTTTCTATACACCTTCCTATTGTGTTGGCAATGTTTATGAGTTCTATGGTTCTCATTTGACTGCAAAAGGCAGAGCACGTTGGTTAGTGAAAGTACATTGATCAATATGGGTGAACTGCTTAACAACTAGGAAGCATTGGTAAGCCCTTGTGCTACCAAAAGGCAAGAAATTAAGAACAAGTAAAGTTTAGTCCATGAAAGCTAAATTAAAATTTTGAATTTGTCATAAACCTTGTCTTATGATTGTAGGTTGGAAATGATAGATTCACATGGATGGGAACACATACACCATAAAATCTAGGTGGAAAAAGTTTTCGCTCTAATTCATGAAAATTATTATGAGGAAACACTATCGCTAGTAGATTTTAAAGATTTGATAACTATCATTATGGTTAGTAGTTGTGGTAACTGCATTCTCAAATTTGCAATATGATTACGACATCCCTTTTCATAGTTCGAATTGTTAGAAATGGAAAGAGATAGATTGAACGTTCATGACTTATAACTATAAGTTCGGAAAGGGTTTAAACACACACATATGCTATCTAATGAAGGTGTATGAGCTTGAGAAGTCTAGATGAAGACTTATCGAAACATAACGTTTCAGAAATTTGAACTTTAGTAAGGAAGTCAAAGGTATTGATTTCTAGAAGTTCATTTAATTTCTAGGTATATGTCAAAGCTAGTGGGAACATAATTGTTATGCTAGTGGGAGCATATTTGTTATGCTAAGTGCTGTAAGTTGGCAATGCTATTGGTAGGAAACAAAGTTTTCAATTTGCAAGAAATTGTTTCACTATAATAAGCTTAAGGGAGAGGGCATTCATACTTCATTTCAAATCTAAAAGTTTCAGATTGAAGAATTTAATAGAACTTAGTCATGTGCATATATGAATATCGTGTTGAAATGTTTCAACATAGGAAATTCGATAAATGAAAATATTATAACAAGAGACTGAACAAATATCATATCTTTGTATAAGACATTATGAATCATGTCCTATATGCTTCATATATAGGATTGATTACATATGCTATAATATTCGCTTGTTCTAATTTTTCCAAAGGTCTAGGGCATTGAGAGGGAAAAAGGACTAGAACTTGATGCGACTAAGGTTGTTAAACAACTATCAAGAACTATATGAGGTTTACTAAAGATTGGTTCCTTGTGGACAGTTGGAAGTATAGTATTAATTTGGACAAACCATATTTACATAATTCTGAACGGAGGAGACTTTTGTTCGGAATTGATAGTCATATGGGAATATAGAAATGTTTCCATAGTGGGAGTTGGTTATTGAAATCTACATGTGAGTTAGAAAATTTAATTCAAGAAGGATGTTCAAGGAGTGTACTTTGAATTTGAAACTTCGTTACCATGGAATTGTTTGAAGTAACGAAGTTCCAATGAAACATTCTGTAATATCGTTGGCTCAGTCCCTGTGACTTTGAAGCCTCGACATCACAGAAAACCATTGCATATAAAGATGAACTCTGACACATTTAGTAGTAACAAGAATTTGAAATTATGTAATGCGTATCATTGAAAAAGTGTGCAATCGATAGGTTCACAAAGGAAGGACCATAGAGAAACATAGTATGCATGTTTATAACATGACATGACTGATGTTTAATTCAAGTGTTTAATTGATTACTCGAAACATTATACAATGAATAAAGTCTAATTAATATGGTGATTAAATGATAAGGGTTTTATTTATATTCAATGGTTTTGAGACCATAGTTAATAAGGTTATTATTGTGTTTCACTTTGCATTTTTTACTTCCCGAATAATTGGATTATTCAAACATCCACAGTCGCTTGCACTTTTGGAAGTTAGTAATGAATTAAGATTGTCATTAATTGAATTGTAGATTGCCTAATGGTTTAGACATATCAATGGTTTTGCTTCAATGTTCAAGAGTACTTGAAAATGGTGATTTTAAGTATTGGATAAACCCATGCTCACAGAATTACTTCATGTATTTTATCACGAGTAATTTTGAGATGATAATATCTTATATTCTTGAAACGGAGATATATGAGTTGTTGTTTACGAGACAGTTGTGCATTGATAATACGTAGATGCATTAGTAACTTGATGTTATAAAATGTATTGTTGTGCGTGATTTGATGAGTAAATAGTGCAATCATATACGTCGAAGTTTATCCGTTCCTTTTGCCCTAACAGGAAAAGCGATATATGTGGTCCCCTCGATGATTTGATGATGACATCTAAAGCGCTTGGCCAAGCCTGGACTAAATTGATGTGTTCAATTAGTAGATTGATTTCAGTCGTCATAAATCAGAAATCGGGAAACAAATCTTGGACAGAGAGAATGATTATAATCCATGTCTCATGTCCATACGATATCTTGTAAAACTGAGGAATATTTGTCACTTATCTTAGGACACGTAAATGACTGGGTTAGAGTTTGATAACAACTTTTGGTAGCTATAATTTTCGAGTCAATTTGGTAGTTATACTGGCAATTATAGTTATTAGACTTATCCAAGTGGGAGACTGTTGGATTAGGTGTCTAAGCCCATAACTATAATTAGTATAAACTTGAATTGATAGTAGCACAGTCCTTTTGGGTTGCCTTCAAACCTGGCAATTGAATATGATAACTTTTAGAGTGAGAAGAATGATTTATTAATTTATTACTTGGTTAATAAATTTTATTAGAAATCAAAATAAATGATTTATTAATGTATTATGGAAATAATATATTAATTATAAATCATATTGTTTAATTAATATTTAATCTGAAATTAATTTGGAATTAATTTTGGGGTCAAAGGAATTAATTAAAAGTGCAAGGACTAAAGGTGACAATTTTCAATAGTTGAGCATTGGGCAATTCTAGAACCTCCCTAAAGAGGGGGGAACGAAATCTAGAGGGTCTCTAGGGTTTCCTTGGACTCTAAGGGTGTCTTGGATGCCTTAGGGAGGAAGTTAAGGGATTAGGGTTATCTTGGAGATAACTGCCTTATCAAATACCTTCCTAACACCTATATAAACCCTACTTAGGGTAGAATTTCATCTATGACTTCTTTCTAAGTGCCTTAGACGAAATTTTGGCTCCTTACCTCTCTTTCTATAGTTTTCCTTGGTTGCGAGATTTTGTTTGCGAACCATTAGAGGCGCGACACTTGTGGCGCTTGCTACCAAAGGTTTTCAAGTTATGACTTATAACATCATTACAGCTAGTTATAACTTCTTTGTTTTACGTACCGGAAGTGTCAAAAACATTTTACTAACATTGTGAACAATAGAATGTAATACTATTATATTGTCTTCGTTATCATCCAATTTTTATTTCCCTCGATGTAATCTAATAATGTTGCTACTTTTTAAAGATTAGGAAAGATTTAAGATGCTTTGCTAAATTAATTTCTCTACAGTTTAAAAAACTGAGTGATTGATCTAACAAGTAAGCCTTCGTGAATGACGAGTCTAATTTTGATAAATACTCAAAATTTGTATTCACAAAGTATAAAAGCAAGAAAATGTTCTAAAATATTGGAAATGGATTAAAAGGGAAAATAAGATCGACACAATACTTTTTACGTCGGTGATGCCGGAGGTTGGTGATATCGGAGATACAATTTACCCTTTTTGTTCATATAGAATATTTTGTAAAGATATTGAATTTTAGTCATTAAATGATAACAATCACCATCTACCCCGTCACCATCACCATCTACCCTGTCTTCCTCCCCTCTTGGCCATATCTGCTTGTTCATCACCTTCCTGAACTAGATCTGTTTGGCGATAGTTGATGGTAGTGGTGGTGGTAACAAATCTAGATCCGGCGGTGTTGTCTTCAGAACGACGATGACAACAAATATGAATATGGTGGTGGCGGCTTCAAGGTTTTGGTCTCGCTGGAGTTTTGGTTTCGTCAGAGTTTTGGTCTCGCTAGAGTTGAACGTATTTATAATAATAATAATAATAATAATAATAATAATAATAATAATAATAATAATAATAATAAAATATTCTGAATTTTATAGATATTATATATATAATTTCGGACAAATACATTCACAAAAGTGTGTTTGGCTTGGTGGTAAGGCAACTACCATAAAGAATTTGGCTCCCTCGATTTCTTCCTCGTCTCTTTCATTTTGCATGATTAACCAACCATGCTGATGTGATAGCCTTGTCACTACCGACTTGAACACTTAATGATTTTTATGTCATTTGGCCTTCAAAGAAGTCTTTTTCATTTTATTCTTAATCCATAAGAATTATAAGTTTATCATAAATAAGTTCTTTATTATAAAGATCAAATTTAAACCTAATAAACCCCAACAGACACATATTCATAGAACAAATCTGAAATATCAAAATATCGTAAAACTAAAAGAAAATATATCAATGCAACTCAATGTAAGATCAAATCCCACACCACCATATAGATTAAATATATACGTATAGGTTAACAAATAAAAGCACATCAACCCATGAGGAGCGAGGGAGGGTGGGGGTTTAAAGATTATAACAATAAAGTGGCGATCCTTTTATTGAATGTTCCATGAATGAAATGATCCCTATATTGGTTCCACACCAAATGTGACTTTCACCCTAACAAAATGAATATCCTTTATTGAATGTTTCACAAATCTTGGGACTCCCTCTAGTGGTATCCATACTAAAACCTTTATGTGAAGCATTTTAGACCCACCTTTTTTTGGAAACGGTGAAATATGATTAAACAGAATACCCCACAATTAACAAGAAGCTAAAGTGCAGGCAAAACAAGAAGGTATCATATACATGATAAATGAGTAAGAGGCGAAACACTCCAATCTATCCAACTACCGACACCTAACCTACTCCGGTAATTACAACAAACATATAAAAGTGATATGTCCTTATCAACAATTCTGGTGGGGAAGATCTTATGTTATTAAACACCTTGTTGTTCCTCGTGTCCAAATACTCCATAGTAAACAATAAAAGATTGCAATCATTATCTTTTTTTTCCTAGGAAAATTACCCTAATTTGCAGCATAATAGAGAAACTTGGAAACATCAGTGAATTACTGAGGCAAGATACCACACCATTTAGGTACCCAATCTCTAGCAATAATAGACATGTGGCAACTGATAAGCATGTGATCCATGGTTTTAATTCCATCAATGCATAAGTGACATGATGAATATTGGACCATTATGTCTTTGTTTGCAAGCGGATCAACAATATGAATTATATCCATCACAACCCTCCAAATGAAGCATCGAACGTTCAAGGGAATAAGTTTTGACCAGCAAATTGGGTGCCCAACTGATTGACGCAACTTTGAAACCAGAAATCTTCTCAAAATCTCAATTGTGAATTGATCATTTGTAGCCAAATTAAATCTAAAACCAATTGGGTAATAATTAAAAGTTATAGAACGGAGAAGGGAGTATAGAGAGCCATCACATTGCCCAAGAAAATTCGTTGCCATCATACCTATGTGAGAATAGGCAGCATTTCACATACTCAAGTGCATATGAATGAGGAAACCTATCTTGTAGTGTGTAGGGGCCGACCCACCTGTCTTTCTAGAAAAGGAAATCAACATTGGAACCTGGAGAAAGAGAAATATATATATATATATATATATATATATATATATATATATATATATATATATATATATATATATATATATACTAGTTTATAACCCGTGGGAACCACGGTTATAAAAATAATTAAACTTTTATAATAAAAAAATCAAAATTATTAATCAATTATTTTAAATAAATTACTAATTAAGAGATATTTTTATTAGTTATGTGAAATTATAATCGTTGATTCAAATAAATATATAAAAATAATTTTTAATATATATTAGACTTTTTTGTGAATTAATGAAAACAATAATATAAAATTTAAAATTTAATTTAAAATGGAGAATAAATACATTGAAAATAACATCACATTAATGAGGAAGTTTAATAAATTTAAAATAGAGAACTAATAGATTGACAAGTGGCAACACATTAATTAAGAGGTCTAAGATAGTGACACATGGCAAAGGAACTACTCTTTTATTAATATAGGGATATATATATATATATATATATATATATATATATATATATATATATATATATATATATATATATATATATATATATATAGAGAGAGAGAGAGAGAGAGAGAATAAGTCTAATTAATCAATGCCTAACAACGAAAGACAATTTACAACTTGTAAGATGTGACACCAAACTCAATGAACTATTTTTTTACTATATATAACACTCCATTACTTATTAGGCTTCGTTTTGAATCTCCACCACTACTTTGTGAGAAAACAAAGGTTTTGTGCTTCCAGTGACCTAACTCCTAAACCACCGCTTTCTTTAGAAGCCAATAATTTGGACCACACAACTCAATGTATCTTGGACTTATTTTCTCCAGCTCCTAATAAGAAATTACGTCTAATCTTTTCAAAAGTAGCGATTACACCAATCAGAGATTTTATGATAGAGAAATAGTAAGTCGGTAAGCTACCAAAAATTGATTTGATTAATGTAAGACGACCACAAAATGATAGATTCTTGGCTTTCGATCCCAATAATTTTGATTCAAGTATATTAATTATAGACTTCCAATGTTTTTTCAACATGTTTACACCCACTTGTCCCATCCTTTTATTTACTTGAGAGTACCAATGGGTGCAAATATGTTATTGAAAAAACATTAGAAACATATAATTGATACATTTAAATCTAAATAACGGGATGGAAAACTAAGAATCTATCATTTGGTGGTTGCCTTACATTAATCAAACCGGTTCTTGGTAGCTTATCTCTCTCTCTCTCTCTCTCTCTCTCTCTCTCTCTCTCCAATATAAGAATTCAGAAGTCTGTTCATCATTGAATTCTATATGCATCTTCAATGACCAACGACTTATTAATATTTTTTAACTATTAGACACCATTAGAATATACAAGTTATTTTATTACTACTCATTAGCCACTTGATATCATCATCCACTTATTTATGTATTATACTCCTCTTTTTATAATTTTGTGAATATAGTTTACATAGTTAAAAGGGAAATTGAGTAAACCAATTATTATAAATAAGTTTTTTTTAGAATAACCATTTTCTTTTTGAAAAATGAATACTTAATTCCCAATTCCCCATTCTAAATTTGATCTTCAAATTTGGAGATTTTGTTTTTGTTTTTTTTTTTTCCAAAAAAATCTTTCTAGTTATGTCCAAAATGTCTATTTTGAAGTGTTCAATGTCACATTTTTTCAATCAAATCTCTGATTTTATGCCATAATATCGTATATAGTTCATATTTACAATATTTGTTTATTTTTTTCGTTAGATTTAACTTTTTTCAATCAAATGTTTGATTTTGTTCCGGATTTTTTTTGTCGGATTTTAGATTTGTTTTTGAAATTACCAAGTTTTTCCTGAACTCTGAAATTTCAAAAATCCGGAATGTCAGTTCGGAATCCTGAAATATCAATCGAATGTATTTTTTTTGTCAGATTATTTTTCTTATTTTAGACCCGATGGTATTTAACAGTTTTTTTGGTTATTTTATTTGAATGCACATTATATTATATGGTTAGATTACTCGATTTCCCTTGTTAAAATTTAATAATTTTCTAATCAATTAGCCATTTTTGGTTTGTTTATTTATTTATTTTTAATATATTTCCTTAGATGTTATATTCCACTTAGACCTGACCCAAAAATATAGGACCTGATTTTCAATACATTTACCTTATAATTAGTAAATTACATATACAAGGTTATTGTATATAACTAGTAATGGAGCCAACGTTTTCCATGAGTTTTTACGTGTTCTTGTTGCGTATTAAGAAAATAGAGGAAGGAAGATACCATTTTACAAAATATAGCGGTTGCAAGTGACGTATTATACAAAATGGGGGTTGCAAGTGACATATTATACAAAGTTGAGGCATTAAACTTGAACTTACCGCATTAAATACTTGTAGGCATAAAATCATATACTTTTAGCTACTATGTTTACTCACATTTGTATTTGGTTTTTGTATATATGTATAATTATTTAAAAATGTCAATTGGAAAAATGTCATTTGGAGTTTGGCTGAGATATATTTTGTTTATTCCATTCATGCTGGTTCGAGTCCTATTTTATCGAAAACTGGAATTTACAACTTTAATCTTTTTTTGAGTCGGGCTTAGTGCTCACTAAAATCGTTTAAAATAGCAAATAAGATTTTTATAATTTATTTATTTATTATTTTATTTTTTTCAGAACCGCAAATAAGATTTGTTTTGTCATAATGTCATTTGTTCGTTATTCAGACGAGCTTGGTTTGATTTTCATTCTCATTCTTAGCATTTACTCTTTGCATTATAAGTTTACTAGGCGAATCCCCGCGCGTTGCGCGAGAATACAATTATATATTTAAAATAATAACTTTTTACCAAATTAACATAAAAATACTAAAACGTCTATTATAACATTTATATTAACTCTTCATTTCTAAATCACAAATCTCTTCAAATACATTAATGTTTTTAATGAACAAAACTTTACAACCTTATAAAAAAATGGAAAATAAAAAGTTATTAGTGATTACTAATTAATAATCATAAGTTAAAAACTCTTGAGTTGTAACTAATAAATATACGTAAATTAGAAAACTATTGAGTTGTAGTGTGAGTTTCAAATGAATGCAGTATTTGGAAATGTGTATTTATTATTATTATTATTATTATTATTATTATTATTATTATTATTATTATTATAAAAAATTCGTTTTGATGCATCATTTTAATCTCTTCAATTATTAAACATAAAAATATTTTATTATAAATTTATAACATACATACGTGCATATATATGTTAAACAAATCACATATAATATATATTTTCGTAAATGTCATATGTAATTCTTGTCGTAGTAATATTGATAAATTACTTTCATATGAAGAACATATCATGATAAGCCAATCATAATTACATATCAATGTTAAAAATTATGTTATCTTTTAAACATTGTCTTGTAAATATGTTGTGTAGAATAACCTAACAAAAAAATAATAGAAAATAAACATAATCAAAATAGAAAAACTACAATCAAATAAATAAAAACATTGGGTGGTTGAATATATAAATAAAAATGTTACATCAATATACATTTAAATCAAAAGAAAAAACTAACATTAGTCTACTTTTCTCAAACAAAAAAACATATATCCGTTTTCTGAATCTTCTTTCTTCATTTAACACCATTCAACAATACAAAATGTTTTTCTTGAAAAAGAAGAATAAAAAAGATATTTCATGCAAAACATTGATGTTTGGAGAGTCACATTCAAGATTGAGTAATACACACAAATCACATATAAAGATTAAATGAGAAATTGAATATAAATAAAGAATAGAAAAACTTTATTTGTTTGGGTTGAAAGAAAAATCATATTACAATTATCATCGATGTAACATAACCAATTTCTTCAAATCATCATATTTGGACCGTGAATGCTTCAACTATATGAAAACTTTTGAATCACAATATTTTCAACCAAATGACGATTTTTTGTAAGAAAAATGTATTAATATAACTACATATATAATAAGAGAATACAACAAATTATTAGAAATTTATAAATATTAAAAATGTTATTAATTAAGGAATATAAAAAGTTATGTAGGTTTTAAATCAATATGGTTTGAGAAAACAAAATATTTCTGTGCATATGATTTTGAATGGTTTGGTTTGAGAAAACAAAATATCTCTAAACATTCGATTTTGATTAGTCTAATTTATACTACTGGGAAAAAAATATAACGCGATCAAACTATAAGTAAAAATGATACATTCATCCACAATCTTGACGAATTAGTATAACAAACTTACAAATTAAAAGCTCTAATATAATAACATATCTCCAAAAGTGGTCATAAGACCTCAACCCAACACAAAAACCTTTAAGTTTGTCTTCTTTTTGAAATTTGTATATGATTTATATACATGTCTTCCCAAAAGATTGATCTTTTATAGTAAACTTTTCACTAAATGCTAATTAAACATAATATAAGTTATAAAACTTTTGAGTGTTAAATCATAATTAAGAAAACTTTTGAGTTGCATTAGTTAAAAAAGGGGGTTTCAAATGAATGTGGTTTGAGAAAGTTAAAAAATAGAGTTTCAAATGCATGAGATTCAAGAAAAAAATGCTAGCTTTATAAATATGTATGATTTATTTATTTATTTATTTTTTATTATGCATCTTAATTGATTTTATTTGAAGTTTTATATTTAAGTGGCTATCAAATATGGAACTAATTTCAACCAAAACCAACTAAAATGTTACAACAATTTGTTAAAATGTGTGTTAAATAGTAAATGTTACAATTTGTATAGGGCCATACATACACTTACACATCCACACACACTTGTCACATCAGTAAAAGTTTATTTATCAACACCCTTATGCTTTATTATGTAAAAGTAAGGTTGTTTCGACAAATCCTAATATTTTAGTTTGATTTTTGAGCCCGGTTTGTAAATCGTGTTATTTTAAAGTTTTGTACTAATGAAGGTTTATAGTTTGGATTTAAAGGTGGGTTTTTTTTTCGTAAGATTATATCCACATAAAAACCGGTAAAGTTGTTATTTTTGTTCGGTGTTATCATAAATATGATTTTTTATGATTATAATCAAAATTTATCCAAGAAATCCTAGATATGCCAAAAGTGTCGATTGCTTGAAGATTATAAAAATTATAGCATTGCTATTGTGCATGACAAACAGTTAACATGCCTATGCTACTTGAAAAGTAATACACAGAAACATATATAGCAGATGCTAGTTCAATGCTCTATATGAAAAATGAAAGTGTAATGCTATTTCACAACAAATATTATAAGTACCATGCTATTTACAAGTTTAAAAAATATCAAGATTGGAACATCATACTGTGCTTGAATTCACTTTTTTGTTTTTCTATGTACAATGTTATGATTGAGTACTTTCATATATTTGTTATTTAAAATATCCTACTTCTATTTTTTTGCAATATTTTCTTTTTAAAAAACAACCAGTTATAATGTTATCTAAAAACATAGGAATTTTTATTGTTGTAAAAGAATTGGAAGTATAAAGTCTATCAATGCTATAATTAGATAGATGCTTCTAATAAAAGAGAAACTGAAAATTATAAAACGATGTACAGGAAAGAAGTAAGGTTTTATAATATATAAATAAATATACAAAAGTAAATTGCATTTTTTTGGATTTTTAGAGTGCAGGTCCAATAAAAAAAGATACAAATATTATTTGAAAGAATCACCTTTTTATATCTTAGCGAACGCATTGACTTCAACTTTAACTATTATACGAAAAATCAAACAAGTTTTACAACGATACAAACAGTGAGGTTAAATATAATAATTAAAAAAAAACACAAGACAGAATGCTACATGAAATATAAATTGTAAGGTTAAATATTATAATTTGTCATTGAAATGGAACAACTTCCAACTACAAATCACAAAAAGACTAATTGACTGACAACTAAAATAAAAAAATAACAATGAAAACGGAAATTGTATTGATAAAAACATAACTTCTTGCTACTGTCGATTTACATTAATGCAAGATAAGATATCCTGCCTTGATCACCAAGCGATATAACCCTCGACTTATGGAAGAGAATCCATGTGACATTAGCAATAACCCACAATGAGAAAACCACGTCGTTGTTCATTCCACTATACACTTTGCAAATACAAAAGAGAGACAATGCGGTGATGATGATGGTAAGGCAAGCAAGAAGAAAACCAAGGATGGCTGCCATTGTTGAAAAGCTAAACAAGAAACGTTGACTTGGTCGACAGGGAAGGGTGAAGAAGGATGGAAGGATCGGCTAGTTAGAGATAAAAACTTTATGATTCGTTGATTTTAATTGATCTCCCAAAGTGTTTAAATACACAAAGTAAATTGTTTAAAAAGAAACTAGAGATAGGCTCAAATACATAAACAGAAATCTAAATATGGCTAGTAAATAATTAATGAGATCATAATGTAATATTAACCAGAACAAGTTTATCGTAACAATGTAACTCTTTTAATCCTTAAAAACTAGAATAGCTATTATTTTGAATATTTTAAGGTTAGCGATTACTAAATGTCATTGGATATCTGGATGTTAATTTTTTTCAAAGGTTCGTTTTCTTTTTAAAATTAATTAATTTAATCTTTATCTATCTTAAATATTTTATTATGTCTTTCATATAATTTATAATTTTAAACCATATGTTATAACTTTATTGGATATGTTTTCCAAAAGTATAAAAGATGTTAAAAATTCACATACGTAGTTATAAAAATACAGAAAAAATATATTATGTAACCATAATATTTTATAAAATTTGAAAGTTTTGACAATTATTTATAAATCATGTAACTTATTTATAAAATATATTCAATTCTTTTTTTTTTTACTAAATCATTTGATTACCTAATAAAAAGATTTAATATGCTAATGTGGGACTAGCCTATTAATTGGTAAAGACTTTACCTCGTACATTAAAGGTTTCTGGTTCTAATCGGCCATTTACAGATTCTATTAATTTGAGAATACTAATTTCTAAGTACTAACCAGCTTAAAAAAATTTAATAGGTAAATATGAATATATTTTAAGTAAAATTTTACTAAATATAGATATCAAACGTGACAAAACTTAAAAGAAAAATTAAATGGTTAAAGAATAATAAGTGTTTAGAATGGCAATTTAAATAATCGTTAGTATTCCTCCAATGGTAAAATGATTTCTAAAAGCTTATTGAAATAATAAGAACTTCACAAAATGCTATCATTGAAGATAATTTTATGAAAAAAAAATCAAAACCTACAAACATATTATATTAAATAAGTATAATAAATACTTATTTTAAGACAAATTTTCACAAATGGTCCTCATGGTTATGATTTTGTCCCCAGAAACAATACTTATGAATATTTTTTTTTCTCATATTAAAGGCCATTTTGGACAAAACTTTGCATTCAAGTGGTTCTATGGTTGAATGTCCGTTAGTTAAGTTGAATGAATTTTGGATAAGGGCCATTTCTTCCATTTTGTGAAACTTTGCCTAAGGACAATTTGTGAATTTCACCCAATGACCATTTGTGAAATGTAACATCCGTAAATTTGGGCTAGACATCTAAGATATAATCAGTAATATTTATTCATTGTGCGCTTTACGAGCGATAAATAAATGTTTTAATAAAAGATTATTTCGTATAAATAATCTTGATGGGAGTTGTAGTATTCGTGATGACGATTCTATGGGTATATAGAACACTCAAATCGGACGTCGTATGTAAAAGTTATGATTGTTCGAATATTTGTGTTCAACCCTATACATCAAAATGCATCGTAAAGAGTGAATCAGAGATATGTTTCTTGTTAGCCTATGTAATCTAAGCAAAAATCATAGTAGTCGTAAAAGCGAGAGCATGCATATAAAGAACGTCAAAATCTGACTTCGTATGAGGAAGTTATAATTTTTCAAAGTTTCAGTATAGCAGTGCGCGACACATAAATCGAAATTTAGATCAGTTGAGTGTTAACCAAAACAATCTAAACGAGAGTTGAAGATCTCGTAAATACCAATCCGTCGATATAAAGACAGTCGAGAATGAATGTCGTATGAAAGACTTATGATTTTTATATGGAATTTAACAGTCTAAGCCTATAAAAATAATAACTTTAAAAACAAAGTAAGAATTAGCCGACGGATTTAAAGGAACATTTTAGTACTTGTCAATAGTTACACATGGATTTATAGAAGGTCGAAAACGGAGCTTCTATGAGAAATATACAGTTTTTCAAAGTTATGAAATTCATACTCGTCGACGCGCGCACCTGGGTAGGCAGGCGCGACACGCCTATGGTCTAGAAGGATGATGTGGACCAGTATATTTTTGACACGTGGCAAAAAGACTGAGGAACAATGTTGCCTTAAGGGCACGACACGCCTGCCTGGTCCCTATATATATATATATATATATATATATATATATATATATATATATATATATATATATATATATATATATATGCGCTTCGAATTCTCCTCATTTCTCACACCAGTTCTCCCCCAATCTTTCTCACACATTTTATAACTTCGAGTTGGAAATTTTCCAAACTTCTGAGTATTTTAGTGGGGCTCCGAAGTATATAGGAGCCTGAAGAAAAGAAGCTTTCCGGTTGGAATTCTGCCAACACAATTTTCCGATTTGCGCTATAGATTTATGTAAGTTAAGTTGCACTTATGCTTCAAGTAAACTTATATTTACGTTCATAGTCATTATTATGAATCTATAAATAAGATTTATCAGTGATTCCAGTCATAGTATTGATTGATCTAATTATGATAATAATGTCTAGGCTAGATTTAATGAGGTGTTTAAAGTAGGTTTTCCAAACAATATATTTTTGGATTAGGTGTCTAAGCTAATAACTTAATTGATATATACTTGAATTATTAAGAAAATCCAGTTGGGTTGCCCTCAAACCTGGTTATTAAATATGACGACTTTTAGAGAGAGAGAGAGAGGGAGAGAAAGAGAGAGATAGACTGATTTATTGATTTATTATATGATTAATAAATAGCAATAAAAGGATGTATTAATACATTTTGAGAATGATATATTAATTAGAAATAGTATTATTAAATTAAGAATTAATCAGAAATTAATTGGAATAAATTTTGGGATTAATTGGATTAATTAAAATTGCAAGGACCTAAGCTGTAATTGTTTAATAGTTGGAAAAAAGAGGGATTCTAGAATAATCCTAGGATGGCTGAAAATTAGAGGGTTCCTTAGGGTTCTATAATATCCCTTGGGAATAATTATGAAACTAGATAATTACATGATTAAATTATTATTATTTTAATCAAGTAAGGGTAATCTAGGGTTTATTGGTCAGCTATAAATATGGTCTTCATCCCTCTAAATTTTAGCCACTCCATAAGCTAAGAAGCCAGCCAAAATTTGTCTCTCCCCTCTTCTCTTTTCAAGTTTCATAGTTACTAGGGTTTGGGTGTGAACCATTAGAGGCACGAGATTTCTGGTGCTAGCTTCCAAGAGTTTTCAAGAAGGATTGTTTGATTGTTTACTACAACAATCAAAAGGCATGTAATCTTTTATGAATTTGGAAATTAGCTAAGGTTATAGGGTTCTTTTTGTTCAATAGAATATTACTTCAATAATGTTATGACTAGATCTAATAGGTTGCATGTACTCTTAAGTGTATAAGGATTCATCCACATTATTGCATATAAAACCCACCATATACTTTGCATACCAAACGGACCCTACCTACGATATGATCTTACCTGGTCATTCTTTATTAGATATAGATCAGTATTCATTGGGATTATTGAGGAATATAGACCGTCGCTATTATAGTCGCAAGGAAAATAAAGACTAAGACTTAGTAATAATTATATCTAGGTCATTCAAAAGGAAAAGCTACTGTGTTACGTGAAGTGTTTCCCTAATCATAAATCATCCACTTGTAACATGTGAGTGCATAGTTGTTTTCATCTTACACATAGATATGAAGTATTTAGCTACTTACATGTTACGTGTGCCTACTATCTGTATTTACAGTACTTGTGCTCAATATGGCTTACTTGGTTAAATTACATTTTGATAAAGTATTGAACTATTTACTTTATCATACCTAAAGCATATTGGGTGGTGAAGGGTTATAGAAAGTAAACTATGATGTGAGGTTGTAACCAACATTGTATAGTTATACTACTAGGGATTAGTCATCTTGTAGGATATAAGGGGACGATCATAGACTATTCTAGACAGTCTAGTGAAACATGGACAAGCTTTCAACCTGTAGGTTTTTATAAGACATACACGGGCATGTTTACAACATGTAGGTGTTAATCAACCATAAATGGTCAGCTCTTTGACCTGTAGATGTTAAATGAGCCATACACGTGCAAGTCTTTGACCTATAGATGTTAAGCGGACCATACATGGGCAGGTCTTCGACCTGTTGATGTTAAGCGGACCATACATGGGCAGGTCTTCGACCTGTAGGTGATTAATGAACCACACATGGGCAGATCCACGACTTGCATATGTTAATGAACTATATATTCATGTGGGTACTCTGTTTACTCCATGGTTTCCCTATTAACATATATTGTTAAGGAATCTCCGAAGCGGTTGATAGGTTTTATAGGTTATAACAAAACATGTACAATGCGGAAATTCACTTAACAATTAAGAGAGTACATGCAACCTATAACGATCTATGTATTCACAAAATTAGGCAACATAATTTGAACATCATAAACCATAAAACAAACTTATTGAAATAAAAATTCAAGTGTAAGGGTTTACATGCCTTTGATTTATAATAGAAAATAAATCTGTGATCCTTTCTTTGTACTTTAGAAAGCCAAGCACCAAAAGCTTAGTGTCTCTAATGGTTTGTACCCAAACCCTAGCAACTAGAAGACAAGAGGGAAGAGGTTGAGAGTAGAAGAAAATCAGCTATCCTTTAGGTATATGTGATGGACGAAAATAAGGAACCAATGAACCCTATTTATAGCTGATAGGAAAATCCTAAAAACCTTAATTTGAAATATAATAATAGTATTTCAAATCCGGCATTTATCTAGTTTCCTATATATCTGGAAGGAATATTTTGGATCCTTTTTTGATCTCTCCAAACCATCCAAGCCTTTGGAAGGTTCTGGAATTCTCTCCTATACAACTATTAAACAATTGCAACTCAATCATTACACTAACAATTAATATAATTAATCCCAAAATTAATTCCAGTTAATTTCTGACTAATTATTAATATTTCCTATTAATATATTTATCACATAATATATTAACAAATTATTTATTATAATTTATTAATCATATAATAAACTAATAAATCAACTTCTCTCTCTCTAAGTGTCATTCTATTCAGTTACTGGTTATGAGGGCAACCCAAAAACGACTTTGCTTTTGATTCAAGTATATACCAATTTAGTTATGAGCTAAGTCACATTAATCCAACAGTGGTATTTTCTACTCAACGGTCCTTTAGGATAAGTCCCACGAGATCATCATCTTAGGATCAGGAAATGAGAATAACGGGAATGGGTAATCAGGTATTGTGGGTTGAAAACCCTAGTACTCATTAGGCTTCCTAGCCTGACCCATTCAGTTTCTTTGTATAACAGGTAATGGTACAGAGGTATGGGTTAGGCTTCCTAGCCTGACCCATTCAGTTTCTTTGTATAACAGGTAATGGTACAGAGGTATAGGGATAGTGATGTTTGAATCCGCTGAGAGATTCGAGGAGTTTAGGTCATTAATACAAAAAGTTATTGCAAGTCTTGTAATGACTATGTTTATGCTTATGTTTCTTTTATCAATTATGACATCCCAAGTTTTTAATAACCAATAAAATATGTTTATTCATAAATGCTTTTATCTAACATATTTATTATGGGAATTTTTTTGCATTTATAAAGAATACCCTGTTTTAAAATAAGAGTAAATTACTGAAATCGTTCCTATGGTTTCATTGAAATTACACGTTTGGTCTCTAATCTTTTTTTTTGCACAAGGATCGTCCCTATGGTTCGATTTTGTTGTGTTTTTCATCCCTGTGGTTTGGTCAAAATTGCACGTTTGGTCCCTAACTTTATGTATGTAAGGGACGAAAAACGCAACAAAATCAAAACCACAGGGATGATCTAAGTGCAAAAATATTGTTAGGGACCAAACATGCAATTTTTACCAAACCATAGGGACGATTTCAGTAATTTACTCTTAAAATAAGCATAAAGAAAAGGTCGTTTTGGCCCGGAAAATTGGGGATGTCACAGTTGGTATTAGAGCATTAATTTAAGCGAACTAGAATTTTTGAGGATTTCTAGACTTAAAATTAGAATGCTAAGTGATGATCGTGAGACGTGTGTCTATTATATTTTAGGTAGTATACGTGAATTGATATTTCGGGTAGCATACGTGAATTGACACAAGCACTAGCTTATTTTAGGATAAAATGCCTAATTTTCTATTATGTGCTAAATGATTTATATCATGCTTTAGGTTGCCTACCTATATTGCTAATACTTGAATAAATTTAAGCTTTGTTGCCCACCTTGATTTGGAAACTTTATGTGTTCAGGATTCTAAACGTATAAATTAATGTATTAGAACTGCCATATAACTTTTCGGAGTGATAAGGAGGATTGTGCGTCTAAACATACCTAAAACCTTCCCTATCATAATATACTTGTGATTGCAGTACACTAAAAGATTGTTCTGGTGTATAAAACAACATGGTGAGAACTCATAGAGGACTGGGAAATAGTAATGGGAATCAACAGCTGAACCTTGACGTGTGATTGAGCGTGCCCCAGAAGTCGTGTCGGTAGCTGAACCAATCACGATGGCCGGAGTTTAAGCTATGACTTGGGAATGCTAGCTGAGCAAACGGAGGAGACCAGAATGTTGGATAAGGTGTCTAAGTCCATAACTATATTTGAGATGTACTTGACCCGACCCGGCATGGTCCATTTGGGTTGCACTTCACTCGAACAATTTATATGGATAATCTTTTGAGAATAGTATAAGTTATGATTTATTAATATATTATAAGTTCTAATATATTAATAAGAAATCATATTATTTAATTAGTATTGATCCAGAATTAATTTAGAATTAATTTAGTGATCAAAAGTATGACTAATTAAATATGGACTCTTGTATTTATATAGTGTGGGCTAATGCTTATTTAGAATAGGCTAGGCTTGCATGGTAAGGCCATGGATAGTCCATGGAGCTTTAACCCATGGATCTCATGGAAATGAAAAGTCATGGGTATTAGGGTTTACACGGATGTAACCCTAATCCACCACACTATATAAAGGAGTCCTTGGCACTTGAAATGAACTAGTTTTCGTGTGAAAACTAAGAGGGCCAATTTCAAGAAGAGTGCTACTATTCTCTCAAGTTTCTAAGGTTTGTGGTGATTTGTGACTTCCATTTGAGGCATTCACATTATTGGTGCTAGGCTCTCAAACTCCAAGCAATCAACCACTACTAAAAGGTATGTAACTCTACTAGCTTATTAAGTTTCAAAGGTTCCCATGCCATGCTAGTTAGGTTAAGAACCTTGGAAAAGCAAATTTGCATGTATCATACTAAAACATAGATCCAAGGTTTCTAGGGTTGCATGTACACCATAGGAGTGTTAGAATGCTCAAAACCCTACAGTGGTATCATAGCCTAGGCTTGTTTATTTGATACTTGATTCAAATTGTTGAAAAAACTCAAGTTTTCTGCATTCTGCAGCATGAACTCGCCGAATCCATGGGGGGACTCGACGAGTCCATGAGTAAATTCATCCTACTCGTCGAGTAGGTTCGTGCACTCGATGAGTAGGAGCCCCAAAATGTAGATTTTCGAGTTTTGCTGCTAGAAATGGTCTATAAACATTACCCTAAACTTTTTTGGTGTTATAAAACTTGTTTTAGATGGTGTAATGGTTATGCTAATCCATTTTCAATAGCTATTATCAAATTTTCAAGTTTTATATGGTTAATTTATGATTCTTGAAATTGTTGATATGCATGTTCATGAACTTATGAGTTTAGAAGATCATAGGAATTATTTGCAACTTGCTTGTTAGTTTAATTATTGATCATTATGTGTTTTAATGGAATCAATAATTTGTCCTCAAGTTATGGATTACCAAAAGTCATTCTTTTAAAGTCCATTAAAGAAACACATAGGTTACATAAAATGAAAAGTCTCTCATTTTATTAAACCATTAACTCATAAGTTATGAAAGATGAAAGGTTTTGAAAGTTTCAAAACTTGCCCTCAAGTTTTGGAACATGTAAAGTCACTTTAAAAACTTTAGTTCCAACCCCTAGAATTTTAAAAGTTAAAATTTAACCCTTATACTTTATAATATTATAAGTTTAATAATAATTATATATGTATAAGAAAAAGTCGTTTTACCGTTAGTATGCCTCATTCACGAAGCCGGTCTATAAGGGGGGTATAAGGTTGCTGCCTATAAAATGGCAGCTTAATGGGTGTCCACTCTTACCCACCGCTTCCTTGATCGGTGGAGTGTCGTTATCCGAACGGGTAGGACAAGGACTTTAATCCTCATTAAAATCATGATGAATATAAAGTAACTAAATGTTTTATAAATTCTCAATCTTAGTTACTTTAGGAAAATGTGAATAAGGTGCTAACCCATGAAATTACACTTTGCACTTTGATTAAGTCGTTAGTGGAGCGCGTGTGGTTAACCAGCACACTAACCTGGACTTAACAAGGTAGGCAAAGGGTAACTTAATATTTATCATAGTATCGATGGAGCGCGTATTGAGGGGTAAATATTAAGGATAAGAAGTAATTTGCATGGTTACTTCACACCTTGTTTTGTGATCCTTGACATCCCAGTTACAAACCCTGAAGGACACACTCGAGATTGAAACATGTCATTGAAAAGTTCAATGAATCTCAAAGAATCTAGGAGTTTGAAAACCAATTAAAACCTAATAATTTATTTCGTTTTTCATGGTGGAAATTGGTGAATCATCATTCACCTACCTTCAAATATTTTATAGCTTGGATTACGGCATCCCTCTTCTAAGTTATAAAATATTGTGTTGGGTCCTAGCCTTAATATTACATTTGGGTGTTTTGTTAAGGACTATCCTTATATCTAATCTAAACTTGTCTTTCTTCTTTTCAGATGTCTTCCAACAATGCTGCTTCTGGCTCAAACCCTACCGGCTCCTTCTCTCTCATGAACCTTTGTGGGAGAGTCATCTTTGATGGATCCAATTTTATGGATTGGATCAGGAACATCAGGATGGTCACTCGGTATGAGGACAAGGAATATGTCCTCGATAAGGAGCTTAAGGAGCTTTAGTCGTCTGCTACTCTTGAGGAGATCGCTGAATATCAGGCACATGAAAGAGATACTACCAAAGTGGCATGTGTGACAACCCGATATTTCGAATCAATGTAATGACCTAAAAAGTCAAGAATTGTAAACTCTTTTGATATAATGAAATTAGCGTCCAAAAATAAAATGTTCAAAAGTCTCTATCGGGTTGCCTAAAATGATAGTTATCATGTCAGGGTTTTCAGAAATATAAAGAACACTAAAATCCGAGTTATAACAAAGAAGTTATGACCAACCTAAGATTCACAACAAAACCGTCAATACGATTAAACGTAAAACGCGAAGTTTTAATAAAATACTTTTTAACCTTAAGTATCTAAATGAAAGTTGTAGATATCATTAAACCATGAACATACATAAAAAGAACGTCAAAATCTGACTTCGTATGAGGAAATTATGATTTTTCCAAGTTTCGGATATAGCAGAAGACAACTAAAATATTCGAAATAGAGATCGAGAGATTTTTAGCCGATACAACCTAAATGAGAATCGAAGATCTCAACAATAGTAGCACAACGGTATAAAGTCTGATGAGAACGAACATCAGATGAAGAAGTTATGGATTTTTAACGGACTTTTCGTGTCACGGCCTCTTATGGATCCATAATTTTTTTCGAAGAGTAATTTTTTAAATTATAGAGAAGGAAAATAATGTTGTGAATAAAATTGGGTAAGAAGGGATGTATTTTTAGGTTAAAAAAATATTAATTAATTTTTTTAATTTTTTTTACCGTTCAACAGTCAAAATAATGTATGAGTGGTTGTTTTCCCCCATTGAGCTACGCTACCATGGCAATGGGATATGTCATAACGAGAAATAAGGGTGGTGTTCATTCGGCGTGATTGAGGTGCCATGTCGGCTCCTCCGTGTTGCTTAATGACTGTACTGTATAGTCTTACATAAAACTAATCTATTCAATATGACAACAATACATAAATACAAACAAAATTTTATTTTGTTTCTACGATTATTTGTAGCGGTAATTTATTTGGATAGCTATTACTCAGAAAATTTCATTTGAGTTGGTTATTTCTTTGTTAATTTGTTTTTTATAGCAATTAAGGTGCATCAAATGATGCTTAAGGTTGCAGCCGGTGGGTATGGTCTGAAAGGGCCTTCGGGATTTACTAGAGGGGTGCTATGGAGATATGGAGCTTTGCAAGGACATACACACACACACACACACACACATATATATATATATATGCGTGGGATCAAATGAGAACACCTAAAATGTTGAGAACGTGAGAACAGTTTTAGACCATCTAAATATACAAATCTAAGGCTATTATCAGACGGATCATTTGACTTCGGTTTCTGTGTCGCACATTGCTATACTGAAACTTCTAAAAGTCATAAATTCCTCATAGAAGTCAAATTTGGATGTTCTTTATATGCACACTTTCGCTTTTTTTTGTTACTACGACATTGGTTTAGGTTACTAAGGATAATAAATAGTATATTTCTATTTCAAATTTATAATAATCGTTTTACATTACGATCTACAAAATTGCTAAAAATGGGGTGTTACATCACATTTGACTATTAGGAAATGTCTTGTGAATACACTACCTGAAAGCTATGAAAATAAGCTTTTGAAGAATGGTAATGTTGAAACATAAAATTAAATTTCTTGCTAATAAATGGTTGATGAATTTTCAACTATTATAAACTTTCACATTTTATTATGCAATTTACGTATAATTCGGAATATTGATATGTATCTAGAACTAAATTACGATATTTTGTCATCTACTCATGGATACAATAAGATTATTATCGATTGTGTATTCCGAATAGTAATAGTGGTTAACTAAGGGGGAACTTCTATATGAATAGATAACTAAATTATATAATCTCTATTATCATAAAGTTTACTTCATAATGCAAATAAATTTATATTTTGGAGAAAACAATATAGATAGACTTCATCTAGATACGATATGAATATCATATAAGTTATGAAGTTTCAACAAAATATGTTTTCACAAAATTTTGGAAATATATAAAGTGTATTTAAAGAAAAAATATTATCCTAAGGAAATGATAAAGTCTCACACATTGTAACATATTACAAAATTGATCATTATTAATCTCTATAGTCATTTTCCTATGATAAGTTCCACTTAAAGACTTAAATCTATAATTAATATCTCATAATGATAAGTGTAACAAGCTTGGATGGAAATAAAATAAAATATCACATTATTTGATATTCAAACTCAATAAACTTAATAAATGTTATGTAGGTTAAGATGGCGTAAGGAGTCCACTAATAATAATTATTTCCTTTAATGTTTTAAATGAGAGTGATTCTTGTGTTGGAAAATATATTCATGATATACCTAAATAAAGAAAGTTTCTCATAAATCATTTTTACTCTTGTTGTAGCTCCTAATATTTAGAGCGAAAACAATTATCATCTCGTCAATGGTATGTAAACTAGTTGTGAAACCCGTATATTATACGGGTTAATTAAAACAAAATGTTAAGTATGAACGATTAAATATAAATTTTATTTGAATTTGAAATTGAAATAAATGAAAATTATGAGAAAAAAAATCATGCAAAAAATAAATAAATTAAAATTATGTGTTTAGTGTGTATTAAACGGGTTAATTATAACAAAATGTTAAACATAAATGTTTAAACTGTAAATATATTTGAAATTGAATTTGAAATTAAAAATTAATAGTTATTATGGTAGATTTAATTTATGGAAACTAAATTAATGATATATTGAAAATGAAAATTAAAGTAATGACAAGTGGAAAATAATATATATCTCAAATTATGACAAAATGACATGTGGCTAATTTTATGAGAGAATGACATGTGGCAAAGTCATTTTCATTTATTAGGGTAGATAAGGCCGATTTTATGGTGGTTTCATAATCATAACTGATAAATATTTCAACAATAATGAGAGAACATGTTTTATAACATTATAAGACGTGTTATATAATTTCTATTAAGTTTGAAAAAATGAACAAAATAAACCCTCATTTGAAAAAACATTACGAAATTAGTCTGAAACCTCCAAACATTGAATCCATTTATTCAAAATAGCCCCTCCGTTTGGTTATTTTTAATAGAATAAATCCCAATATTTAAACTTTGAATAAAAATAAGCATTTTAGCCCCTTCATTGGAAATTCTTAACCAAATCAGCCCAAATTTTCAAACATTAATTCTATTTGAACGATTTCGGTCCCTCCCTTGATTTATTTTAACCAAATCAGTCATACCTTGGTTAATTAAATTAGGAAACAGCCCCTATAGTTTAGTGAAGTTACAAAACAACCCATATAGTGTAAAAAAAATTTCAAAACGGTCCCGAATGAACTTCAAAGTTCAAGAATCGTGGCTTTACTGTTTCTTACGACAAATTACTCAAAATAAACCAATTTCGTACAAATCGAACTCACACTTCAAGCGTGAGTGCTTACTACCTTATTTTAATAATTTTAATTATTTTGTGGCGGAATACATGTGCCTATTGTTTGTTTATACAAATATATTATCATTTTATGCGAAAATACAACAAGTCTAGTTTATAAAAATGCTATTTAACAAAGTAACATATTGTTACAAATAAACTAGTATAAACTTTTCATATACGTATTATGGTTATTTTATCATGAAATAACCAATCCATATAACAAATGCTACAGAAATATATGATTTTTATGTGGCATTGTATATCATAACAAACACAACATAAAACTTTGTAGTATTTCAAGGATTCAAGTTGTTACTATGGACGTATATTTATATGTTTAAATACATAAATGTTTACACATATGCTCATTACTTTGGAATGTACATCTTTATAAAATCTAGTACATTACACTTTTACATACATATCAAGCATACTCAACTTTTATAAACTCTATACAATGAAATTCATTATGCCTAGTGACTTCACCACAATTAAGTTACGGATGAGAGCTATTCAAATACTTTAGTTAAAAGCTTTTTAGTGAGACTAATTCATTAGCTGAGTCTAAACACTTAGCATACCCACACTACTATAATCGTTAATCTTCAAAGCGAGATACATGTGTATAGATCTATATGGGTTTGATATCCCCACCTACGGTTGTTTGCTACAACATCGACTGATCAATCGAAATGGCTTATAAGTGTGTACAACTGTTACTACAACGTCCAATGAAGCGTTGTAGGGGGTACATTCAATCATATAGCTCGGTTATAGGACTAACTATAAACATTAACTAAAATCTCTCACTCTCTCTCTCTCTCTATATATATATATATATATATATATATATATATATATATATATATATATATATATATATATATATATATATTGCTACAAACCATATACTTGGTTGCTTCTAAAACTATTTTAATATGGAATTACTAATGTAGCAATATAGTTTGGTTTTCAAGTATATTCAATGATTCTTTACAGACATAGTTTTAAGTATGGATTTACTTATACAAAAATACATTTTGGCTTTCAAAGAGTCTTTACAAGCACAATTTTATGTATTGTTATACTTACAAAGAAAATACTTTTTAGACTTTTTTAAAAGTATTACTGCTATTAGCAGAAAACCTGTAACTCTCACCAACCTTGTGTTAACCTTCAAAACTACATGTATTCTCAGGAAATCACTAACAAACATTCAAGACAAATTGGACAACAGGTGACCTAGTTTACTAGTTGTTGTAATATCTGCTCATCTGGTAAGACATTTCATGTACTATTATTATCTATAAAAACTTTGTATTTAAAATTTGAGTAATAAATTGGAATAATTGATTTATTAATATATTATGAAGATAATATATTAATTAGAAATCATATTGTTTAATTAATAATTGATTAGAAATAATTTTGGGATTAATTAGATTAATTTAAATTGCACGGGTTGTTTACCTATTTATTGATAGTTGAGGAAAAAGGCTCTAGAACCTCCTTGTGAGTTGTTTGGTCACCAATCAGAGGGGTTAGGGTTTCCTCCTTAAACCCTAGCTTTAGATCTAATTTAACTCACCTATATAAAGGGGCCTTGACCCTCATAAAATTGGCACCTCTTATCCTAGAAAAGTTCTAGCCGAAAAATCCCTCCTCTCTCCTCTCATCTTCTTGCTGAAATGATTTTCGAATAGGGTCTCAAAATCAAAGGAAGACTCTTATTCACAAGGTTTCTAATACAATTTCCAATGGTTGGGGTGACTCTTATACACTTTAATCATCAACAATGGTGTTTATGATGGTTTATATGCCAGTTGTGGGTGATTGAGGGCTTCAACTTCCATGTGTGTTGATGTGTCACTGATTTCAATGGGGTGTAGCATCATTGGTGATTGAATGGTATGGCGTGGGGGGGATTGTGGTGGTGAGATAAGATCGAGGAAAGAGACGGTATTCGGAAATAGTAAAGATGGTGTAACACCCGAGTTTTGATTGTGTTTTCCTTCTTTATTTATTGATCTTTTATGTCCAAGGAAGGTACAAGAAATAAGTGAAGCACAATGAAATTAATTGTAAAAGAATTATGAAATTTCGAGGGTCGCAATGCAACCTTTGAGGCTTGAGGTGCGATTCCTAATTGGGTTTAGGCCTTAGGCTTTGGGATTAATTGGGCCTATTTAAGGGAGTTAAACATAGGGTTTCGGCATTTGCAACCTCCATCACCTTCTTGAGCACCTCTAATGAACCCTAGCCTCTCTTGAAGTATAAACTATATTTTATAACCTTAGTTTCAAAATATGCATGATAGTTTATTTACAATTGAAAATAATTATAAATACATTTCACGTAAGTAACTTCAAGAAATCACAATATTCAGAAATATTAAGATAATCATTAATAAATCCAAACACAACCTTAAATATTAAAATAATAAATAATAATAATATATACATAACTAGAAATATGTAGCTTGTTAGTGTAATACCCGTACATCATGGTGATGAACATATCATAATCATCGTCATGGGAGGACGATTCTTATGGATCCATACTTATTTTTGAAGAGTATTTTTTTTTAAATATAGAGAAAGAAAATAATGTTATGAATGAAATTGGGTAAGAAGGGATGTATTTTAGGTAAAAAAAAATATTAATTAATTTTTTGATTGTTTTAACCATTCAACAGTTAAAATAATGTATGATTGGTTGCTTTCCCCCATTGAGCTACGCTACCATTGCAACGGGTTATCACATAATGAGAAAAAATGATGGTGTTCATTCGGTCTTAACGGCTTGATTGAGGGCCACATCGACTCCTCCATGCCGTTTCATGACTGTACCGTATAGTCTTATAGAAAACTAATCTATTAGATACGAAAGAATACATAAAATACAAGCAAAATTTTATTTTGTTTCCACAATTATTTGAAGTGGTAATTTATTTAGATATCTATTACTCAGTAAATTTCATTTGAGTTGTTTATTTGTTTGTAAATTTTTTTTATGGCAATTAAGAATCCATCAAATGATGCTTAGGGTGGTGGTCGGTGGGTATGGTCTGGAAGGGCCTTCGGGATTGACCAGAGGGGTGTTATGGAGATATGGAGCTTTGCATGGACACACACACACACACACACACACACACACACACACATATATATATATATATATATATATATATATATATATAGATGGGATCAAACACCTAAAATGTTGAGAACACAAGAACAGATCTAGATCATCTAAATATTCAAATCTAAGGCTATTATCAAACAGACCATTTGACTTCGGTTTCTGTGTCACACATTGCTATGCTGAAACTTCTAAAAATCAAACTTCCTAATGCGAATTCAGATTTGGACGTTCTCTATATGCACGCTCTCTCTTTTTTTTTTGTTACTACAACATTGGTTTGATTACTACATCACATTTAAGTATTAGAAAATGTCTTGTGAATAGACTACTTGAAAGCTAAGGAAATAAGCTTTTGAAGAATGATAATGATGAAACATAAAATTAAATTTCTTGCTAATACATGGTTGATAAATTTTCAACTATGATAAACATTTACATTTTATTATGCAATTTACATATAATTCAGAATATTGATATGTATCTAAAACTGAATGATGATATTTTGTCATCTACTCATGGATAGAATAAGATTATTATCGATTGCGTATTTTGAATTCTAACAATGGTTAACTAAGGGAGAACTTCTATATGAAGAGATAACTAAATTATGTAATCTCTATTATCATAAAGTTTTCTTCATAATGCAAATAATTTTTTTTTATTTTGGAGAAAACAATATACATAGACTTCATCTAGATACGATATGAATATCATATAAGTTATGAAGTTTCAATTAAATATGTTTTCATAAAATTTTGGAAATGTATAAAGTGTATTGAAAGAAAAAAATATCCAAGGAAATGATAAATTCTTACACATTGTAGAAGATTACAAAATTGATCCTTATTAATCTCTGTAGCCGTTTTCCTATGGATATTCATAGTCTTGAATTAATCATTAACCTAATGAATATTCATGTACTTGTACTTAAACCTAATTAAAATGAAGTCCTAGTCACCTATCTTTTTATGTATGTCAAGCCTAAAATTAAAATCTTGATTTTAACGAAAGCCAAGAGTAACTACATAGAATAAGCTAGGTGAATCTTAAGATTGACATACAAGCAGTAGTCAACATCTATATTATTTCGTTAATTATCATAAACAACATTAGGTTGTTGTGAAATACACCGAGTGTGAGCATATCAATCTCTAAATTTATGGATAATGGCATTGATGTCGACTCTCTATATCTCTTATACAAACATTAATTTTGTAAAGTGTTTGGTGTAAGGATGTCTAGCCGAAGTTATAAACATTGAAACATCCCAAAAATATAGTCCAAAAATGTCATTTTAAATCATTAAGAAAGCCATAGTTATCAAACATCATATAAAATCATAAGTCGTGTATCTCAAAAATATCATAAACATCTGTCAAATATATCAGAGTATAAACATCCCAGGCTAAACAAATGGTGTGCACTACAATCATCTTGAGCTCTTCCCTTTGGTACTGGAAGTACCTGAAATCAAAACTGAAAACTGTAAGCACGAAGCTTAGTGAGTCTCCCCAAGCTACCACATACCTTACACATAATCACTTAAGCACATAAAATGGGCCCCTGTCCCTTCCTCGGGACCCATCCGGCATCGGACAAAGTCCGACATCAGGCCTCGCCTGGCATCGAGCCCCGCTCGGTATACAGATCTGTTTCTACCATGCCCCACCTGTCTCTAGCCCCTCCCCCCTGCTATGCACATACAAACATTAACATATAATCATGATAGTACATAATGAATCATACACAACACTATATCTTCTAGTCTTAAGGCCCCGCCTATCATAGGCCCCGCCTATCATAGGCCCCACCCCAACTCTGCTAATGGTGAGATATGGAACTCAATCCACACTCAGCTAGTGATGAGATACGGGACCCCGCCCACACTCACCTCCCTACCAGGCACATACAAGTATCACAAAGACAACAAGTATAACTAAACATGCATTCCTTCATCCGGTAGTACCCTGCATCGAACCATAGTTCGAAAACATACCTATAAACCTTCCTCGGGCCCCGCCCGACATCAAACCGAAATCCGGAACCATATAAACATTCCTAGGGCTTACCCCAACATCGAACCAAAGTCTGGAACATATTAACATACATAACGGGTTGGCATTGGTACCTTCGACCCGTTCCTATAGGAGAAAACTCACCTCACAAGCTGGCTGCAGAATCCCATGAATAAACCTCTCGATGCAGCTGGCAGACCCTCGAAGTATTGATCTCTCGACCCCCCGAGCTACTGATTATCATAAAAATTAGATAAGTCTGGGATTCTCATAACTTAACCATAAGTCCTCACCGGGGTAGAAGAGCATTCTACTCCTCACATACTCTTTTCCAAATATGGACTCTACTAAACCCTTTTGAACCCTTTCCATACTTCATAACCCTCCAGTGTCAACCTTGGTCCAAGTCAAAATCAAGGTCAAAGTCAACGCTCAGTCAAAATCAAAGTCAACGCTCGATTTGACTCAGCTCGTCGAGTCATCCTTCAACTCGGCGAGTTCCCACAAATCACAGAACGCGATATCTCAAACCAACTCGTCGAGTTTACCCCAAACTCGTCGAGTTCTCCATATCCACAACATCATGAAATCCTGACCCAACTCGTCGAGTTTTCTAACAACTCGACGAGTTGCCTCCTCTTTTATCAGAATCGGGCAACTTCCAACCTAACTCACCGAGTTCCTATATGGACTCGTCGAGTTCCTTAGACTGTTAAGCCCTTCTTAACGGATTAAGACTCTATTCTTCAGATCTAAGCTCCATACTCCACCTATACACTGTTCCTTTTAAGGGTAAAGTTTCCAACTTTACATGTTAATACCCTTACTTCATGGGTTTAGCTCAAATCCTAACTCTTTAGGACCTAGATCTTGGTCCACAAACTATCAATACTCCAAGCACTAATAACTTTACAGATAAGATGGAGTTTGCTTTGCACATCGTTCCAGATGAGCTGACAAAGGTGGACGGGTATGCGAAGGGACTCCCATGGGAGTACGAGGTGCCAGTACGTCAGGCACATACTCTAGAGGCAGCTATCTGGGCTGCCAAATCTGTTGAGAACACGATTAAGGGGAGAACTGCCAACAAGGTTGAGGTTGGTGAGAAGAGAAAGTTTGAGGGAACATCTGATTCCGGTAAGAAAAGCAAATTTTGGAAATCTGATTCGAAAAAGTTTGGTGGAGGAAAAGGAGGCGAAGCGAAATGGTATGATAAGTGTTTGAAAAAGCACTTTGGGAAATGTAGTGAGGATGTAACCTACTAAAAGTGCAGAAAAACTAGGCATTTTGCCAATGAGTGTCCGAACAACAAAAGGATGTGCTTTGGTTGTAACGAGGAAGGGCACATTTTGAAAGACTGTCCGAAGAAGAAGGAGGCAGCTAAGCCCAACATTCCACCAAAGCCAAAGGCGAGAGCCTTCCAGATGACACTTGAGGCTGCAAAAGATGAAGCTGATGTCGCTTCAGGTACCTTTCTCGTAAACGAATTACCTGCTCAAATTTTGTTTGATTCTGGAGCCAACTACTCCTTTATTTCGCATGAGTTTGGTAGAAAACTAGCTTTGCCTGTTGATAGACTAGATAATGCTTTATTAGTCGAAGTTGCTAGTGTCAAGTTCGTACCTGTTAGCCATCGTATGAAAAACATCTTAATCGACCTTAATGGGAATAAGTTTCACGAGAAATTATTGCCTATCGAACTAAATGGTTTCGACATCGTTCTGGGAATGGATTGGCTTAGCGCCAATGATGCCGAAATTTTATGCAAGAAGAAGATAGTTAAAGTAAACCCGCATGGGAAAGATTCGTTTATGGTGTATGGGGACAAACGCAGAGTAAATTCTGGAATCATTTCTCTAATGAAAGCCAGGAAGTGTTTGACCAAGAGATGTACATCATATTTAGCATTCGTGATTGATGCTAAGAAAGAAAAGAAGGTGATACAGAGTATTCCAGTGGTGTGTGATTATCCGGAAGTATTTCCCGAAGATCTTCCTGGATTACCACCTGATAGACAAGTGGAGTTCAGAATAGACTTGTTACCAGGGACCACGCCAATAGCAAAAACACCTTATCGATTAGCACCGACGGAGATGAAGGAGCTGATGATGCAACTTCAGGAGTTATTGGACAAAGGTTTCATTAGACCTAGTTCATCACCCTGGGGAGCTCCGGTGTTATTCGTGAAGAAGAAAGATGGAAGTATGAGAATGTGCATCGATTACAGAGAGCTGAACAAGGCAACAATAAAGAATAGATACCCGTTGCCAAGGATTGATGACCTGTTTGATCAATTACAAGGTTCGAGCTATTTCTCGAAGATCGATCGAAGGTCAGGATATCATCAGCTAAAAGTGAGAGAGCAGGATATTGAGAAGACTACGTTCAGAACACGATATGGACACTATGAGTTCTTGGTTATGTAGTTTGGTCTAACCGATGCTCCAGCAACATTCATGGATTTAATGAATAGGGTTTGTAATCCGTTCCTTGATAAATCTGTGATAGTATTCATTGACAACATTCTGATTTACTCAAAAAGCCAAGAGGAGCATGGCAGACACTTGCGAGAAGTGTTAGAAGTCTTGAAGAAGGAGAAGTTGTATGAAAAGTTCTCCAAATGTGATATTTGGATTCGAGAAGTCCAATTCTTGGGTCACGTGGTCAACCAGGAAGGGATAATGGTCGATCCAGCAAAGATTGAGGTTGTAATGAAGTGGGAACAACCAAAAAGTCCCACGGAGATCCGAAGCTTTTTAGGATTAGCCAGATATTACCGGAGGTTTATCCAAGGCTTTTCTTCGATCGCTAGTCCATTAACAGCTTTGACGCACAAAGGGGCTACTTATGCTTGGAGTGATAAGCATAAAGAAGCATTCAAGAAGCTAAAGAAGAAGCTATGCGAGGCACCGATTTTATCTCTACCCGATGGAGTTGAAGACTTCGCTGTCTATAGCGATGCGTATGGTGTTGGATTGGGTTGTGTCTTGACCCAAAGAGAAAAGGTGATCGCATATGTGTCTCGACAGTTGAAGGAGCATGAAAAAAATTACCCGACTCATGATTTGGAGTTGGCAGCGGTATTTTTCGCTCTAAAAATATGGAGGCATTACCTCTATGGCACGAAGTGCAAACTTTTCACTAATCATAAGAGTCTCCAATATCTCTTTAGTCAGAAAGAATTGAATATGAGGCAACGACGCTGGCTAGAATTACTTAAGGACTATGACTGTGAGATACTTTAGCACCCCGGTAAAGCTAATGTTGTTGCTGATGCTCTCAGTCGGAAAGTCAATATTGAAGGAAAAAGGCCAAGAGCGTTGAGAATAGAAGTTGTCTCGACAATTGTAGAGAGTATAAAGAAAGCTCAAGAAGAAGCTTTAGAGAAGAATGACTGAAAGGAGGAACGTTTGGGTAAAACGTTAGTGTTCGGTATAAACAGTCATGGACTGAAGGTATTCCAATATCGTATTTGGGTACCTAAGTCAGGAGGAATAAGGGATCTTCTGATGGAAGAAGCTCACAAAACCATGTACTCAATTCATCCTGGCAGCACTAAAATATATAGGGAACCGAAACCCTACTACTGGTGGCCGACGATGAAGTTTGATGTTGCAAAGTATGTGGCCGAGTGTGTGACTTGTGCAAGAGTCAAGAAATAACATCAGAAACCATATGGGGGTTTAGAGTGCGATGGATTTTGTCACTAAACTACCCAGAACAAAGAATGATCACGACATGATTTGGGTGGTCGTTGATCGGTTCACTAAGAGTGCGTATTTCATAGCAGCCAATGAGAAATGGTCTATGGAAAAGCTTGCGAATTCTTATGTGAAGGAAATTGTGAGGCTTCACGGTGTTCCGTTAACGATTGTATCGGATCGTGATAGCCGTTTCACCTCACGATTTTGGAAAAGTCTACAAGAGGAATTGGGTACCAAGTTGTGTTTAAGTACAGCTTACCATCCGCAGACTGATGGTCACAGTGAAAGAACAATACAAACACTTGAAGATATGCTGAGAGCATGTACCCTGGAATTCCAAGGTAATTGGGATGAACATCTACCTTTGGTAGAATTTTCCTACAATAATAGTTTCCACTCGAGCATAAAGATGGCACCTTATCAAGCTTTGTACGGACAGAAGTGTCGTACGCCGTCTTGTTGGCTTGAGGCTGGAGAAAAGTAGTTTATGGGACCCGAGATGGTCCATCAAACCGCTGAAAAGTTGAAAATAATTAGAGAAAGAATGTTAGCAGCTCAGGATCGTCAAAAGAGCTATGCTGACAAGAAGTGAAGACTGATGACTTTTGAAGTTGGAGATTCAGTTTTGCTTAAGGTCTCACCGTGGAAGGGACTTATAAGGTCTGGTAAAAGGGGAAAGTTAAGTCCGAGGTTTATTGGACCATTTAAAGTTCTTCAGAGAATTGGGAACCAAGCTTACAAGCTCGAATTACCCGAAGAACTGAATGGAATTCACAACACTTTTCATGTGTGTTATTTGAGGAAGTTCATAGGAGAAGTTCCCGATATAATTCCAATTTCTGAATTGAGAATTGATGAAAACAAAAGGTTAATTAAAGAACCATAGGCAATTGTTGACCGAAAGACTAAGAAGCTTCAACGCAAGATGGTCGAATTAGTGCTTGTCCGTTGGAAACATTCGAATGGGCCAAATCTCACTTGGGAAACGGAGAGTGACATGTTGAGTCGCTATCCACATTTGTTTGTTGATGTGTGATTCTGGGGACGGAATCATCCTAAGGGGGAGAGAATTGTAACGCCTGCGTTTCTAGGCTAGGCATTTTCGTTGATGTAATAGTCAAGGTTAACCCTTGTAACTCTTTTTGAAGTATTAAAGATGAAATATTTGAGTATTATGTGAATTATGTGTTTATTTTCTTAATTATTATAATTTAATGAATTAAGAATAAAATAAGCGTCAAAATTTAAAGTATGAGATAAGCCCGATAGCTTTGCATAAAGTTGTAGTGGCCGAAACGAGGTTTCCGAATATATATAGAACGCCCAAATCTGACTTCATATTAATTTAATTATTTATTGTGGGTTGAAAAACCCTATATGCTCACCAGGCTCCCAAGCCTGACCCACTCAGTTTATTTGTATTACAGGAAGTGGCGCAAGGGCATAAGATGGATGAATCATCAAGTAGTTTTGTTTACAAGTTTGTATATGTATATATTTGTTGAACGACTTGTAATGTTATCGTTTATGCTTTATGGTCTATATCGGAACATGACATCCCAAGTTTTGATTATATAATGAAAATACATTTCTTTATGAAATGCTTTGGTAAATATTATTTTATCATGTTTTGTTTTTGGGAACAAATTCCGCAACTCTTTCAAATCAAAAGGATTTACTCTGAAATTATTTTAAAAGCATAAATGAAAATCGGACTTTTCTGGCCGAGATTTTGGGGATGTCACACGGCTGAAATGCCTTGCTCCGATCAACTGGCACCTTTGACTTAACCTGGTGGCCATCAACAATCCTCAGAGTCGTCAAAGCAGGTGCTTCTACTGGTCCCACCACTGCTAAAATCGAGCAGTTGGCCTTCTTATGCCCCCTCTGATTGTAATGAAATGAAATCAGATCAGATACCTGGGTGGGGGTAGTGGCAGTACAATCCCTGCCAAAGTGCCCTTTCTTGCTACACTTGTAGCAACGCGAACCACCCAACATGTAGACTCCATCATGTGCCTTCTTGCGCTTGCCACAACGGCCCCAACCCTGCTAGCTCCTCGATCTAGAATCAAATCCCCTGGGTTTCTTCACCAAAACCCCAATCATCTGCCAATGCTCTGCCTTCGTCTTCTTTATGTGCTCCAAATTAATTTCCCATTCACGGTCCCTAGATATCATGTCATCCAGTGTCAAGCAGGTGGAAAAATTGATAAACTCCTGAATATCTGATCTCAACATTGATGGGTTTTATGCAAAACAAATAAATCCTTAAGTGTGCATGCAACCCTAATTTTGATCTATGTTTTCTCTAATTGAATATACAACTATAAACATCAAATAAGAACCCTAAGGATACCTAGGTATTTTCGAAATTATAAAATAAAAAAAGAAAACATACCTTTTGATCCTTTGGAAGCAAGCACCACAAATATCCTGCCGCTAGTGGTTCGCACCCAAGCTAGCAAGAAGATGAGAGGAGAGAGGAGGGATTTTAATGCCATAACTATTCTAGGATAGGAGGTGCCGATTTTGTGAGGGTCAAGGGCCCTTTATATAGGTGAGGTAGCTTAGAGCCAATGCTAGGGTTTAAGGAGGAAACCCTAACCCCTTTGCTTGGTGACCAAGCAACTCATGAGCCTCCATCCAAGAGACTTTGGACAAAAATTCTAGTCCATTCGTAGAAGTTTTCGTCCAACCTCTTACATGGAGGTTCTACAGCCTTTTTCCTCAACTATCAATATATAGCCAAACAGCCTATGTACTTCAAATTAATACAATTAATCCCAAAATTAATTCCAATCAATTTCTAATCAATTATTAATTAAACAATATGATTTCTAATTAATATATTATCTTCATAATATATTGATAAATCAATTATTCCAATTTGTTGCTCAAATAATAAATACAAAGTTTTTACAGATAATAATAGTACATGAATTGCCTTAACAGATAGACAAATATTACAACAACTAGTAAATTAGGTCACATGTAATCTAATCCATCTTAAATGTCTGTTTAGTGATATCCTGAGAATACATGTAATTTTGAGGATCAACACAAGGGCGGTGAGAGTTACAGGTTTTCTGCTAACAACAGTAATACTTTTAAAAAGTCTAAAAAGTATTTTCTTTGTAAGTATAACAATACGTAAAACTATATTTGTAAAGAGTCTTAGAAAGACAAAGTGTATTTTTGTATAAGTAAATCCATACTTAAAACTGTGTTTGTAAAGAATCCTTAAATATACTTGAAAACCAAACTATATTGTTACATAAGTAATTCCATACTTAAAATAGTTTTGGAAGTAACCAAGCCCATTGTTTGTAGTGATAGAGAGAGTGAGAGAGAGATTTTAGTTAATCTTTACAGTGAGACCTATAACCGACCTATGTGACTGAATGTACCCCTACAACGCTTCATTGGACGTTGTAGTAGTAATTGTAGACACTTATCACCCATTTCGATAGATCGGTCGAGGTTGTAGCGAGCAACCGTATGTGGGGATGTCAAACCTGTATAGATCTATATATATATATATATATATATATATATATATATATATATATATATATATATATATATATATATATATATATATATATATATATATATATGTGTGTGTGTGTGTGTGTGTGTGTATCTCGCTCCGAAGATTAACAGTTATTATAATGTGGGTATGCTAAGTGCTAGACTCAGCTAATGAATATAATCTCACTAAAAAGCCTTTAACTAAAGTATGTTAATAGCTCTCATCTCTAACTTAATTGTGGTTAAGTCATTAGGCATAATGAATTTCATTGTATAAAGTTTATAAAAGTCGATTATGCTTGGTATGTATGTAAAAATTTAATGTACTAGCTTTTATAAATATAATAATATATACGTTCCAAAGTAATGAGCATATGTGTAAACTTTATGTATTTAAACATATAAATATACGTTCATAATAATAGCTTGAATCTTTGAAATACTACAAAGTTTTATGTTGTGTTTGTTATGATATACAATGTCACATAAAAATCATATATTTTCGTATCATGTAGCATTTGTTATGTGGACTGGTTATTTCACGATAAAATAACCATAATACGTATATGAAAAGTTTATACTAGTTTATTTGTAAAAATATATTACATTGTTAAATAACATTTTTATAAACTAGACTTGTTGTATTTTCGCATAAAAGGATAATATATTTGTATAAACAAAGTATATAGGCACATGTATTCCCCCACAAAATAATTAAAATTATTAAAATAATGTCGTAAGCACTCACCCTTGAAGCGTGAGTTCGATTTGTACGGAATCGGTTTATTTTGAGTAACTTGTCGTAAGAAACCACAAAGCCACAATTCTTGAGCTTTGAAGTTCGTTCGGAACCGTTTTGAAACAAATTCACACTATAGGGTTGTTTTGTAACTTCACTAAACTATAGGGGCAGTTTGGTAATTTAATTAACCAAGGTAGGACTGATTTGGTTAAAATAAATCAAGGGAGATCATTCAAATGGAATTAGTGTTTAAAAATTTGGGCTGATTTGGTTATGAATTTCCATTGTAAGGGCTGAAATGCTTATTTTTATTAAAAATTTGGAGATTGGGATTCATACTGTTAAAAATAATCAACGGAGGGGCTATTTTGAATAAATGGATTAGGGTTTGGGACTGATTTCGTAATGCTTTGTCACATGAGGGTTTATTTTGTTCATTTTATCAAACTTAATAGAAATTAGGGTTTTTTTTATGTCCCGTCTTTTTGTTTGATCGGTCAAAAGGAACGAGGAATACGGACGAACACAAAGGAACGAGATAGATATGAACGTTCGACGGTGGCGAGAAATCACGAAGAGTCGCAGGTGGTGAAGGAATCTGGCGATTGCGGATCGATTGCTGGCGAAGGGAGCGTCTCCGGGGTCGACGAGGCCGAAGAAAGAAGATGGGAAGAAGTAGCAAGGCTACTCGTGCTCTCATTGTTGCTTCAGTCCCGGTAGCGGGTGCGAAGGGAAAATGCGAGGACGAGGTACGAGGGGCGAGGCCAGAAGAGGGGGTCCGGTGGGAGGAAACTAACAGCAGTAGCAGCTCGAGTGGGGGCGTTTGGCAGCGGAGCTCGTCGGGAAGGAAGGGAAGATGCGACGGGTGCTGCTGCGGCAGTCACACTGTTGATTCCGGTTTTCTTTTTTTTCTCTCTCTCTCTTTTTTTTTTCTAATGAAGTCAATAGGACTTTGGTTTTTGTTTGGGTTTGTGTTTTGACAGGAGAAAGAAGTAAGAAATCAGTGGCTGTTTGGCTTTGTTGTGTTCATTGCGAGGAAGAGGGGATGGAAACGAGGCTGATGCCTCTTGGCTTGCATAGGTAAAATCCGACTTCTAGTGGTGTGTGTTCTTGGCTAAAATCTCTTTAATGAATGTTCGGTTGTTTCATTTGACAGGGAAAGAAAAGGAAGAGGGAGAGGAGCTGAAGAAGGCGACGAATTCAGGAGGGTTTGTGGGTTTGATGTTTCATTTGAAAAAGGAAACACATTTCCTTTGTGTGTAACTTTGGGTAACTTGAAGTGGGAAAGTAGCACTTCAATTTGGTTGTCAATTAAATTAAATGATTGATGTATTTTGTATGAAACTTGCAGCAATTTATTAGTTTAATCATTCATGTATTTGTGTAATTATTGGTTTAATTATTTATGTTATTTCTGTGTATCGATGTATATTTCTAATAGATTTAATATACACTTTTAGGTTTAATAATATTGTATGTATTTGCGTATTTGTTTGAAACATTTGAAGGCAATGATGCATACACAATATTATAAACTTTCATATTAAAAGTTTATTATGTATGTTTGTGATATATATATAAAGAATTGGAGATTTGTATATAAGAAAAGTTTGCTATGTATGTTTGTGTGATATATAAATGTAACGAATTTTTATCACATATCCATTATATTCAAACTAAGTTTATTTGACACATACATTACTAATGCTACATAAAGCTTATTATTAATATACATATAATTGTATTAGACCTTTACATCAATTCCGGTATACGTTACTAATAATAGAAATCATGTCGAAATCAATAAATTAGGGTTTTGTGATTAACTGATTCAGAACGTCGGATTATTCAACATTTATAAATAGTTTTACTAAAAATATTTTAAGTATGAAATTAAATAGTAGACTATGAGCTGAGTCCAAAAACATTCTCGGAATTTCCATCTAAGGCGTGCAAGTCCCTCAACGGACAGAAACAGTTTTAAGAAGATTAGTATTATATTGGTTTGGATTCTTAAAACGGTCGTATCTTTTGCATACGGTCTCCGTTTTGGACATTCTTTATATTTTCGAATACAGGAAACGTGTACTAAAAGACTAGAGTGTTTGTAGTGTCTTCCTAAACTATACCTATTATAGTTTACTAGTAGAATTGTTTGTATAACTGAGTGTGTTGAACTGAGATAAAAGCTTTTATCTCTTATACATATATACATAATATATAACTAAGGATCAAACAACACTCGTACAAACAACATGGTACTCTAAGTCCACAACCAAATGAGGAACACGAAATAAAGTGAGTTATCAGTCCTAAGTCCTTCAAACCTTACTTATATAACTATATATGCATTAGACATGGTTTTGACAATATATAAGTTTAAAAAGAAGTTGTGTAAAGCATTTTGAAGAGTTTAATAATAAATATTGATGACTAGATGTCATTTTATAAAATGATTTAAAAGCATTTTGGCATATAAGAACAAGTTTGATAAAGAGTTTAACATGTAAAAGAGTTTGATAAACAGTCTGAAGTAGTTTGTTTGATAAAACAGTTAAAAGTATATCAAATCCATTTGTTTGATAGTTATTAATCACATGTGATTGATATAATAACTATAATATTTCAACTTGTATTCCCCCCATAAAAGCATTTAAAAGCATTTAAAATCATTTAAAAGGTAGATTAAGGGGTATGAACTCACCTGTAGTGAGTGATATGAATGTATGTTTGGAAAAAGGATGTAGAGTGTCAGGTGAAACCTTGAGCACACAAAGATCATAATAAACATATAATGACATGTATGTGTATTTGATTAGTGTATAAACAACTAATTATAAGGGATAACACCCTAATAGACTAGGAAACTCTTAGATTGAAGGGATACAATCACATATGATTGCACACTTAGGGTGTATGGCCACCCTAAAGAGTTTACGATCCAAATGGCATGACCAAGTGAGTTTGTGGTCCAATGGTTTACAGTCCAATAGGTTCACGGTCCCATGTGTTTACGGTCCTATGGTTTACGGTCTAATGAGTTTACCACCGTAAACTCACATCCTTTTGTGCATAGGATGATTTCCAAGCATTTCGAAGCGTTCTAAGTTCCATTCTAGGCTTTAGGAGGGTTTAAGGTCTCTAATATACCTTTCATTAGGGTTTATGGTCTAAGGAGATACACTTAGACCGTAAACACCTTTGTTCTTGGATAAAGTGACGATTTCAAGTCCATAAACAAGAATCCTAACTAGATACAAGTATAGGAGGAAGGTACTCATGATTTGGAGGAAAATGAGTGTGTTTTCGGTCCAAAACACTAAGGTGTTCTTGAGAATTCTTGAAGATCAAGATTAAAAGATGAAATCTATGGATGAATCAAGAGTGAATCATGGATATAGGAAGGATTAACACCCAAAGGAAGGAATCACTTACTTGTTTGAAGATTTAGAAGCAAAAACTTTTTGATATTAGAGAGAAAAATCGGAATTCTAGGCTTGAAATGGAAGAAATGATCAAAAATGATCATGAACTATATATATAGGAGGGAGTTTACGGTCACCATGACCGTAAGCTCTAATGTCCTGACCGTAAACTCCTTTTGAGGAGGTTTACGGTTTCCTAGATGGTTTGGAACTTAAACTGACACTTCCAAATATTGATTCCTTGATGAACTAGAGTTAGAATACTCAGAATAGACCCTAAACAGTGCTAAAAGATAGCAACACGAGTCTAACTTTGATATATTTGAACGTTTATACAAGCTAGAAATTTCGGGTTGTCACACAAGGTCATTGTGGGGATGGATTGGTTGAGCCGCAATAGGGCAATCATTGATTGTGGGCTTCAGTTGATACTTTTTGAGCCCCAAGTGGGGAAGAGTTGGTGATCCACAGTGAGGTTGCTCAATATGGGTCGACTCTCTGTTCAGCAGCGAGGGCCAGGCGTTATCTCCAGCAGGGACGTTCCGAGTTTGTGGCATATGTGATGGATACTCGGGAAAAGGATAGGGTGATTGTGGATGAAGTACTTATTGTTCGAGAGTACCCGGATGTGTCCCCGAAGGATTTTTCCGGAGAGGCAGGTGGAGTTTCGGATTGACTTGGTTCCAAGTGCGGCTCTAATAGCCAAAGCACCTAATCGGTTAGTACCTCCATAAATGCAGGAGTTGTCTACACAATTGCAGTAGCTATTAGACATGGGATTTATTCGTCCTAGTAGTTCACCATGGGGAGCACCGATCTTGTTTGTGAAGAGAAAAAGGATGGGTCGCATCGAATGTATATCGACTATCGGGATCTGAATAAGCTAATAGTTAAGAACCGTCACCCACTCCCGAAGATCGACGTTTTATTTGATCAACTTCATGGCGCATCTTGGTTTTCCAAGATTGATCTACGATCAAGTTATCACGATAAGAGAGTCAGGAGGATATGTAGAAGACGTCCTTCCATACTCGTTATGGTCATTACGAGTTTGTGGTGATGTCCTTCGGGCACACCAATGCTCCAGCCGCATTCATGGATCTCTTGAATTGTGTATGTAGGCCTATGCTAGATCGGTATATGATTATGTTATTGATGATATCCTGGTCTATTCCAAGGACAAAGAGAAACATGATGAGCATTTAAGATAGGTATTGGAGACTTTGAGGAGGGAGAAGTTGTACGTGAAATTCTCCAGGTGTGAGTTTTTGTTGCGGAATATGCAGTTTCTAGGACACCTTTTTAACCAGAACAATATTTTGGTCGATCCAGCCAAAGTTGAGGCGGTGAAAACGTGTGAGGTTCTGAGGTCTCCATCTGAGATTCAGAGTTTCCTTGGATTAGCAAGTTACTATCGGAGATTCATTCAGGATTTCTCTAACATAACAGTTTCTTTGATTAGGTTGACAAAGAAGATTGTCACTTTTCATTAGGGGCCTGAGCAGCAGGCACCTTTTGAGACTCTTAGGCAGATATTGTGTGAGGCACTGATTCTGACCCTATCGGAGGGTGTTGAGAATTTTGTGGTATATTGTAATGTGTCGATCATTGACTTGGGTGCAGTTTTGATGCAGCGGAGTCATTTAATCACTTACGCTTTGAGGCATCTAAAGCCTCATGAGGTGAACTATCCTACGCATGACTTGGAGTTGGGGGTTGTGGTTTTTTTCCTCAAGATTTGGCGACATTACCTCTATGGGGTTCGTTTTACCATTTACACGGACGACAAGAGCTAAATGTATGTAGAAACTAGTTTCTGAAAAAAACTCTTCGCACCCGTCACTTAGCGTGGGAATACAGCTAATATATATATATATATATATATATATATATATATATATATATATATATATATATATATATATATCCTAACTTCTTTTTTAACTCGGATGGTCCTTAGGGTTTGCTTTTGTTGTGCCGTTGGTCCTGTCAGACATAAAAAGATTAACTTACCCTTAGTAATTTCTTTTTTAATTAATTAATTAATTATTTATAATTCTAAAATACAAAAATACCCACCCTACTACAGTTTCACTAGTTCATCCCTACCCCACTATTCTCTCTCTCTCTCTCTCTCTCTCTCTCTCTCTCTCTCTTAAATCGGTGAAAAACGCAAAATTACTAGATCAAGTCATCTTCAACCTCCATAACTCCTCTGTCGGCGACCTCTACAGATCCTCTGTCATCTTAAAAAAAAACAGGTATCATACCAACCCAACCAACTCGTTTTCTTCCCCCTATGTTAGAAGATGCAATGATACCCCATCCATTTCATCTCCGATAAATCTAAACAACGCAGATAAAAACAAAATCAAAAATCAAACTTGAAACCTGTATTCAAAACCAAACCTAATCAAAATCAAAACTAAATATGATGAATATCAAAGTCAAACCTACGAAAATTAAAATCAAACCCGAAGGAAATGAAAACCAAAATTGATGTAAATCGAAACTACACTTGATGATAATAAAAAAACAAACCTGTTGAAAATAAAAACCCAGTACAGGAACCGACCATTGATATATGAACCAAAACCAAATAAAACGATCAAGATGAAAATCAAAATCCGATTCATGAGGTTGCTGAAATGATTTTCGAATAGGGTCTCAAAGTCAAAGGAAGACTTTGATTCACAAGGATTCTAATACAATTTCCAATGGTTGGGGTGACTCTTATTCACTTCAAACATCAACAATGGTGGTCATATGGTTCATATGCCAGTTGTGGGTGATTGCGGGCTTCAACTTCCATGTGTGTTGATGTGTCACCGATTTCAATGGGGTGTAGCATCATTAGTGATCGAATGGTATGGGGTAGGGGGATTGTGGTGGTGAGATAAGATTGAGGAAAGAGACAGTCTTCGGAAATAGTAAAGATGGTGTAACACCCGAGTTTCGATTGTGTTTTCCTTCTTTGATTATTGACCTTTTAAAAAGCAATAAGGGAAGCACAATGAAATTAATTGTAAAAGATTTATGAAATTTCCTAGGCCACGACACAACCTGTGAGGCTTGCGGTGCGATTCCCATTGATTGGGTTTAGGCCTTAGGCCTCAGGATTAAATGGGCCTATTTAAAGGAGTTAAACATAGGGTTTCGTCATTTGCAGCCTCCATCACCTTCTTGAGCACCTCTAATGAACCCTAGCCTCTCTTGAAGCATAAACTATATTTTAAAACTTTAGTTTCAAAATATGCATGATAGTTTATTTACAATTGCAAATAATTATAAATAACTTTCATGTATATAACTTCAAGAAATCACAATATTTAGAAATATTCAGATAATCATTAATAAATCCAAACACAACCTTAAATATTAAAATAATAAATAATAATAATATATACATAACTAGAAATATGTAGCTCGTTAGTGTAACACTTGTACATCATGGTGATGAACATATCATCATCTTCATGGGAGGACAAGTCTCATGGATCCATAATTTTTTTTGTAGAGTAATAAATTTTTTTAAAATATAGAGAAAGAAAATAATGTTGTGAATAAAATTGGGTAAGAAGGGATGTATTTTTATGTAAAAAATATTCATTATTTTTTTTTTTACTGTTCAACAGTCAAAATAATGTATGATTGGTTGCTTTCCCCCGTTGAGCTACGCTACCATTGCAATGGGTTATCGCATACGAGAAACAAGGGTGTTGTTCATTCGGCCTTAACGGCATGATTGAGGTGCCACGTCGGCTCCTCCATGCCGTTTCATGACCATATCGTATAGTCTTATAGAAAACTAATCTATTAGATATGACAAAATACATAAAATACAAACAAAATTTTATTTTGTTTTTATGATTACAAAATTTTATTTTGTTTTTATGATTATTTGTATCGGTAATTTATTTGGATATCTATTACTTAGTAAATTTCATTTGAGTTGCTTATTTGTTTGTTAAATTTTTTTATGGCAATTAAGGATGCATTAAATGATGCTTGGGGTGGTGGCCGATGGGTATGGTCTCAAAGGGCCTTTAGGATTGACCAGAGGGGCTACGGAGATATGGAGCTTTGCATGGACATATATATATATATATATATATATATATATATATATATATATATATATATATATATATATATATATATATATATATATATATATATATATATATATATATATATATATATATATATATATATATATATATATATATTAAGATCAAATGAGAACACATAAAATCTTGAGAAGGCCAGAATAGATCTAGACTATCTAAGTATTCAAATCTAAGGCTATTATCAATCGAACCATTTTTGTAAATTCTAAAATTTATTGGTATTAAAGTGTAACTTTGAAATGGTAAAAATGGTATAATAGTAATTGAATGTTTATTTAATTTCTATAGTTTCTCACACGATGTGATATCTTTCCTTTCAATTTGGCGTCTTTCTCTCTCTCTCTCTCTTTATATATATATATATATATATATATATATATATATATATATATATATATATATATATATATATATATATATATATATATATATATATATATATAAGGCATGCCTCCCGCATCTATACACCACCAGAGCACAATGTGCTCTATGATCATCTAAAAATGCCAAACAAATGAGAGAGTACACGAGGATTCAGAGTGAGATCGAAAAGGGGGAGGGTGAAGTAGCGGTGCTAGAGCTATGTTGGCGACGATATTGGTGGTGCTACGACGGTATTAGGATTGCACACCGAGTGTGACCCTGGTGGTCTGAAGTTGTGATTATCATTTTTTTTCGTATTTTTTTCTTCTAGTTCATGTTTCAATTTTCAGATGCTATTTTCTTATTTTTCTAATATTATTTTCATAATTTATTGTTATTAAACTTATAAGTGATACTGATTAGTCACGTATGTCTGTGAATGGCGTTTAATGAGTTTATAATGATGAAGCCGATGGCTTGATGAAGACCATCAGTGGTGATTGTGATCTCATGTTTTGTGTAAAAGATACACAAATCAAAGGGCCCTCCCTCAATTTTGAGACAGCAAGAGACACGTACAAAGGTAAAATAGCTCCCTGTTCATTCTTTGACTTTCTTATAATGTTTTTTTAAATTGATTTCCAATTTTTAATATATTGAAGTTAATTTGCTTGTACAAATAAGGTGATGAAGTTTGCATATACCGTTTTGATTTTGTTCTTAAAGAGTAAACATTTTTATGGGGTAAATATTTTATGGATCAAATGTTGTTAACTAATTTCCTTCTAGAAAACTCAACTTTTTTTTTCTCTGTGGGACTATCATGCATTTAAAGCTATATATGAATGTGTTGATATGTTTTTTTTATTTGTTTATGTAGAATAATTAGTTTATGATATACTCCATCCGTCTCAAAATAATAGTCCACAGACAAAAAACACACAGTTTAAGAAAACATTAATTACCATTAACTTTATTAAATGAAATGACAGTCTTACCCTTCTGTTGCATTTAATTTTTAATTTTATGGTAATTTAACTAATAATGAGGGGTATTATGGTAAAAGACATATTTATTTTTAGAAGTAGACAATTATTTTGGGACAAACCAAAAAGGAAACATTGACTATTAATATGGGACGGAGAGAGTATTAAATATGATCAAAGTGAATGTTTTCTAAATTTATATTCATAACAAACTTGAATGGTTTTTTAATATATATATATATATATATATATATATATATATATATATAATCATTATGAATAGAGCTATAATCATACATGAATATAGCTATAGTATTTTTTTTATATTTATAATCATACATTAATATAGCTATAACCAAACAAACATTTGTTTATGAACAAGTCAAGACATATACACAATATTAACTATTATGTATGTAATTTTTAAATAAATTAAATTCAATATGCAGGTTTGAATCCAAGAGAAACAATGATCAATAGTGTCTCTTTTCGTTTTAGTATATATTGGTAGCAACAAGAATAACAAGACGACTGAGACATCATTTTATGACTACAAATGCATTCAAATTTATTATATGTTTCATTAACGTTTGATTACTACTAAACTATATTTTTTTTATCTCCATATTATCATGTATTCATTTATGATTACATGTGTATTTATATTTTTTTAGATTTGTAAAATGATTTATTCATTTATGATTACAAGTGTATTTTTTTTTATGTTTGTGTTGTATTAGTTTACATTATAGGAACAATAGTTAATTACACCATTGTAATTTTTTGTATTATTTATTTATGATGAAATGTATAATTTAGTTATTTATGTAATGTGTTGTATTCAATTATTATCAAAATTGTCGTGAAATTTTTATCTCTAAATTGTGTTGTATTCATTTAAGATTACAACCATATTTATATATGATTGCAAATGTATTTTATTTATGTATGATTACAAGTAATTTGATGAAATAATAAATTTGTTAATCTTTATAAAATGTGGTTAGTCAAAATAAAAATATAAAAAAATAAAAAAAAAATAATTCATGTTATTTGATTTTTTTTAAATTTATTAATTAAAAAAAGATTTTATATATCCTTAATAATTGCGAAATTTTTTTTGCATGATTTTCAGAATTAATTAATTACTTTCCACTTATCCATATTTAATTAAACTGTAGAATACTTTTAATGCCCTTATAAAATAATTAGCCCACAACTGTTCTCGTGTTCTCAACCTTTTTGTTCTTGCGTTCTCAACCTTTTAGGTGTTCTAATTTGATTATTTCCATATATATATATATATATATATATATATATATATATATATATATATATATATATATATATATATATATATATATATATATATATAGGATGGTTCAAATAAAAACAGTAAATAATGTGAAAACATAAAAAACTACTTTTATGTTATTATTCTACAATGAATTTAATGTTCACAATTTTATGTCATTATTCAGCAATTAATAAATGAATAATCACACGTTAAAACAAATATTAAAATTTACTACAATAATGCACATACACAAAATTTATAATAGAATAATAACATTCTAATGAATATATAAATAATAAAACTGAAACGACCCGAAAATTTCATCTTTAATATAACCAAAAATCATAAAACTGAGTATATCATAATAAAACCATGCGTTGCGAATCTCAAAACCATACTAAAATACAGTGAGAAAACTGTGTCACAACTGTATCAAAACATATCTAAGATAGCTGATCAACTCCCAGGATAAAAACCGAAGTTGTGGTGTGTGCGATGCCATCATCCCGAGCTCTTCCCTTTGCTTGCGGAAGTACCTGAAACCAAAACTGAAACTGTAAGCACGATGCTTAGTGAGCTCCCCCAAACTACCACATACCACACAATAACATATAAAGCACATACTGGGCCTTGCCCACTGCATCGGACCGAAGTCCGGCTAACCGGGGCCTTGCCCCCCTACATCAGACCGAAGTCCGAAGCTGACTGGAACATCAGACCGAAGTCCGAAGCTGACTGGGACCTTCGTCCCCTACATCGAACCGAGTCCGAAGCTGACTAGGACATCGGACCGAAGTCCGAAGCTGACTGAGACATCGGACCGAAGTCCGAAGCTGACTGGGACCTACGTCCCCTACATAGGACCAGAGTCCGAAGCTGACTAGACCTCTGTCCCCTACATCGGACCGAAGTCCGAAGCTGACTGAACATAGCCTAAACATATCAACTAGCATAAATACATATATCCTGTCTGAACCACGAAGGCATCAAACATACTAACTACTACATCGGATCGAGGTCCGAAGCTGACTGCTAGCTAAACGGGCCGACATTGTGGCCTTAGACCCGTTCCTACTGGAAGGAAACTCACCTCGTGAACTGGCTGCTGTGTGAATGGCTCTGGAAGCTAACTGCTGCTGCTCCAGTATCTCCCCGGCTACAAGTCCATAAACACACTCAATCAAATGCTAAACATTGCATTGGGTAAAATGACTCTTTTACCCTTGGTCAAAGTCAACTCTCTTGGTCAAAGTCAACCCACAGTTGACCTGACTCGCCGAGTTGGGCCGCCAACTCGCCGAGTCTCTAGTCTCACTTCTCAACCCTACTCGTGGCTACTCGCCGAGTATGGCATCGACTCGACGAGTACCCTCTCGATCCAAGAACTCAGACAATCTTCATCTGACTCGCCGAGTCATATGAACAACTCGACGAGTTGTTCTTGAGCTAAGAAGATTGCCTTGGACTCGCCGAGTTGTACGAACAACTCGTCGAGTCCCTCCATTACTGAGTATGTCCTCCAACTCACTGAGTCCACTCTACTACTCACCGGCTTCCACTCGACATCACTCAAAAAGGGAAAAACAGGACTCACGACTTGACTCGCCGAGTCGTTCTTCCGACTCGCCGAGTCATATCCATGCAACTACTCTAAACTCGATTCTGCTTGAATCCAGCGTTTGAAACTTATAGATCTGGGCTTCCTCAACTCGATTAGCACGTAAAGATTCTATCTTTACGTGCCCAATAGCGACCAAGAAGATAATAAGGCTCAAAAAGCATAATAAAGGCTAGATCTAGGGTTCTTATGCAAAGCATCTCCAAAAAGGCAACATATCTGGGCTCTACAACTCCTAAATGAACAAATCTAGAGATATCTCGTCCTATTAAGGCATCCATACAACTATAAGGCTTAGAAAATGCATCAAACTAGCCCTAGAAGAGTTCAAATGGAAATCTAAAGCATAAAACAGAAGGAATCCAAGAAATACCTCAATGAACTTTGATTTGCCCTTGGATCTTTGCTCTACACCTCTTCTCTTTGCTCCTTTCTTCTTCTTCTTCTTCTTCAAGCCTTCAAAATCCACACAAAAGCACTTAAAACAATAAGGAATGGATTAGGGTTTTCTCACAGCTCTCTGAGGGTGAAGGAGGCGAGTTTAGGGCACATAGCATTGCTTAAATAGTGAGCAACCCGGGGATTTAGGGTTTCTCCCCCACTTGTCTCAGACTTCGTCCTCGAAGTCTGCTGCGGCTGAATCTGCAAATAACTCCGGGTAATGCTCTCTCATTTCTTCCTCAGCCTCCCACGTCCACTCAGACCCCTTCCGGTGTTGCCACTGCACCTTCACTAACCGAATTGCCTTGTTTCTCAAGGTCTTTGTCTTCCGGTCCAGAATCGCGACCGGCCTCTCAATATAGTTCAGCCTGCTATCAACCTGAATATCCTCTAGGGGAACAACTGCTGACTCATCCACCAAACACTTCCTCAACTGAGACACATGGAAAGTGTTGTGGATTTGGCTAAGCTCTACAGGAAGATCCAACCGATAAGCAACCCGACCCACTCGGGCCAAAACCCTGAAGGGACCAATGAACCTGGGGCCCAACTTGCCCCTCTTCTAGAACCTGATGACACCCTTCCAGGGTGAGACCTTCAGGAGGACCATATCGCCCACCCGGAACTCCAAGTCTGAACGCCTCCTGTGGGCGTAGCTCTTCTGCCGACTCTGCACAGTCTGCAGTCTACTACGGACCTGCTGAATCAACTTGGTCGTCTTGAGCACCACCTCTGTGCTCCCAACGACTCGCTGACCGACCTCGCCCCAACAAATCGGGGTCCTACACTTCCTCCCATAAAGCATCTCAAAGGGAGGTCGATCAATGCTCGCATGATAACTGTTGTTATACGAAAATTCCGCTAACGGAAGATACGTATCCCAACTGCCACCGAAGTCTAGAACACACGCTCTGAGCATGTCCTCGAGAGTCTGAATCATCCTCTCGCTCTGCCTGTCCGTCTGAGGGTGGAAAGCGGTGCTGAAATGAAGACGAGTACCCATCTCGTCGTGAAACCGCTTCCAGTATCTGGATGTAAAACGGACATCTCGGTCTGACACTACCGATACCGGCACTCCATGACGTGCCACGATCTCACGCACATAGATATCGGCTAACTTTTCTGCTGATATACTCTCCTGGATCGGGATAAAATGAGCACTCTTCGTCAACCGATTCACTACTACCCATATCGAATCCACTCCTCGTGCGGTCCTGGGAAGCTTGGTGACAAAATCCATGGTGATGTCCTCCCATTTCCACACGGGAATGTCTAACGGCTGCATCTTACCGTGAGGCCTCTGGTGCTCCGCCTTGACCTTCCTGCAGGTCAGGCACCTCTCAACATACCAAGCGACATCCCGCTTCATGCAGGGCCACCAATAATCGGGTTGAAGATCTCTATACATCTTCGTCGCCCCTGGGTGGATAGAAAATCGAGACTTATGAGCCTCATCCATCAACACCTGCCGTACCCCACACCAGTACGGTACCCACACTCTCCCATGAAGTGTAAGCAATCCCCGATTGTCATAATCAAACGAAGCTACTCGGCCCACTATCCTCTCACACTTTTGCCTCTCCTCCCTGAGGCCCTCAACCTGAGCCTCCCTGATCCGTTCCAACAACGGAGTAATCACTGTCATCCTCAAACACAAATCTCTGATAGGGGCTGTCGACACTTTGCGGCTCAGGGCGTCGGCCACCACGTTGGCCTTCCCTGGATGGTAAAGGATCTCACAATCATAATCCTTCAGCACATCCAACCACCTCCTCTGCCTCATGTTCAGACTCGGCTGATCCATAAGGTACCTCAAACTCTTGTGATCCGTGTAGATAGTACAACGGACCCCATAAAGATAGTGCCTCCAAATCTTGAGGGCAAACACAACCGCCCCCAGCTCTAAATCATGGGTAGGATAATTAGCCTCGTGAGGCTTCAACTGCCTCGAGGCGTAAGCTATCACATGGCCTCGCTGCATCAACACTGCTCCTATACATGTGATTGAGGCATCACAGTAGACTACGAAGTCCTCTACTCCCTCTGGCAAGGTAAGGATCGGAGCCTCGCACAATCTCTGCCTGAGGGTCTCGAACGCTGCCTGCTGCTCGGGCCCCCAACGAAATACCACCGACTTCTTGGTCAGTCGGGTGAGCGGCACTGCTATCTTGGAGAAATCCTGAATGAATCTCCGGTAATACCCTGCCAACCCTAGGAAGCTCCGAATCTCAAGTGGAGACTTCGGGACCTCCCACTGCATCACGACCTCTATCTTGGCCGGATCCACCAAAATACCCTTCTGGTTGACGAGGTGACCAAGGAACTGCACCTCGCGCAACCAAAACTCGCACTTGGAGAACTTTGCGAAAAGCCTCTCCCTCCTCAAACTTCCAGCACCTCCCTCAGGTGTTCCTCGTGCTGCTCCTGCGTCTTAGAATACACCAAGATATCATCTATGAATACTATCACTGACCGATCCAGCATCGGCCTTTACACGCGATTCATGAGGTCCATGAACGCGGCTGGAGCATTGGTGAGCCCAAATGGCATCACCACAAACTCATAATGACCATACCTGGTCTTGAAAGCAGTCTTCTGAACATCCTCACCCCTAACCCGCATCTGGTGATACCCGGAGCGTAGATCGATCTTGGAGAACCAAGACGCTCCCTGAAGCTGATCAAACAAATCATCTATCCTCGGAAGTGGGTAACGGTTCTTCACCGTTACCTTATTCAACTCCCGGTAATCTATACACATACGATGCGACCCATCCTTCTTCCTCACAAATAGGATCGACGCTCCCCAAGGCGAACTGCTTGGCCGAATGAAACCCTTGTCTAGCAGCTCCTGAAGCTGCGTAGACAACTCCTGCATCTCAGGGGGAGCTAGGCGATACGGTGCCTTGGCTATCGGAGCCGCACCAGGAATCAGGTTGATCCCAAACTCAACCTGCCTCTCCGGAGGTATTCCCGGTAAATCCTCGGGAAATACATCCGGAAAGTCTCACACTATCAGAACATCATCAACTGTCATCTTGCCCTTCTCCCGGGTATCCAAGACATAAGCTACATAACCAGCGCAACCCTGCTGAAAATAGCGCCTCGCCCTTGCGGCGGAACAAAAGGTCGGTCCGCGCTGTGGCCTCTCGCCCTAAATCACTAACTCTCCCCCACTGGGAATGCGAACCCTCACTAGCTGAAGCTCACAATCAATCACCGCCCCATTGGGGCTTAGCCAATCCATGTCCACAATAACCTTATTCCCTCGCAGGGGAATAGGAACCAGGTCCACCGAAAACTGCTCGTCAAACAACTGAAGAGAACACCCTCTATGCACTTTGCCGACCCTCACGGTCCTGTCATCTGCTATTTCAACCTCTAGTGGACATTCCAGCTCCCCTGGAGCTCTGCTCAATCTCTTTCTAAGCGCAAGCGATACGAATGATCGGGTAGCCCCCTATATAAAACATACAATCATATGCAATAATCAATTAATAAAATAAAGAGATGAAGGGAAGATACATACCCGTCACCACATCAGGAGTCGATCGCGCCTCCTCTGTTGTCATCTGAAACGCCCTACTCCTCGCCACTGGCGCCTCGGCTCGGCCCTGCCGACCATCTGTAATCCTCAAAGTAGCAGGGGCAGGTGCAGCCACCTTCCCTACTATAGCTAAACTCGTACACTGGGACTTTTTATGTCCCCTCTGATTGCACTGAAAGCAAATCAGATCTGATGCTGCAACGGCAGTAGCAGGGGCCGTACAATCCCTGCTCAAATGCCCAGTCCGACCGCACTTGAAGCAGCCGGAACTCCTTGCCTTGCACACCCCATCGTGCATCTTCCCACACCTGCCACATCGACTGTGGCTCGGCTGAAACCTGGACCTGTGATCTGAAACCTTGGGCTTTTTACCTGAACCTCCTGAACCCGAAACCGCCTCCGGTTTCCTCTTCTTCTCCATCTCGAGATCAATCTCCCTCTCTCGAGCCCTAGCAATCATGTCGTCCAACGTTTTACAGCTGGACCGGCTCACAAACTGGCGAATATCACTTCGCAACATCTCATGATATCGGGCCTTCTTCATCTCCTCATCGGCTGCATACTGAGGAACAAGAAGAGCCCTCTCCCTGAACTTGGCGGTGATCTCCGCCACGGTCTCTATAGTCTGGGTGAGGTCCTGAAACTCTCTGGCTAACTGCTGCACCTCAATAACTGGTGCAAACTCCGCCCTGAACCTGGTAGAGAAATCAGCCCAGGTCATGGCATCCAATGCTGCATCATCTCCCATGGTATGTCCGACCTCCTCCCACCAATCCCGTGCCCTGTCCTTCAGAAGACAGGACGCCAATCTGACCTTGTCCCCCTCGGGACACCTGCTAGTGCGGAACACGTTTGCCACATCCGCCAACCATCTAGTACTCGCTATGGGGTCCTGCGCCCCATGATAGTCTGGAGCTCCACATGCCCTGAACTCCCTGAATGTAAGTGTACGCGACCCCATCATGGCCGCCACCTCAGCACGGAAGGTGCCCAATCTCTCATCCATCAGCTCTAGGATACCCTCCTTGATCGAACCGAAGATCACAGGAGTCGACTCTAAAATGATACGAGTAATCTCTGAAGAAAGAAACTCTCTGGTCTGCTCATCCATGCGCTCGTCCCCCGAGCCTGATCCTGATCCCTCCCTGGCACCTCCACTGCCGGCTGCTGTCCTCGGACGCAAAACCACCATTCTGAAACACATCATATCAACATCAGAAAAATGAAATATCTCAAGGGATCATTGATACTACCACTAGCTTCCTGGTCTTGTCTCGGCCTTCCTTGATTCGAGTACGGATCCTCTGCTTTCAGTAGTACGGGCCCATACTACCTTCCACATCTATCCGTACTTTCCTCAAGAACTGCCTTGACTCCACTAAGTCACTTCTACTACTACTGATCTCTGCTACTCTCATCCTAGGCTTGCCCTAGGGAAATCGCTGATTCCACTCAAACCAGTCCTCAGCTGCCGAAGGCCTCCTTGTAATGCTAATTAGCCACCACCTGAATACCATCACATGCAATGAGGCTCGGATAATCCTTCGAGTAAAAGACTCGTCCCTATAACGGTTGGACTCAGACAAGAGCTGCGCAATAGGGCCAAATCCAGCACTCTGAGATTATTCAACCCTGATCACATGTGATGTGACGTATTCACCTAATGGCTAACTCCCACCACTCAGAGTCCCACAAAGCACAAAGCAAGCAGCATTCGGATAAGGGAAACATACTCAGGCAAAACTATTCTCATAACGAGAAGCTACTCTAGCATACAATGCTAAGCTCGCGCTACCAGGCATAACCTAAACAGGCTATCCTACTGCTGTCTACTCAATACTAGCATGCAATTCTCATAAAGCTGTAACACATATAGCAGGCACATAAGGCATCCTCCTAGATCCTTAGTCCTATACTAGCATGCTATTCTACTGAAACTGGAACAATTAATCATAATAATAAAACTTGTATTGGTAATTTGGGAGTACTTACTTGAGCTCGGTTTATCGCATGCACCACACCCTTATCTTGTTTTTTAAAAAAATCTTTTCTTTCTAAGTGCTTTTCAAAATCTCATTCGAAAACATTTTTCTTTTTGAAAATCTTTTTATCTTTCCCTTAGTTTGAGTTCAGATGCACCAGGTGGTGTATCCGAATCCCTCAAACCAGGGCTCTGATACCAACTTGAAACGACCCGAAAATTTCATCTTTAATATAACCAAAAATCATAAAACTGAGTATATCATAATAAAACCATGCGTTGCGAATCTCAAAACCATACTAAAATACAGTGAGAAAACTGTGTCACAACTGTATCAAAACATATCTAAGATAGCTGATCAACTCCCAGGATAAAAACCGAAGTTGTGGTGTGTGCGATGCCATCATCCCGAGCTCTTCCCTTTGCTTGCGGAAGTACCTGAAACCAAAACTGAAACTGTAAGCACGATGCTTAGTGAGCTCCCCCAAACTACCACATACCACACAATAACATATAAAGCACATACTGGGCCTTGCCCACTGCATCGGACCGAAGTCCGGCTAACCGGGGCCTTGCCCCCCTACATCAGACCGAAGTCCGAAGCTGACTGGAACATCAGACCGAAGTCCGAAGCTGACTGGGACCTTCGTCCCCTACATCGAACCGAGTCCGAAGCTGACTAGGACATCGGACCGAAGTCCGAAGCTGACTGAGACATCGGACCGAAGTCCGAAGCTGACTGGGACCTACGTCCCCTACATAGGACCAGAGTCCGAAGCTGACTAGACCTCTGTCCCCTACATCGGACCGAAGTCCGAAGCTGACTGAACATAGCCTAAACATATCAACTAGCATAAATACATATATCCTGTCTGAACCACGAAGGCATCAAACATACTAACTACTACATCGGATCGAGGTCCGAAGCTGACTGCTAGCTAAACGGGCCGACATTGTGGCCTTAGACCCGTTCCTACTGGAAGGAAACTCACCTCGTGAACTGGCTGCTGTGTGAATGGCTCTGGAAGCTAACTGCTGCTGCTTCGGTATCTCCCCGACTACAAGTCCATAAACACACTCAATCAAATGCTAAACATTGCACTGGGTAAAATGACTCTTTTACCCTTGGTCAAAGTCAACTCTCTTGGTCAAAGTCAACCCACAGTTGACCTGACTCGCCGAGTTGGGCCGCCAACTCGCCGAGTCTCTAGTCTCACTTCTCAACCCTACTCGTGGCTACTCGCCGAGTATGGCATCGACTCGACGAGTACCCTCTCGATCCAAGAACTCAGACAATCTTCATCTGACTCGCCGAGTCATATGAACAACTCGACGAGTTGTTCTTGAGCTAAGAAGATTGCCTTGGACTCGCCGAGTTGTACGAACAACTCGTCGAGTCCCTCCATTATTGAGTCTGTCCTCCAACTCACTGAGTCCACTCTACTACTCACCGGCTTCCACTCGACATCACTCAAAAAGGGAAAAACAGGACTCACGACTTGACTCGCCGAGTCGTTCTTCCGACTCGCCGAGTCGTTCTTCCGACTCGCCGAGTCATATCCATGCAACTACTCTAAACTCGATTCTGCTTGAATCCAGCGTTTGAAACTTATAGATCTGGGCTTCCTCAACTCGATTAGCACGTAAAGATTCTATCTTTACGTGCCCAATAGCGACCAAGAAGATAATAAGGCTCAAAAAGCATAATAAAGGCTAGATCTAGGGTTCTTATGCAAAGCATCTCCAAAAAGGCAACATATCCGGGCTCTACAACTCCTAAATGAACAAATCTAGAGATATCTCGTCCTATTAAGGCATCCATACAACTATAAGGCTTAGAAAATGCATCAAACTAGCCCTAGAAGAGTTCAAATGGAAATCTAAAGCGTAAAACAGAAGGAATCCGAGAAATACCTCAATGAACTCTGATTTGCCCTTGGATCTTTGCTCTACACCTCTTCTCTTTGCTCCTTTCTTCTTCTTCTTCTTCTTCAAGCCTTCAAAATCCACACAAAAGCACTTAAAACAATAAGGAATGGATTAGGGTTTTCTCACAGCTCTCTGAGGGTGAAGGAGGCGAGTTTGGGGCACATAGCATTGCTTAAATAGTGAGCAACCCGGGGATTTAGGGTTTCTTCCAGGCAGGCAGACTCGCCGAGTCCCGAATATGGACTCGCCGAGTCGCCAACTAACACGCACACGAAAACTCGACCCTACTCGACGAGTCAGGCCATAGACTCGCCGAGTCCCTCAATAAAACTTCTAAATAAAAGCCACGAAAGCATCATACCAGAGCCGGGGCGTTACAATTACATTAATACTCACATTAGAATTATTTCAACAATATACATATATAACATTTATTGCAGAATAATAACATAAACACAATATTTTTACGTTTTTACACTATTTATTGTTTTTATTTGAACTTACTTATCTCTGTGTGTGTGTGTGTGTATATATATATATATATATATATATATATATATATATATATATATATATATATATATGTGTGTGTGTGTGTGTGTGTGTGTGTGTGGAAAAGTGAATATGTGGCATGCATGTAACATTAAGTATAGAACCATCAACATTAACTTCATTTTGACTAAAAACATAATTTTCTTTCTTTGTTAGCTTTTTTCTATTACTTTTTAACTTATATTATTTTTAATTTCGTGATTTATCTCCAAAATCTATGTATTTCAAATGTTTTTGTTTATTAGACATCTAATAAGCTTCAAAACTTCCTCTGACACTTACTATATGTATACTTGAATGGTTTGTTTATAAAACTCCATAAAAAATATATATAAAGCCTAAGATAACCTCTAATAGAGGATAAAAGAAAGATTGTAGTGAGATTCGATCGTATTTTGTTAAAACAATGTAGTTTTTTATGGTTTTATATCTAGTATTAAGTATATAACAGTCACATATTCCCAATGCCTATATATATATATATATATATATATATATAGAGAGAGAGAGAGAGAGAGAGAGAGGGTAACATGCGAATAAAAAAGAAAAGTGAAAGAAGCAAATGAAGAGCTGGATGATGGGAGTTGCAAGACAGGAGTGGTGGGAACATCATCATGGGTGTTCAGTATAGAATGCAAAGAACAGGAAGAGGTGGGCGGGAACCATACCATCCAACCTTGCATTTAACTATGAAAATAAGGATTTCAAGTTTTGTGGTCATTTGTTGAGTGGAAAACCGTTAATAATTACTGACTCAACTTCTCACCATATTGAATTAGTGTCACAAACAAATCATTTAATTATACTAGTAATTATATATATATATATATATATATATATATATATATATATATATATATATATATATATATATATATATATATATATATATATATATATATATATAGGGGAGGGTTCATGCAAAAATGCAAATAATTTGCGAAAACAAGAAAACAAGAAAAATCTATGATATTGTGTCAGCTCAACATTATATTTTGGAAAATAATTCATCCATACTTTGAAATACATGATGATAATCGATGATAGATGATAAATTGTTTCATATTAGCAAAGTATGATTTTTAATATTTTTATTATGAAAACATGAATTTATATATATATATATATATATATATATATATATATATATATATATATATATATATATATATATATATATATATATATAGGGGAGAGTTCAATTGAGAAAAAAAAAGGTTGAGAATGGGGGAATCATTCTCAGCCACTCATTTATTTTTGCTGCAAAAGCCTCCGTCGTACCAGCGAAAATGGGAAAAGAATAGACATGTGTTTTCCAACAAAACATGTTTCCTTAAACTATGTTAAACATTACCTTAATATATACAAAAACATGGTCTTTTTCATTTTTTTTTTTTTTTAAAAAGCTATTTTTATCGAAAAATTATTTTAAATATACCAAAATTCATGATTTTTTATTCTCTACAAATAGACATCCATATTGATATAGTTTTAAAATAAAATAAACTTTTTTTTATATTTTCAGCTATCGTTATTGATAAGTGAATAAAAATGAATCAAGTTTTTTCTACAGTACATTCGTTATTCACTTATGAATAAAAACTATGATTAATTTTTTTACATTTTAAGTATCATTCATATATGAATATAGCATATACTAAACATAGTATATTCATATTTAAATATTTGACGATTTATTCACTTGTGAATATTACATAGTATATTCACTTGTGAATATTAGATGGTATATTCACTTATGAATATTAGATAATATTTTCATATATGAATATTACATAGTATTACATGGTATATCACATGTGAATATTACATAGTATATTCAATTGTGAATATTAGATTATATATTCACTTATGAATATTACACAGTATATTCACATATGAATATTACAATGTGTTTTCACAAATATATATAATTTTTATATGTTATTCACATATGAATAACATACAGACTTGCATATTCGTTTTTTTGTTTTAATAATCATATACAGATTCAAGTGAGAAAACATATTCATATATGAATATAACGTGGTAATTTAGTTTATGCATTTCATCAAACAGTTGAAGTGCATACAAGTTAACTATTTTAAAAATGTTAAAAACATCAAGTTATCAATTTCAAATCATCATATACTTCCGATTTCGACTTCAGATACGACACCTATGTCTGATCGATTTCTCATTTTGATTTTGATTTCCAAAAATCCGATTGGGAACCTGTGAGTACCGATTCTGAAGCCTTCAATGTCGACCGTGACTGCGAGTCCAAAACTTCGATTCCAATTTCATGAACAGCGAAGAAATTCCGATTCCAACTGATTTTGTTTGCGAATCTGGGAAATTCTAGTTCCAAACTTTAACAAATCGATGAAATTGATGAATTTGGGTTGCGAATTTGTCTTGAACGACGAACCTTCTAGCTACGAATATTGATGATTGATTAACACTGGATGACATTGATGATGATTTAGTTGAAGAAATTTGGATGATTGTTGAAGGTTGGAGGAGAAATTTTGAGGATGAACGAACTGTTATCGAATTCTCTATAGTTACGTATTTGACATTGAAGGTTATTAACATATTTATAAGTTTGTCACCGTGTCTTTTTATGTTTAGATAAATGAGTGGCTGAGAATGATTCCCTCATTCTCAACCTTTTTTTATTTTCTCAATTGAACCCACCTCTCTCTCTCTCTCTCTCTCTCTCTCTCTCTCTCTCTATATATATATATATATATATATATATATATTGTTAGTAACAGGCAAAGAGCAATAATACATCCAATAAAAAATATATTTATATGTGATAAATGTTATTATTATATAATAAAAATAGATAAACAAATAAAATATTTATTTATTCATTTCCGAGCACATATGATATATGACAAAGAGGTGTGGAGGTTAAACATAAGGGTGTAGTCTCTCCCATTGTATTGTTTTGTTTTCTAATCTTTATTATTCATACATGCTTTTTGCTTATATGTCTATATTTTGATTTACTCATGTCTTGTTTTTGTGCTCATATTTTACCTATTCCTTTTGTTTTGTCTCATTTGTAGGTTATTGGATGCATATGTTTGTTTTATCATTTACCTATTTTTATGTCTTATCGTTCTTGTTTTACTTTATGTGACGCAATTGCTCTTTATTCCCACGTATCCTGACCCCATTTAATGCAATTCTTGGTATGTGGTTGCCATTGTTGTTGTTGTGTGAGAATATATGGAAAGGATTCAAAAGAAAGAAGAAAAAAAAAAGGAAGACTTAGAATTCGTTTAGTGTTACTATTTTGTCAACGTTTTTATAAAATATTTACATATGCACAAAAAATTGTGTTCCATATTCTCTGAATTTTCTTATGCCATATTTTGTCAAATCTTGAAAACTCAGCAGTTATATTAGTAGCTATTGTAAATCTAATTAACAAACTAGCAATACAATTCTAACAACCTCGAATTTACATCTTCATCCACGTAAATTCGAGAACTGTTGTCCTTCATCCAAACGGGTTCATCTTCATCCACGTAAGTCTGCAGTCTGACTTCACTGCATCCATGACTAGGCTGAGTTTTTAGTCCAAATGGAACTACAACAGCTGCCACGTTATCCATACTGCCTCTTCCAATAGCAGTATCAACAATAGAATCAGCTAACGAATATGAAGAAGAAGAAGAAGAAGAAGAAGAAGAAGAAGAAGAAGTGTTTCTTAATTCCATTAAGAGATCACAAACATCCTGAGGGCTCTGTTTTTCAAAAACACCATCAGAAGCAACCACCAAATAACTATCATTACGTGTCAGATGTTGCCAATCTGTCACCTCTGGAACAGATATAACACCAAACCTGATAATAACAGAAATACAACATATATACATGATTTAATAAGTTAGTAATTAGTAAAATAAAAACATGTACAAAATCAAAATGTAAAGCTCACTTTTTATAGGACACGTCACCAATAGCACGTGAAACTGCGAGTTGACCATTGACCCTGGATACACCGGCCCACTCCAAGACATGACCTCCAGCAGATTCTACCCTGGACCTTTCGTCTGGCCTGTCTGGATGGTGATCCTTGGTCAACTCTTTGGCAGAAAAATGGGTCAAAGTCAAACCAAAGTCTTTTATGCGTACTGAAACACCATCTTCTCTTTTCTTCTTGTACAATCTCATTAAAGTAGCTGTTGACATAAACAATTTACGAAATCCTTCAATTAGTTATCAAGCTAATTAATTTAGGATTTTATCATAAAATTAGAATGGCTATATTTCTAACCTTTGGCCTCCGAAGGTGACTGGAATGTCTGAGAGCATAGGAAAGCCTTTGAATCTCCAACGTTAGCAACAAGAATTTGACCATCTGCCATTAATACAACTGTTGCAGTGGATCCAGAAGTGAAGTTGCATCTAGAAGCCTCCTGCAATTAAAAAAATAGTAAATTAAACAAGCCATGAATGGATATATATACAATGCAACCATCACTTACCTCACTGAATGCTGAATCAATATCAACAATTGCTCCCACCAATGATTCCTTCAGAATTTCCAACTGGAAAGCTCCATCTCCATCAAACATGGTTGACAATGTAACCATATTCCTGCAGTGACAAAGATGTTAAATGCTTATTGTTATTAACAGGGTGTTTGGGATTACTTATTTAAAATAGAGTGTGTTATTTTTTACAAAAGTGTATCAAAACACAGTTCATGAAAAAAAAAACGTTAGGATTAGCTAATTATATGGCACCAAAACACAGAATAAATGAAAAGCTGATGACTAACTCCTATTTATGCTCACTCCTCTCTCTTGCTTCTAATTAAAAGGAGGCTAACAACCTTCAATTCTTCTAACAGATTTTTCCTCCCATTTCTGGACAGTTAACTAACAACTTTGACTCATTTAACTCTTGACTTTTCCCTCTTCAGTATGTGAAAATTATATTGATAAATGAAGAAGAACATTAAAGGGAATGCAGCTAGAGAAAGTTAATTGGAGGGTGTATAAAAACAGAAAAGTACTGATATTACAGTTAAAATAAGGATAAAAGTGTAACTTGGTTTCACCTCTTATAAGCACTCTAAAATTAGTTAGAAGCAAACAATTAATTTATTAGAAGTGCTTTTTAGCGGTACCAAACTGCAATCAGCTAATAACCATTTTAGTTGACATTGTTTATGATTCCTCATATAAGAATCCTATAGTGGGGTTTACAAAAAAAAAAAACACTTATTATATATCTAACAAATCCTTGTTAATTCGATCATTTTATTTGTTTTTAACTAACTTCCAAAACATGTCATCCAGCGAAAAAAAAAAAAAAAACCTTTGAGAAGCTCATTCGCCTGTAATTCTCATGAATGTCGACCCAAATCAATCCAAATGCTCAAGAGTCCAACTGCAAACAAATGTGGCCCATATATAATCATAACACTCACCACATATGTTGCAGTATATTGGATCAGGCATTGCCACAAATCAATGCTAAAGAGATGATCGATGATATGTATACCTTCCATTATGAGAATTAGCATAGTCATGTTCTACTTCTCTCATATCTGGTAACATTCCCATTGATGTTGATGTGTTAGACAAAAAAGAGATTGCATGATTCATGAAATACTTCAATAACAGATTTGAAGCCATCTCACTAGCTTCAGCACCATTATGTCCATCAAAAACTGCAACAATGCCAACTGGGGTATCTCTAGTGCCATTGTGGTCTACATAAGTATGAGAAGCCAACCATTGTTAATTTGGAGATATGCAGGAATTGAAGCTAGTAACATACATGAAGAAATTCAAAAAAAAAAACCCAAGAAATAACTACATTATTTTCTGAAAAAATAATTGAAACATGCATGTTAATTACGTACGTGGAAAAGGAATCCGAATGTTGAGAGTACAGAAAGTGCGATCTTCCATGTATTTTCGTCGGCCCTGACGTGTAGCCGTTTGACATCGTGTTGACTTGTTGACCGCCGCTGGTGCACCGCCTTCTTTATACACTGTCAAGCACGTCGACGCTTCGCCGGCGGTGGCACTTGATAATGATAGGATCCAGATAAAAACCCCTAAAACGACTGCCAAGATGAATACTTTTATGTTCATTGCTTCGATATATAAACACAAATTGATTCGTTTCGAGATAGAATTGATCGGAAGTACTGCTTAGTTGATGATCACATTAATCGCCAAGTAATCCAGAAGAGTTGTTACCAAAGATCGATCAATGTTTTTATGCTATCTGAAACCAAACATGCAGAAAAAACACGAACACGCAGAATGAAGTAAGACGCAGACAACCTGTTGAAGAACAGGCGAAACGATAGAAAAATAGTTAAAGACGACGGAAGGCGGTTGGACGGCGAGAGGAGGGTTGCAGGCGGCGAGGGCAACGCGTGAGGAGTACGGCAACACCAGCAATGCGTTTTCTTAGGTAAAAAAAACCTCCTGTTTCAGTTTCTATATAGATCTTGATTATTTCCAAAGTTATATAGATGATCATAGTTTATTTATTTAGAATCGCAAATAATTGTAAATAAATTTCATCACATGTATGTAACTTCATGGAAATCACAATATTCGGAAATATTAAGATAATCATTTTCACGATGCAAATTCAAACACAAACTTAAATATTAAATAACTAGGTGTGAGATCCGTATATTATACGGGTTGATTTAAAAAATGATTAAACTTAAAGTATAAAATAAAATATTTTTTAATATATTTATTACAATTTAATATCATATATATGATAGTTAATACTTTACATATATAAGTATATGGCTTTAACTAAAAATGAAAACAAACCAAAAATTGACAAGTGGATAATATTTATTTCAAAATTACCACAAAATGACAAATGTCAAAACTCATGAGAGATTGACAAGTGGAAAAAAAAACATTCATTTATTAAGGAGGATGATACGTAAATTAACCATTATAAATGTGGTTTTTTTAATAGCTATTGTTTTAACTTTTGAAAAAAAAAAAGATGACCACTTATTTCCAAATGCTTCATCTCGGATTTGATCTCCAACTTTTGGAGTTCTTGTTTGGTTTTTTTCGAATTTTTTTCCAAAGAAATCTCTCTATTTATGTTCGAAATGTCTATTTCGAAGTTATTAATGTCATTTTTTTTCAATCAAATGTTGGATTTTATGCAATGTTTTAAAAACCGGTTTTTTAGTTGAACCGGTATGGTGATCGGTTACCGGTTTAACCGGTTCGACCGCCGGGTCAACCGGTTTTTATAATTTTCATGTTTTTTCCTATTTTCCTACACAGACATACATATATAAATCATGAATTTAATGTTTACAAATTTAAACATTAAAAATACACATAAAAGTAAGTTGTAGATGAATCCAAATACATTAAAATAACACATAACCATAAGTTTTAGTGTTTTACATCAATCCATATACGTCAAAAAGAAAATAAAGTATAATACCGTAACGAAATAGAATTTTAAATGAATATAAACACATCAAAAAACTTTATAACATTTATCATATGCTTTTATTTAAAGAAAACTAAATAGATATGAAAAAAATCACCAAAGTTTATTATGTAAATTGTTCTTTTTCATGTGTTTTTATTCGATTTAACCGGTTCAACCGGTTTATTTTGACAGGTTCCACCGGTTTTTTCTAAAAACCGACCGGTTCAATCCGGTTCAGAAATCAGTGTAAAACCGGTGATAGTTGACCGCTCCCTCCCCCGGTTCCCGGTCCAACCGGTTCGACCAGCCAGTTCAAACCGGTTTTTAAAACATTGATTTTATGTCCTAATATAATATAGAATTTACCTTTATATGGGTTTGTTTAACTTTTTGTTAAATTTTAGGGAATAAATGATTTTTTTTCTTGAAATTCTAAAATTGTTCATCAGATTTCGGACTTGTTCTTGAAATTCCAAAGTTTTTTTTTCAAACTCCCAAATTTGAAATGTTGGTCTGGAATTCTGGATTGTCAGTCCAAAATATTACTTTTTCATCAAAAGAAAATGTTTTCTCTCCGTTCATGTCTATTCCAAACTTGGTTATTTTTACCAAAATCATTTTTTTTGTTATTTCTTCAAATACACATTAAATTATGGTTAAATCACTTATTTTCCCTATTTTATTTATCACTCTATATGCACATTGATTAATATGTATGGATATAATTATAGACTAGTAATTTTGAAGATGTCAGAGATCGATCCATGATGTAACAAAATCTTATGTTCAATTTAGATTATCCTATCTTATTTTCTACGACTTGATCTATTTTTATAGCATAATGACACATGTTTTTGGGTTTTTGTGATACAATATATATGGGATATATACAGTAAAGTCTCAATATTTTCATCGATTTGAAAAGAAAGTCCTAAACTTTATTTTTTTGACAGTAAAGTCCAAATTACCGGTAGTTTTTGACACTTTTACCCTTTTTCCCCGGTTAGCCGGTAATTAGGACTTTTTTTGTCAACAAAATAAAGTTTAGGACTTTCTTGTCAAATCGTCAATTAGGACTTTACTGTCAAAAAAATAAACTTTATGACTTTTTTGTCAAATCGTTCAAAATATTAGGACTTTACTGAATATATAATTTTTTTTGTTAGAAATTTAATGGTATGATACTCTTTAAGCATAAGAGTTATTGAAACATTCTCTAATCAGCTAGATCCTATTGAAATCCTTTACGTTTGCTTCTTGTTAAATCGTTTTTTTAATCTCAACAAACCGACATTGAAAAAAATTGAGATAATCAAGAAAGAAAAAAAGAAGCAGGGTTGTGTTGGCTTTTTGCAGTCTCAAAAATGGAGAAATAAGAAACCGAAAAAAACGAAATTGCCCTTCTTTCCCTTCTCCACATTCACACCCTTTTGACTAGGCATGTGTTGTTTGTGTTTGTATAAAGCTAAGACAATTTCAAATTTTTAGGTTTCTAATTTCTCCATTTTTGAGACTGCAAAAAGCCAACACAACCCTGGTTCTTTCTTTCTTTCTTGATTATCTCAATTTTTTTCAATATCGGTTCGTTGAGATTAAAAAACGATTTAACAAGAAGCAAACGTAAAGGATTTCAATAGGATCTAGCTGATTAGAGAAGGTTTCAATAACTCTTATGCTTAAAGAGTATCATACCATTAAATTTCTAACCAAAAAAATTATATATACACTAAAGTCCCAATATTTTCAACGATTTGACAAAAAAGTCCTAAACTTTATTTTTTTGACAGTAAAGTCCTAATTGACGATTTGACAAGAAAATCCTAAACTTTATTTTTTTTGGCAAAAAAATCCTAATTACCGGCTAACCGGGAAAAAAGGGTAAAAGTGTCAAAAACTGCCGGTAATTTGGACTTTACTGTCAAAAAAATAAAGTTTAGGACTTTCTTGTCAAATCGATAAAAATATTGGGACTTTACTGTATATATCCCCAATATATATTGCCACAATGTTTATGTAGTGCAATTTTGCTAATCTTATATATTAAGTTTGATATTAAAACATCGAGTAAAATTGATAAAACATTTCTGAATTTACATGATTTGTTTATTTTTGCAGCTTAACAAAAAGAACTATTAATCCTTAATCCTATAAATTATAATTTCACAATCATAATACTTATTATAATACCACGTGAATTAAAATAGCAACCAACATTCCATCACAACAAGAAGCACAGAGACAGAGACAGAGAAACAAGCTTTCTAAGCACAAAACATACATTTCATGTTCTAACAAACAACAATCCATGACAACAAGAAGCATATAATCTGTCTAAAAGTCTAATAAACAACATTCCACCATTTTAGATCAAAATCCCAAACAGCAGAATTGTGGTCCAATTGAGAAAGAAACCTGAATTTACAACAACCCAAAAACAAACCACATTCATCATCATCATCTTCTTCTTCTTCTTCTTCTTCTTCTTCTTCTTCTTCTTCTTCTTCTTCTTCTTCTAACGAAGATTGAAAGCAGCACCATCTGGTTGACCCACAAGCAACTCCTAAATAACATCATCATCAAACAAACATCACATCAGTTTCCAGACTCTTCTAGAAGCAACAAAAGACAACCACACAAAAAATAAAAATAATAATAATAATACCATTTTCTTTGCAGTCACAGACTGCTGAAGCCTTGCTTGCTTCTCCCTTTTGCACTCCCCACACCAGTTCACAAACTCCTTTTGATGTTTCTTCAGCTCCCTAAACACAGAACTGAAACAAAAGAAAAAAGTTTTTATTAACTGAAATTAAAATTACGTCACATATATAAAAAAGTTTAAAAACTGAAGAATTGTATACCTTCTGCACCACAGCAGTAAATTAAGTCTATGGCCAGATGTGGTGGCTCTGGCACCATGTCGATGGCGCCCACGATGAATAATCGCACGTCCAGGCAAATGCGCATGATCATAAATTTCCTGTAAATTTAAATAAAACATCAAAATGAATTCAACTCTATATTTATATTATTATTATTAGATGACAACTAAAAATTTAAATTTTAAACTGATTAACATACCTCGGGATGCGTTTCAGTATTCACATGTTTCTCACATCGAACGCCTCTAAAAAACAACTCCCCACCAGTAAAGTGCTTTCCCAAACACACATTCAAAGTCACCTCAGAGTCATCCACATGGAAACCTAGAAATAAAGATAATATGAAAATCATACAAAAAGCCATTACAATGTTAATAAAACAAAAATGTTAGATAGCATACCCAGTTCAACATCTCTATCCATTCCATATTCAACCACAAATCCATGGTGGGAATCAAGAGAATACCCTCCAACATCAAGGAAGAAAACTGCATAAATTTTCAAAACAAGAAAAGGTAATTAGCGGATTTCGAAACATTTCTACATCTTTTTAGTAAAACTTACTTTTTGAGATATGGCGTATGAAGTCTTCCATCAGCTTCTCAAGCATGGATTCCATGCCAAAGTCATCAAGAACAGCGCCATACTTGTTCATGGTATTTGGTCGCATGATTCTGAATTTTGTTTCATGGACCCATTTTTCAAAATTTGCTACCTAAGCAATCAGAACCTGATAAGAAAATGTAAAAACTAAACTACACGAAAGAAAAGTCAGTTGCCCAATGACAAGATTATGATTAACGAATTAATACCTCATTTAGCAACATATCACAGAAACGTGGCTGAAGCATATCGAATGTATAGATTCCTGGAGCAGGTTCAGACATTATGCTTCTGATACTTTCATCTCTGTTCTTGTCATTGGCACTGAATGCCTTTGAAAATGATTGGACAAAAAAGGTTGAAGGATTCAATGTGTATAGTTCTCTGTACAGAGGCTGAGAAGAAAATCAAAATGTCACAGATCAGATGTGTAAACAAGAACCTTCCAATTCCACTCAACATAACACCTTCAAATTTACCTGATAATTGGATATGATCTTTTGCCTATACTCTCTGTGCTTCTGGTCCTGTTGAAAATGGAGCAATGGAAAAGATGAGTAACAATTCCTTCCGATCGTCCAAAATATGCAAGCAAAATGCAAAATTCAAGCATCGCCATAAGTATATATATTAAAAAGAAAAAAATCAGTCTTAAAAACAATGCATATTTGCAGAATTCAAACTTTTTTCCACTTCATCGCTCGTCATACACGCAAAATTCAAACATATGCAACAAAAAGGGATTCATAAAGCAATGTTTATGCAGAATGTAGATGCTTACTCGAGTACGCTCTCCTTCAGTCGAATAACGACGCAGGATGTCCCTCATGTATTTATACTTTGTGTCTCGAGAAACATTCAAGAGGTTTGGCGGCAAGTATCGCTCCAGAGAGCTGAAAAGCAAGGGAGTGAACTCCAAACCTAGATCGTCATAGTTTTCCGCCTTGTGGTCTTGATTAGGGTTCAATCGGAGACGGTAGCTGGCGTTAGACGGTGCTGCTCCAGTTCCGTTGCCATTCCCGTTGGTCTCCGCCACAAGTGCCGTCGACATAGGAGGCAACGATGTGTCCTTTCCCCTTTCAACCGCCTTATCAAGAGACATGGTGAGTTTTGATTTTGTGCAGATACAAGGGAATTTTTAGGGTTTGAAAAGTAGGAACTTTCTTGGTGCATATTAGGGTTTGATGGTGGCCAAATTATAATGTGTTTAATGTTTTCAAACCCGAATCATTTAATCGAATCCGGATTCAATTTGATGAACCAATACACGGTGGAACCACGTGTGATCCGTAGATTGGGCATGATCCGGTGGTGATCGATGAAACTCGAGTGCGGATATTGGTTATTAATGATTGTTCGATCTACACGCTACTATCATGTGATTGTGTTATTACTGAACGCTAACATTATTAACTTCTCGTCGTATGATCACGGTCATAGTAAGTATGTGTATTGTTATTATGGAAAATGACTCGGAAGGATAACCAAGTGTTGATTTTGTTCACATTTGATCTTTTCTTTTTGTACGCAATATATCATCTAACTTACTGTTTGTGTTCATCATAACCTTTTTGAACGACTATCACCGATTATTGAAGGTTTCCAGTGTCTTTGACCTCTCCTACGACTCTTCTGTCATCTTCTCCGGTGAGACTCCCGTGAAACAAGAATATTCCGGCGAGTTCTTGGTAAATCAGAGGTTTATTGAAGAGCATATCCTTAAACTTTTATTTGTTCCATCAAAATATTGTTTGACCATAACCCACTGCCATTTTCCTATAATACTATCATAAAATCAGTAACAAAACACCATCCAAGAACACAATGAAGCTTCAATTTTTGAATATTAGGGCAAACTCTATGAAATCTGGATCAAATGAAGCTTTGATTTGCGATTTTGAATTTTGCACGTGAATTAGGGTTTCGATTTTCAAGAACTTACAAGATAAATGAAGCTTTGATTTGGGATTTTCGATTTCGATATTGGATTTTAAAGCTCGATTTTGTATATGGAATGTGTTCTTCGTGTGTGTTCTTCAAATATGGAAACAACTTCGTTAAGCTCGATTTTGCCATCCTGTACAAACGATTTCTGGAAACAATATGTGGAAAATGTTCTTCAAATCTGGAAGGTTCTTCAAATTTGATGAATGATTTCTGGAATCCTTCATCTTCGTTCGAGTTTAAACCCATGAATCTGGATTCATTCAAGTTTAAGCCCATGAATCTAGAACTCTTCAAACCCACGAATTTCGAACCTTTCAAACTCGTTGGTTTCAGATGTGTGTTCTAGAAAACTGGCATAGATGAACTCGAAATCTACCATTGCTGACCGGAATTGTAACGCATGGATCTTGAGATACTATATTCATAATTAAATTATCATTTGGAGGATTGCCACGACGTGGTGGAGGCACCACCATGACGTGGCGAGGCGAGAAGGTTTCGCGTATTTTATTTAAGACACCACGGTGTGGCAATATTGCCCACGACGTGGTGGACGGCTGACGTGAAAACCCTATTTTTCCCGGTTTGCTCCCTATTTAAAGGAATGAGGAGGCTAGGGTTTACTCATCCTCAGCCTCCATCAGCCCCCTCAAGCCCTAAAGAAAGCCCTAATCACTTTCCTCAATTATTGAGCTAGTTTTGGTGTTCCTTAAAGCTAAAGAAGGAAGAAGGGGGAAGAAGGAAGCAAAGATCAACCAAGCAACTCTCCATTCTTCACCTTAGCACTCTTTTGGACCTTTGTAAGTGTCCAAGACTCAATTTTTATCATGCTAGGTTGCTAGATCTTGAGTTTAGTCCGATAAACTTCTTGTTTTTGCTTGTTGGAATGGTAAGATCTCTTAAAGTTTGCAACTTCATGAATTTTTGGGGCATTTGGTGTAATTTGTTCCTTGGATCTGGAGTTTGGTTGGGTTTTCCATCCATGCATGTGATTTAGGTCAAAACCCCTCATTTTAACCTAATATGGGTTCAAAACATGCATTGGACATGCATGTATACAAAGCACCAACTTTTAGGTTAGTTTTGGTGCAAGAATCACTTCTGGAAAGGATGGACTTCATACCTTATGGAATGAGTGCTTATTGGTTAAGTTTTGCATTGTTAAGCCTTTTGGGACTTAGAGATTTGGTTTTTGGACCTTTTGGGTGGTCTAGTGGATAAAGTTTTGGAGCCCTTGGAATCGAAGAAAATAACTTAATACATTAAGTTGTTGGAACCTCGGCTACAACGACGTTGTCCTAGGTCACCACGGCATGGTGGCTGGGATTTTCCCGACTGTTTGGTTGTATGCGGGCCACAACATGGCCAATGAAGACCACGTCGTGGCGGTCAACTTGAGTCAACATTGATTGTTGACTTTGATCGTTGACCTTGAGGGTCGAATTTTGACTTGTGGATTTTTGTTCAGCTGTTAATAGGTAGATTAAGGTCTTGCCTTGTGTGATTATCTAGGTGGTGTTTAGCACCTGTTGTAGGATTTTGAGAGTATGTTGACTTTTGAGCTACTTTACGAGGTGAGTCTCCTCACAGTACTTGCGGGTCTAAGGCACTAACGTCATTCAATTGGATTATGTTATAGTATGTTAGTTGTCTTTATGACTATTACATGTATTGTATGTGTTTGTATGTATATCAGGCAAGGCCTGATGCTAGGTAGGGCCTGATGAGTGTGTTGGGTGGGGCCCATCGCATGTTACTGATAGATCTGTTCAAGGCGAGGCCTGATGGTTGTTAGGCAAGGCCCATTTGTATGTGGTATTTTGGGGACCTCACTAAGCATTGTGTTTACGGTTTATGTTTATGGTTTCGGGTACTTCCGGTTTGAAAGGGAAGGGTTCGGCGTGACTGCGCACAACATCCCCCAGAGTTTTCCGCATTGGCAAATTATGATCTTTACTCTAATGTTTAAATAATATATTCACTTTGATTGGTTTTGGAATAACTCGTTTGTATGATTTTTTGTTTTAAAAATAAAAAATTTACTCTAAATTTTTAGGACGTTAGAAGTTGGTATCAGAGCCTTGGTTTGAGGGATTTGGGCACACTTCTGGGTGTGTCTGAACTCAAACTGAGGAATTGATAATCGTTTTGAAAAAAAAATCTAAAAAGATTTTAATGAAGAAAGGGGTGTGATGTGTGCATTCAGTCGAGCTTAAGTAAAGTTATTCCCAGAATACCCATACATGTTGATATGCTATATGATATGAATGTTTGCATACTAAGATAAGGCTAAGGATACTTTCAGGAATTGCATGATAGATTTGCCTGATGTGTAATGCCTCTTAGCCTATGATGAATTGGATGTTATGCTAGATTTGGGATCTATATTACTAGAAGTAATTGCTAAGTGTATGCTTTAAAAATTGTATATGATTAGGACCATATAGCCCCAGAATGATTGATTTAGCCTTATTTCATGTTCCTCGTTTGGTTGTGGTCATAGGGTGGAGTCTTTTATTCGACAGTCTATTAGATCATGTATTGTGTATAATTTGCATGCATAAGGCAACTGACACTAAGAGTGGAAGTTCCTAGTATGGGTTGTAGTAAGTGAGATTGGGATGTCCTTTGTTTGTTCTGTGGCTCGGAGTGTTGCTACACAAATGATGCTTGCTTTGTGCTTTGTGGAACCCTTAGTGATGTGAGTTAACTACTAAATAAATACATTAAGTCACATGATGCAAGGGTTAAATAATATTAGAGTGGCGGATTTGGCTCTATTGCGCAACTCTCGTTTGAGTCTAACCGTTGTAGGGTTGAGTCTTTTACTCGAAGGATTATCTAAGCTTTGTTGCATGTGATTGTATTCATGAAGTAGTTAATTTACATTATTAAGAGTTCTTCTGCATGTGATGACAAGGTGAGGTCGGGAACCTAGGAGAGCCTAGGAAGTGTTTTAGTGGGTTAATTGTTTTGTTTAGCAAGTACTTGGAGTACCATTTTAAGACGGTAACTTAGAGGATTCAGGATAACTTTTAAGGAAAGTATGGATAGGTGTGGAAGGTAGTATTAGGCCCGTACCACTGAAAGCACAAGATCCATACTCAAATCAAGGGGAGTCACGAAGAATCAAGGAAGCCTAAGGTATGAGGACTCTTTGAGTATTTTCTGATTATTGTATGGTTGCTTTTCAGAATGGTGATGAGCACTCGTGGAAGAGGATTTGGTTTAGGCTTAGGTGTTGGTATTGAGTCGATGGATGAGCGGATACGGGAGTTCATCTCATCGGAGATCACCCCTGGTATTTTAGAGCAGACTCATGTGATGTTTGGTACTATCAAGGAAGGGATCATGGAACTCTTAGACGATCTTCTCGGGGCTGTTCGGGCCAAGATTACAGTAGGACAGTTGGAGGCTCATCTAGAGCTTAAGGCTTGTAGATCCCTAGAATTTTTTGGGGAGGAGGATCATATTGCTAGTTCTTTTCATGAGGGATCGAAGTTGGGTTATGCATCATGCATTCAAGGGGATCAGTTTCGTAATTGGATTGCCATTGAGATTTCGTGAACTTTACACGAGGAGTTACCTGACATTATTAGTCGTCACTGATAGGTTGGTCTCCAGGTTCGAGGATCAGATCTCGACCGTTCATGCAACTAATGAGATGGTCGAGGTGACTCGAGAGAAGGATCTTGGTTTGGAGAGAGAACTGGGAAAGAGAAAGCGGACTCATGATCTGACTTTGCTAGCAACATCTAGGCAGTTTGATGTTGCCATGCCTTGGGCTAGAGGCCTGAGGGGCCACAATATTTATTCAAAGGGTAAAGGAACCCTTGAGCATGTGCACGCCAATACCAAATGCAACAGGTGCGGATGGAAGGGCCACATTTGCCAAGAATGCACCCTGGAGGTAGAATTATGTCATCGTTGTCATCAACCTGATCACATCAGGGCAAGTTACCCATGGTTGTTGATTGGGGCAGCTCAAACCCTATCACTCGTGATTTTTCAGGAGAGAGAACCAAGATTTCAAAATCTTGCAGGTATGCATCCTTTCATGCATTTTAATTGCTTCTGCTTATGTGAGTGGGTGTTAAGACATTATGTTCGGGTTAATTTAGTGCCCACCTAAGAATCATAGTTCCTTGTGATCACCTGGTTATTATTATCGAGGGGTAGTCATATGTTATTTTGCATGCCGAGAGTTATGAGTGAGGCACATCTTGTTGAGTTGGATTTAGATCATCAGACATTTTGTTGTGGGCCATTGGTGGAAGAAATTAGGGGTACGCTTGGAAGATCAGCGTGTTAGTTCAACAATAGGACAGAGGAAGTTGTAGTGCAAGTTCGTTGGACTATTGGAATTTAAGATAATTGTGGGATGTAAGGAATCGACCAGGGTTCAAGTGCAAGAGAGTTGCAGTCGAATTGATGTGATAAATTCAACACAACAAGACAGAAGGAACTGCAACGTGAGTTCATTTGAGTAATTGAAATTTGATATGGATGAGATTTTTCATGGTTGAGAAGAGTAAGGGATTGGTCAGAATGCGAGTTCAAGGGAGTTGCGGCTAGGTTCAGGTTTATAGAATTATGAGTGTGGTCCTAGCATTATAAGTTTTTAGGAAAAGATCTCGTGGAATTTGGGTTACCCCATCTGGGACAACGAAGTCAGAATTCAGAAGTGCTTGTGTCTCCCGGGATGGATGTTAGCTGATTGTTGTTAGGCTTTGAATCGCTTGCTACTGTTAGTAGGGCAAGAGCAGTACTGAACCATCACTTCAGAGTGTGGGTGATTAATTGACCGCATGGATTTGTATAGATGTTGGGATTGTCAAGAGGATTTAAATGGGCTTTGTTAGAGATGTTTTGAGTGCATCAATTTTTTTCGGCAAGTGGGTAGTTGGATTGGTTATCCGTCCGTGCCGGTCGAGAGTTATAGTTCTTTGTCACCATATGAAGTAGCTCTAGGATTTGGAATTGTATCATGGGGAGTGCTTTGGGTAGCGAAGCATTTAATCTGGTATGGGGTGTGGGTATCCTAGCCTGTATGGTCTTGGATTCCTAGTTCCTGAAAGCTCAGGATGATAGGAGTGGAATAGTTAGGTTGTGATATGGTTCGGAAGTATATTGGTTATGGGGTTGACAGAGTGCAGTTGAATCCAAGTAGGGGAGAACCGTTTGTAGTATTGGGAATAATTCCAAGTGTGAAACAAGGAGGAGTTTTATACCATAGGCAAGAAGAGAGCCAATTCTAATTGTAGCGTGGACTGAGATTTGCATAAGGAATGGTAATTCAGCTTATCTTTTATGAATATGTGAAGCATCAGTCATGGCACATAGACGAGATGTGATTAGATACAGGTGGAGGGTTTGTGTTAGAGCCTATATGTATGTTCTTGTTTGATAAAGGCTTTGGGGTTCAAAGCATAACCCAAACACCTGATTGGGGTATAGTCGTATGCGGGTTTGACTTATAACGATTATGGTTGGTATGGTATTTAGACAGTAAGACCATGGATTGGGACCATGGCAGTATGGAAGTGTTGTAAGACTACAGGGAAGTCATAGCATTCACAAGATTGATAGGTAGTTATGGGAGTGTTGTAAGACTACAAGTTAGTTGTAGCATACACAAGGATTATAGGCTGTCAGGGGGTGTTGTAAGTCTACGAAGGGATCGTAACATTCACCAGAATGAGGTAGGTCATTTGTAGTAATGGTCGTTGGGCCAAGGAAGGATCATTGCATGCCTTGGTCGAGGCGGACAATATTGTCATAGGACTACTCCTTATTGAGTATGAGGATCTGTAAGGTCGAACCTTATAATATGATGATGTTTGAAACTGATCCATCAGCATCAGCATCAGCGTTAGCATCAGCATCAGCATAAAAGTTGTTCAGTATATATATTGTCTTATATGTAATAGATTTAGTATTTATCTTGTTTCCATAGTTATCATATATTAGTTAGCTGGAACATTCCTGATTTGTAGGGATTGTCTATAATAGTTCTATATAATCTTTTGTACGTTTTTGTGAAGGAGTTGTCTTTTACAAAACCCTAATAGCTGCTTTGTGCGAACAATAATCTCTTTGTGAGATTATCATTCTTAGTGAAAGCTCTTTTTGATATTTCGTTGTTCTGTTCTTATTATTAGTAATTGTTTGATAAATCGATTGATCTAAGGTCATTTTCAATTGGTATCAAAGCAGGTTTCTTTTATCAAACAAATGGCTTCATCTTCTTCTTCTTCTTCAAACTCATCAAATCATCCTTCTGCTAAAATTCCTCCGTTTGATGAAACAAATTTTGCTATGTGGAAAATAAAGGCTCTATATGCTTTAGAGTCGGTAGATGAAGACATGTTGGACATCATCGAAAAGGGTCCATATGTTCCGATGTATCAGCCCCTAAAAAACAACGTTCCTAATGGTGCCATGAAGAAAACACCTAGAGAAAACTGGACGACAGATGACAAAAGAAAAAAAGGTCTAGATGTTCGTGCTCGGGCTGCAATCAGCTACGCTTTGCCATACAATATCTTTGGGCTGGTTCAGAATTGCATCTCAGCAAAAGAGATGATGGATACACTGACTGTATCTTTTGAAGGCACTGAAGAAGTCAAGGCTACTCAAATAAATGAACTAAACAGAAGGTATGAACATTTTTTTGCAAAGAAAGGTGAAACCCTGACTCAAACCTTTAACAGGTTTAATACTCTTGTTAATGATCTGCGGAGACTAGATCAGTTGAAGCATCGAACTGTTCTAGTGCAGAAGTTTTTGGATTCTCTGGGTGCAGGTTGGGAGAACCATGTTGATGTGCTGAAAAATAGTGAGAAGATCAATACTATAGACTTACAAAGTCTCTATGGAAACCTACGATACTATGAGGAATCCAAGCTTCAGAGAAAGGAGCTGATGAAGGATTCTCAGCGTGAGTCATCAGTAGCTTTATTCTCAAACAAAAAGCAAGTGTCAGAGTCAGACACTGAAAACCATTCAGACATTGATTCTTCTAAAAGTGAAACTGATGATCTCGAAAAGGTTGTGGCTAGTGCGGCCTTGATTGTGAAGACTTTTGAGAAATCAGGCCGAAATTTCTCAAAGTTTCAGAAGAAGATGGGTGGAAAATCTTCAAAAAGATCAGACGTTGATAAAAAGCATGTTACTGATAGGAAAGGGAAAGCTCAGTGCTTTAACTGTGGGAGCACTGATCATTTTGCAAAAGAATGCAAACAAAGAACCCAAAGCTCGAATGAATACTGGAAGCAGAAGTACAACAAGCTGGTTGAGAAACTGAAAGCAAAGAACTTGGAACATAAAGTTCTTGTCGCTGAAGAAGAAAAATGGAAGACTGATGAGGAGTCATCAGATGATGAAGTTAAGTGTCTGGTGGTCAAGATAGAAGACACTGATGAATGTAATGTCAGCAACAGTTCATTTGATGCTGATATGTCTGATGCAGTGGAAAACTCCAGGAAGCACAACACTGATTCTCCTTCAATGTACCAGGTTCAAAACTTTGTTTCATATTTAATGAATGAAAAAATCAAAATGTTTGAGTATTTGGGTGTTCTTAATTCTAAGAAGAATCAAACCATAAGAGACATGCAAAATCAAATTGATCTTCTTAAAACTGAACTATCCTTAAAAATTAACATTATTGACACTACTCAGGAAAATCTAAGAGTTACTAGCTTATCAAATTCCTCACTATCTGCGGAAATTGATAAAGTTAAAGACCTCTTGAACAAAGAACAAACTGTTTAAAAACTTTGGGCTAAATCTCACAAAAATGCTAATTATGTTATCTCTACTCAAATACCTCACTCATGTGAGAAAATCCTTAAGGGAAATTTTGCTGAAGCAGAAAAGGTTTTTAAATCTCAAGAAAAGGAATCTGAATTTTATTCCATAAATGAATTAAAAGATAGTTTCAAAAACACATTTATCAGCAACACCTTTATTAATCAGAGTCTCGTTGATGAACACTGTGTTACTGACTCTAATGGTGTCACTGAGTGTAATATTGAAATTACTGGAATTGATCCTACTTCTTATCCTACACATCTTGTGAGACCAACTCCTCTCACTGAAAATATTATTGCATTTCCTATCTCAAACGGAGTGTTTCATGCTGTTCATGAACAACTTGAACAATATCCTGATTGCAGTGTTTCAGTACATAAGTCTAAATCTGATACTGATGTCAACTCCTCATCCATCACTGATTGTAGTTCTTCTGACACTGAATTCTTTAGTAATTCAATGTTAAATAAAAGGACTCAAAGTTCACTTGGTGAATCTTTCAAATATAAATGTGTTAAATCTAAAAAGGTGTTCACCAAGAAAAACTTTGGTACTAGAATTTGCTACAGGTGTGGTGATTCGACTCACAAAATCAGTGAATGCAAGTTTGATAAAACATCATTAAGAGTTGATAACATCAAAGTTAGAAATGAAAAATGGACTCTTAAATCAAATTCTTTAAATTGTCTTCCTAAAGAGTGTTATAATATATTGTCAAATAACTTTGTGAATGACCCATCTTCCAATGGGTCAATGAGTTCTAACTAGTTTCTCAGCGCTGCAGGGTCAGGAGCATCTTTGGTACTTAGATAGTGGTTGCTCAAGACATATGACAGGATCCAAGTCTCTCCTGGAAGACTATGTCAAGAAAACTGGTCCTACAGTAACATACGGAGACAATGGAAAGGGGTTCACTAAAGGATATGGAAATATCAAGTGCAATAACGTGGTTTTTCAAAACGTTTCATATGTAAAGGGTCTCAAACACAATCTTATCTCAATCAGCCAATTGTGTGATGCTGATTATGAAGTTCACTTTACAAAGAAGGAAGGAAGAGTTGTTAACTCTGACAAGAACATCGTACTTTCAGCAAGTAGAAAAGATGATATATATGTTCTTGATATGTTCTCAAGTGACAAGGCGCTGATGCAATGTTTCTTTACAAAGTCTCAAACCAATCTCAACTGGATTTGGCACAAAAGGTTCTCTTATTTGAACTTTAAGAATCTATCCAAAATATCCAATCAAGATCTAGTTAGAGGTCTCCTAAAATTCAGCGTTGTCAAAGACAAGATGTGCTCAGCGTGTGAACAAGGAAAACAAACCAAGTCATCATTCAAACCCAAGTCATGTTCTAGCATATCTGTTCCTCTTCATTTCCTACACATGGACTTGTTTGGACCTATTCCTGTTCGTTCCCAAGGAGGAAACAAGTATACTCTAGTGGTTGTGGATGAGTTTACTCGATTTACATGGGTGGTTTTCTTGAAGAAGAAAAGTCATGCTGCACAGGAAATTATCTCGCTGATTCGTAAAAATGAGACACTGACTGGTCTCAAAGTTAAGCAGCTAAGGAGTGATCATGGCACTGAGTTCCAGAATTCAACTCTTGAAGAATTTTGTGATTATAAAGGCATTGGGCAAAACTTTTCAGCTCCTTGCACTCCTCAACAAAATGGAGTTGCTGAACGAAGAAATCGAACACTGATTGAGGCAGGAAGGACCTTAATGATTCATGCTGGTCTTCCTATGTCGTTTTGGGCTGAAGCTGTTAATACAACATGCTATACTCAAAATCGATCTCTAATTAACAGGATTCACAAGAAGACACCATATGAGATGCTGAAAGGTCGAAAGTCGGACGTATCCTTCTTTCACGTGTTTGGATGCATTTGTTATATTCTTAATCAGCGTGATCCAAGATCAAAATTTGAGCCTAAGGATGATAAAGGTATTTTTGTTGGGTACTCATCTATTTCAAAAGCTTTTCGTGTTTTCCATGTGAACAGGCAGTGCATTGAAGAATCCATTCATGTGAAGTTTGATGAGGAATCATACACTGATGAAAAAAGTAACTCATTCTTCCTCTATTTTTCAAGAGCTTCTTTCTTGCCCATATGATGAAGTTTCTCATGCCGAAGAAGAAGCTACTATTCCTGATTCTATCGTTCCAGTTTCAAGTTCCTTGAATCAAGATACTGCAGTTAGCTCAACAACTCATTTGTCTGATACTGATGAAACTCTTGAGAATGAGGACCCTCCTGCAACTAATGTTCCCTTCAGCAATAACACTTCAGCGTCAAATTCAGTGGAATCAGCTTCTGGACATCGAGATCACCCTGTTGATCAAATTATTGGGAATCTTCATGATGGTGTCCGAACCAGATCTCGTGTATCTAATAATTTTTGCATGTATGTTAATTTCATTTCAATGATTTTACCTGACAAGATACACACAGCTCTTCAAGACGCTGACTGGATTAAAGCCATGCAAGACGAGCTGAACGAGTTTGAAAGGCACAAGGTTTGGACCCTTGTTCCCAGACCATCAGGAAAGACCATCACCGGAACACGCTGGGTCTACCGCAACAAGGTTGATAAAGATGGCATCATTACTCGCAACAAAGCAAGGCTTGTTGCTCAAGGGTTCACTCAAATTGAATCCATCGACTACGGGGAGACCTTTGCTCCAGTTGCTCGCATTGAAGCAATTAGACTGTTTCTTGCATACGCTTCATACATGAACTTCATTGTCTACCAAATGGATGTCAAAACGACATTTCTTCATGGTGAATTACAAGAAGAGGTATTTCTCAAACAGCCCCCAGGATTTGAAGACAAAAAGCACCTTGACTATGTGTACCGACTAGATAAAGTTGTATATGTATGGACTTAAGCAAGCTCCCAGGGCCTGGTATGAGACACTGACATCATATCTTCTTGAAAATGGCTACAAAAGAGGAGTTGACAATACTCTCTTCATCAAACAGAAAGGCTCAGAACTGATTCTTGTTCAAATCTATGTCGATGACATCATCTTTGGATCGCCAAATGAGCTGCTGAGCAAAGAATTCGTTGAGATCATGTCTCAAAGGTTCGAAATGAGTATGATGGGGAAGATGACTTTCTTCTTAGGTCTTGAGGTTCAGCAACAAAAATCAGGTATTTCAATTTGTCAAAGTAAATACATTGCTGACATGCTAGTTAAGTATTCTCTCAGCGACTGCAAACCGGCTTCTACTCCGGTGTCCAAGACTGATAAGCTACATGCTGATCCAACCGGCGCTGATGTTAATCACTCTCTTTATCGAGGAATGATTGGATCCCTTCTCTACCTCACTACAAGTCGTCCTGATATCATGTTTGGAACCATTCTCTGTGCTAGATTCCAAGCTAATCCCAAGGAGTCTCATCTCATTGCAGTCAAACGCATCCTTCGATACTTAAAGGCCACTCAGAACTTGGCACTGTGGTACCCTCGCGACTCAGCGCTTGAACTCTTTGGATACACTGATTCCGACTATGCATGTTGCAGCTTAGACAAGAAGAGCACGTCAGGTGGATGTCACTTCCTTGGAAATCGACTAATCAGCTGGTCCAGCAAGAAACAAACATCAACAGCTATTTCCACTGCAGAAGCTGAGTATGTTGTAGCTGGGAGATGTTGTGCTCAAATCCTATGGATTCAAAATCAACTTTTAGACTATGGGCTTAAATTCACAAAAACTCCTATATTCTGTGACAACACCAGTGCCATTCAGATCACACAGAATCCGGTTCAGCACTCAAAGACAAAGCATATAGAGATCATACATCACTTCATCAGAGACAATGTTGAGAAGGGCAAGGTTGTTTTACAGCATGTAAAGACTTCCGATCAACTAGCTGACATTTTCACCAAGGCCCTGGATACTCAAACTAATGCTCACATCATTGGCGAACTTGGAATGATCACTCTCGATTAAAAAAATTGTTTTACTAATTTTTGTTATTGTCTTAGACACTAATATTTTTTTTGTACTGATGATTATGCGCTGATGATGTTTAGCATGCTGAGTACACTGTATGATCTCTTATCTATTTCTCTTCTACAAATCTTCTAAACTAAAGTTGAATGATTCACTGTATTAAACCATACACTGATAACAACTTGAAACTCTTTGCCGATGGTTAGACAAAACACCAAGTTCTATCACACGCAACTATCCACTCTCACCAATCTTACACTGATTCTATGATTCGGTGTGACAAAACACATGTTGATGAGAATCTAACAATCTTTGCCGATGGTTAGACCAAAACACCAGTGTCTATCACACGCAACAATCCTCTCTTCACCTTCTTCTCACTCAGTGTCTAATGATTCAGTAAGAAATACCACTCACTGATAAAGACTCAACACTCTGTGCCGATGGTTAGATAATTAAATAAGTATCTATCACACGCACCAATCACCTTGCTAACCCTAAACAAGAAAGTTGTACCTTGAATTGACGATGAACTATCTTTCAGCATGTAACTCTCCGTGATAGCAATATCAGCGGTTCCGCAGTCACTAATTGTCGCTTCCTCTTTGGTACAACGGCTCTATTTACCCAACGACTATTTTTTTGATTTGACAGTCTGGCAAGATACGCAGTTATTTTTCGCTAAAGATAATCATTACCTTTTACCGTTTCACTCCCTAAGTAAAGATAATCATTACTTCCCCAAACCTTTTTACCTTCCTTCAATCTTCTCTCTCTCTCTTAAAACAAAAAAAAACCTAGAATCCTAAACTTCTTCAATGGCGGCATCACTGTTCACCTTCTCCTCCACTTCAAGAAGAGTGGTCCCAGCTCAAAACTCTCCTCCTCGTCCCATATACATCAAAGCCACCAACGTAGTTTTCAACCCTGATATTCCAGATGTTCATCGAGGTCTTGGACTTGATGATTTTGTTAATTTCTTAGTCTCCTGCCGACTCCGATACGCAATCAGTGACGTTCCATCAGAGTTCTTTCCTGAACAAGTCTGTGAGTTCTACTACACTACAACAATTAATGATGAAAACAACGTCATCTCCGGGACTATTGGCCGTGGAAGACACTCAGTCTTTATTACCGCTGACCTCCTCAGTGCTGCGCTCAGATTACCAATCTTTGAACCCTTCTCTGAGCTTCCTCCTATTGAACGTTGTTGACGTCTCTTTGATCAACTGGGATATGATCACTCAAAGGCTGGTACTCGATCAGCTCTCATTCTGCGTCAATGTATGACGCCGGGATGGAAGTTCTTCACCGGTGCTCTGTGCAAATGTATGGGTCATAAATCTCGCAGTGGTGATCAACTGAGCACTTATGAGCAACAAGTCGTCTGTTCCCTTCTTCTCAACAAACGACTTGATTATGGGGATTTCTTCTTTGATCAACTTGTTCAACTTCTTCGTGCAAATGTACGCGCTGATCATGTCCCTTTTCCACGCTGGATTGCTCTTGTGCTAGATAAATTTTTCGCTGAAGCTTACTACTCACACTCTGGAAACCCCATCCAATGCCCACGCATGCCAATTCGAATGTATCAAGATGATCCGTTGGAAACTGACATCGGCATCTCTGATCGGATGAGAGAATGGATTGCAAATCCATATACTATTCCTTCACTAACCGCTGATACTAATGAAGGAGCTGATGGTAACAATGAAGATCATGCTGATCAAGAAGCTGAATCACAGGATGGTGGTCATCTCTCTCCTCAACTTTCTCATCATACTCTCTCTGTCACTGAGAGAGTTCACTCAGCTCAAGAGGAACCACTAATTCAGGGGGAGCAACCATCCCAAGGGGAGCCACCATCCCAGGGGGAGAACCCACCCCAGGGGGACCAACCTTCTCCGGGGGAGCAACCTCACTCACAAGAAGTTCCAGGTACTGCATTCCTTCATATTCCGGCCTCAGCATTTAATGAGCTTCTGACACTGACTCGGGACATGAGTCAGCGTCTTCTACGAATTGAGGCCGATGTACATCAGCTGAAGGGAGTTCTCTTGCCAACTCCTTCCCCTAGCCCACAAAATGATGATGCTCAAAAAGGGGGAGACACTGATGATGATCCAAAAGAGGGAGACATTGATGATGATCCAAAAGAGGGAGACACTGAATATGTTGAGCTTGGATCTGCGGACAACACTTTAGTCCAGATTGAGTCACCACAGCTGATGCACGAGTCTGATACTGAGGAGCCTGATAGACCAGCAGATACTGAAAAGCTTGCTGAAGATAGTGAGCATGATGATGAACATGATGATGAATGTCAAATGCTAGATATGAAATTCATTGATCCCATTATACCAGTCCAAGGAGAAGATTCAGATGTAGCTAGTGAGGATACTCAACCTCTATCTCACAAGTGCAAGGCAGCAGATACTGAATTTGCTTCTTCACACACTGATACTTCTCTGCTTTGCAAGAAACCTAAGTCCATAGTCAGCATATCCAACTTGGCAACTGAATGGAACATGTCTCCTGATCAAGTTAAGCAAATTCTTGATGAAGCCAATCAAGCTCAGCTTCTAAAGAATATTGCTCAAGCTGATGAATCTCTCATTCAGCATCAACTTCAGGTCAAAGGATCCTTTGAAGCTCAGATGCAGAAGTTCTTAGAATATCAGTCCAAATTCAAATCTTCCCAGCCTCCTTCCAGTAACAGCAAGTCAAGGACTGAAAATGTTCTAGACAGGATTAATCGAAAGAGGTTTCAAGATGTCCTTAAACGAGAGTGAGTAGTGATAAAATCATCAAAGTTAAAGCTTCTAAACCTCGTAATGAGAAAATTCTTACATTGCTGATCACTCGTCAAGGTCCTCAACATCCATACACTAAAGTTGTCAAGAGGGATGAGCTGATCAGATACGGATATTCTGAATGGATGGAATTACTCAAATTAGCATCCAAGCAAACTTCAGCTCTCTCTTCAGAACTGACATGTGCTCTCCATCTACTAATCAAGAAAGTTCAGCGTTTGGATCTTGTTCCTATATAGCACTCTCAGCAGCAAGGCCAAAGTTCATCAGTTCCTAGAATCCGAAGGACCAAATTTCAAGTTGATGGTGAAGATGTGTTGGTTCTAAATTTTGGTGCTGAAGGAATAAACAACTCTCTTCCTATCGGTGTTGAGCTGGTTCAACATAGGTTCATCTCTGTTCCTGAACATGGAATGTTTTATCTTGATAAAAATAGAAGAATGTGCTTTCAGCGCACCACAGAAATTCCAAGAGCTCCAACAGCACATCTTGTTGGTTTAAGACAAATGTGCATGAGTCATCAAGATTTATCTGGAGAGTTTCACATGCTGATTGCTATGGAGCTGCTGAATAGAAGACAGGAGCTGCTGGATAGTCCTTACTGGCCTGTGAAAATAGAAGCTGAAGCTGAGTATGAAGAATTTTTGTCCAGAGGTGTTCTCGTATAGCTGTTGTTTTGAACATCATCATATTGGGGGAGATTGTAAGGTCGAACCTTATAATATGATGATGTTTGAAACTGATCCATCAGCATCAGCATCAGCGTTAGCATCAGCATCAGCATAAAAGTTGTTCAATATATATATTGTCTTATATGTAATAGATTTAGTATTTATCTTGTTTCCATAGTTATCATATATTAGTTATCTGGAACATTCCTGATTTGTAGGGATTGTCTATAATAGTTCTATATAATCTTTTGTACGTTTTTTGTGAAGGAGTTGTCTTTTACAAAACCCTAATAGCTGCTTTGTGCGAACAATAATCTCTTTGTGAGATTATCATTCTTAGTGAAAGCTCTTTGTGATATCTCGTTGTTCTGTTCTTATTATTAGTAATTGTTTGATAAATCGATTGATCTAAGGTCATTTTCAGGATCATTGGATCTGAGGTGATGTTGAGCCTGTACAACACTCGATTAGGTGAGACCTATGAGCGAGGCCCGTTTGGTTGTGACAAAGTGGGTGAGGCCCGGTGAAAATTGGCTAGAGCAAGGTATTGGATCATGTTTAGAGTGGGATGACTTTGTGGTCAGTGGTTGGTATCCGTGTGGTGTGTAGGCTAGGGTAGCTCGTATCAATCAGACTCTTAGTAGGAGGCTGGTGGTGGGACCAGGTGTGAGACTGTCAGTCTCAACAGTCGATTGGGGATTTGATATCTCAGTTTAGTGGAATGTCTCCATGGAATCAAAAGATTTCAATTAGAGTTTTGTGTAAATATTTGGATTTTGAGATGTGATTTGTGTTCCGAGTTGGTAAATGGATGAGATTCGCCTTGGGAGTCGCCTTTGTTTATATGAAAGATCTTTTCATCATCAAGGTATGGTCAAGGTTTCTTCTTGCCAAGGGTATCAGCTGGGAAATTCAGGATCGAAAGGATTTCTTTCAGTTCAAATTGCAAAGAAATGTCCTATTGATTGTGTTTTAGAGTGGTTTTGCATGTGTGGAGGTCAGGTAAAGTTTTGGTTTTACAGATTTTCTGGCAGTACAGTACTAGTTCTTCCGTATTATAAAAGTTAATGGATCACTGATTCATTCTTCTTTTGGGTGTGTGAGTCTCACGAAGGTTGGGTTCGAATATTGTTGGAAGGTTATCATTTGTTGGAGTTCACTTTGATCGAAGACCGGGAAGAATTGTCCTAATCGTTGGGGGTGCTGGATCGTAGTGAGAAGTGATTTCGAGGACGAAATCAAATTTAAGTGGAGGAGATTTGTCACGCCTGGATCTTGAGGTACTCTATTCATAATTAAATTATCATTTGGAGGATTGCCACGATGTGGTGGAGGCACCACTATGACGTGGCAAAGCAAGAAGGGTTCTCGTGTTTTATTTAAGACACCACGGTGTGGCAGTATTGGCCATGGCATGGTGGACGACTAACATGAAAACCGTATTTTTCCAGGTTTGCTCCTTATTTAAAGGAATAAGGAGGCTAGGGTTTGCTCATCCTCAGCCTCCATCATCCCCCTCAATCCCTAAAAAAAGCCCTAATCTCTTTCCCCCATTGTTGAGCTAGTTTTGGTGTTCCTTGAAGCTAAAGAAGGAAGAAAGAGGAAGAAGGTGTTGGATTAGTGTCTAAGTCCATAACTATTTTGGTATGTACTTGACCCGATTGTGAGCATGGTCCTTTTGGGTTGCCTTCACCAAAACAACTTGATAGGATGATTTGTGGAGAAAGAGATTAATTATGTTTTATTAATATATTATGTGAATAATATATTATAAGAGAGATCATATTGTTTAATTAATATTAGTCAACAATTATTAAGAATTAATTTTGTGGCTAAAAGACATTAATTAAATAAAGGGGACTAGAACTATCAATTGTGTGATAGTTGGATATTGGGCTAATGGACTCCATAAAGGATGAAGTGGATGAAATCTCTGGGGAAACCCATGAGAATTCGTCCAAGGCCTCTAAGAAGGGAGTCCATGGGCTGCTTAGGGCCTAAGCAGCAAGATTAGGGTTTCCTAGTTTAAAACCCTAATGGCCTCACTATATAATGACCCCTAGGGCACCCAAAAACGTGGCTAAGTGTTCCTTAGGGTTTCTTGGACGTTTTTGGTGCCTCCTTCTCTTATCCTAAGTCATCCTCTTGCTCTTGGTGTTTGTGAGCCATTAGAGGTGTGACATTTGTGACACTAAGCTTTCAGAAACAAATTACAAGGAGGATTTGAGATTGTTATTGCTACATAACAATCAAGGTAAGATCTAAACCCTATTCTTATGTTAATATCGATTATCACATGCTAGATCTAGGGTTTAATGTCTTGGATGAATGCATGTACAATAAAGAAACCTAGATCCAAGCATTAGGGTTTGCATGAGCACATATGATGTTGTTATGGCCAAAACCCATCAGAAGGAAGTAATGATCAAGCAAGAAAGTCTCCGTTCTTCACCTTAGCACTCTTCTGGACCTTTATAAGTGTCCAAGACTCGATTTTTATCATGCTGGGTTGCTAGATCTTGATTTTAGTCCCATAAACTTCTTGTTTTTGCTTGTTGGAATGGTGAGATCTCTTAAAGTTTGCAACTTTATGAATCTCTGGGGCATTTGGTGTAGTTTGTGACTCGGATCTAGAGTTTGGTTGGGTTTTCAATCTATGCATGTGATTTAGGTAAAACCCCTCATTTTGACCTAATATAGGTTCAAGACATGCGTTAGACATGCATGTATACAAAGCAACAACTTTTAGGTTAGTTTTGGTGCTAAAATCACTTCTAGAAAGGATGGACTTCATACCTTATGGAATAAGTGCTTATTGGTTAAGTTTTTGCATTGTTAAGCCTTTTGGGACATAGAAATTTGGGTTTTGGACCTTTTGGGTGGTCCTAATGGATAAAGTTAGAAACTTTATCCTTCTAGATCACATTTTGGACCAGATATGAGCTTTAGAGCCCTTGGAATCGAAGAAACTGCTTAATGCATTAAGCTGTTGGAGCCTCGGCTACTACGGTGTGGTCCTAGGTCACCATGACATGGCGGATGGGAATTTCCCGATTGTTTGGTCGTATGCGGGCCACGACATGGCCAAGGAAGACCACGTCGTGGCGGTCGGCTGGAGTCAATATTAACTGTTGACTTTGACTGTTGACCTTGAGGGTTGACTTTTGACTTGTAGACTTTTATTCAGCTATTAATAGGTAGATTAAAGTCTTTCCTTGTGTGATTATGTAGGTGACATTTAACACATGTTGTGGAATTTTGAGAGCGTGTTAACTTTTGAGCTGCTTTGCGAGGTGAGTCTCCTCATAGTAATTGTTGGTCAAAGGCACCAATGCCGGCCCATTGGATTATGTTATAGTATGTATATCGGGTGGGGCCTAATGAGTGTGTTGGGTGGGGCCCATCGCACGTTACTGACAAATATGTTCCGGGCGGGGCCCAATGGTTGTCGAGCAAGGTCCATTGTATGTATGGTATGTGGTATTTTGGAGAACTCACTAAGCTTTGTGCATATGGTTTATGTTTATGGTTTTAGGTATTTCCCATTTGAAAGGGAATGCCCGACGTGATTGCACAACATCCTCAGAGTTTTCCGCATTGGCAAATAATGACCTTTACTCTAATGTTTAAATAATATATTCACTTTGATTGGTTTTGGAACAAATCATTTGCATGACCTATTGTTTTTTAAAAAAACTGTTACTCTGATTTTTTGGGTTATTATAGGAATATTCATGTTTTGTCGGAGTCTCGCCGGAGAAGGTGATTAGAGAGTCATCGAAGAGGACAAAGACACCATAAACCTTCAATAATTTGTGATAGTCGGTCAAAAAGGTTATAGTGAACACGAACAACAAGTTAAATGATATATTGCATACAAAAAAAGGGACCAAATGTGAACAAAATCAACATTTGGTTATCTTCTTGAGTCATTTTCCCTTGTTATTATTTGTAAGTTAAAAGCTCCGATTTTGAACCATTATGCATTTATATAAGTTTTATCTTATATTCATTTATAAAAAATATATATGTCAATCTTATTTTGTCATAAGAAACTATTATGTAAGATAAATAAACGGTCGTCACAGTCATTAAAATAGACGAGTCTTTACCCTTTAGATGAAAAAGGTGTCTTTGGCGTGAGTTGGTCATGTAAGCATGATGTGTATTAGAAACAAGCAAATAAGACATTATAATGCATAGTTATGCAAGAAATATGTTAAAGCCTTAAACAACTACTAGATAATGCTAAGGTCACTTTAGATGTGAGTCTTGGAGCGTAGGCTCACACGTAATGTACATTCTCATTGATAAAATTAATAATTCCAATAAACTACATGGTCTCGATATTGTTAGACTCAATGCTCCATTACCATTTAAACAAGTTACCATCACCATAAACGACTCTCATTGATATGTGTATTTATATATATATTTTTATACATTATATTATTATATTTTGGCCTTTATTATTCTCTTTTAGAACTAAAAAAGTACTCACAATGCTTTAAATTATGTTTTGCAGCTATTCGTTGACGATAAAGCACAAAAGAAAAGACTGAAGCGGAAATCGGGCTTAGAAGATAAAAGAAAGGAAAAATGCTGGAGGAACGATTACGCCCCGCGTAAGTTTCATGTACGCCAAGCATAAAGACCAAATTCATATTACGCCTAACGTAATATTAGTTTACGCCCCGCGTAATGGCTGACATCGGATAAACTCCAATCGCGTATAAATCCTTAGTAAGCCCAGTGTAATCCGACTTACGCCAAGCGTACGTAAGTCGGCTACAAAGGTTATAAAAGTCGATTATCAGCTAACCAAAAGGGGGGATTCGACTTCCAACTTAATTTAGTCGATATTAAACTTCTGTTAAGCCGTTTTGAGGGTCTAGAAGGCGGCCGGAAGGCCGTTAAGCTAACGGGAGCAGAGATCGGAAGGGTTGGAGAGCGGATACGTGTCGGTAATCATATGGGTTGCTAACGTGACCATGTTTAGCATTCCATTGTGTTACTATTCTGTATTTAGTTTCTGATTTAGGTGTAAAAACCTTTTACTTTGTGTTTATGATTGAATGAAGCTTTGATTATTAGACTAATTGCTATATTGAATTGTTTGTTTATGTTTAATTTATCTTGCCAAGCTTGTTAAAAGATCCTTACGTATTAATGATAATTATTTGCTGTTAATTGTTAAGTAAATTGAGTTGTATGAACATCTGCTTGATTGCTTGTCTCTTATGATTTTGATGACTATCGAGATTATAAGTCTAGGAATAACGAATGTGAAACTAGGATTAACTTGAGAATAAGTAGGTTAATGTGTGAGCTTTGTTTGATGACCATCAACAAGAGGTTAATCGAATTAGTAATTTGATTAACTATATTTACAAGTCTTGCTTGATACGAACTGAACACTAGGAAACATGTTAGTTTAATCAACTGATCACTGTTTAAATTGACTTGTTTGCTAAAGGATTAGTTATAGTGAACGCGAATCTAATCATTTTAGGAATCGTTGAACATGAATAAATGAATTTGTGTATGCAATTGTCTATGTTTTTAAGGTGCAATTGATCTAAACCAAAGTACTTGAAGAGATTTGCTTTCCTGTTAGTTTATCGAGAGTTGTTAGTTTGAGATTTATTAGACTATTTCTTTATTATTTTCGTGTGACCTGTAACCTATAATCAAATATATTAAATTAATTCACCACCATTCCCTATGATCAACACCCGACTTACCTAAGCTATACTGTAATCTGACTAGGTACACTGCCTATAAGTGCATAGTTAGTCTAAGTTTGTTAGGTTATAAATATTAAAATTGGTGGGTACTTTTGTGCACATCACTCATTTATGTTATTTGAGTAGCACATGATAGTTTCCTCTATTTATGAAATATGGTATTAGACTCTGTTACGAACAATATTATAACATAAGTGTTAGGCTTGAGAACATGAATTTGTTATGTGACAAACTATAGTAACTAGAAACATCATCTACTGATGTTTAACATTGATTAAGTATAAAATACATTTTTTATTAGGACCATGATCAGTTGATGAGAGTAGATTACCATCTACATGATGAGGTCAAACAAACAAAGATAATTCTAGAAATGAAGCTACAAAAGGTTAAATATAATCAAATCAAGGAGTGGTCAAGTTTTCCAACACCTAATTTTAGTTCTCCTTTATTTCTATTTCCCATCAAATGGCCTATGTTTAACAAAGTCCAACTAATCTCACGAGGAATCCAATGTTTCACAAGATGAAGCAACACATCCATATGAAAAAACCACTTCAACAGAGAGTTTATTAGTAATTGCATTCTATTCTTGAAGGAAATCCTTATTATGACAATCCCACAAGATATGTTTACCAAGGTAGTGACAACTGATAAATTGAAGTTATGGCCTTCTAGATAATTGATGAGAAGACGAACGACTAGAGATGAGCTTACGTAGTTGTGGGTTTACATGAGGTACACACCTTGGAAAACAATTTGGTTGGTGATCAGCCTCAAAGTGTGGACATTGTTGAGTTATGAAGATTGATTTGTTCTGGACCTGATCGTTGCTACTGCAACCAAGCATGAAGCCCGTTATATATATATATATATATATATATATATATATATATATATATATATATATATATAGGTTCATTTGAGACCACCTATATTTTGTGAGACAAGGGGACTAATTTTCAGCCTTTGATCTTAATTGATCTAATGGTTTAACAATAAAGCATGATTAGTGCAGATTAATGTTGATTAAGGTGCTTAGCCAAATTATGAGGGGTAGTTTAGTCACTATTCTACTTTTTATCCCTTAGTTTTGATGGCAATCTGACGTCTTGGTTCATGGAAGCCCTAGATTGTGAATTACGTTTTTCATATTATCCCAAGATTGAGATCAATTTTGTTTCAATGTTATAAAACATATATCGATTTCAACAATCGATCACTAATTCGTAACAAATTGTTTAAGATTTGTGTAATTCGATTTAATGGAATTTTGGTTTCATCTGGTGAAGAGTTTGGAAGGAATCAAGATGCATGAAGAATTCAACAAATCGATCATAAATTTTGATGTTTTAAATGAAGATTTTAGCAATGGCGCATCAAGATTTCAAAATCAATGATCACTTGAGATCCAATTCAATAACTTCACGTTCCTTTAGTTACTATTTAAGGAATATTTCAACAATTCATCGTTATTTCAAATTATATTCAACAATTTTAATCAAGATCGTTTTCAGTAGCATCAGGTTTGAATTTTTTTCTCTGGACATCGATTACAAGATTTGATTTATTTCATCATCTTTTTGTTGCAATCTTCATTCAACATAATTTGAATACATTATTCTCCACAATCAAGACATAATACTTGAAGATAATCAAGTGGAAATAACAAATCTTAGAGTCATTTTGCGCTCTTTCTGTCAAATTACCTCATGTGTGTACAAATTGATTATTGTTCTTAAGCAAATTTTCTTTAACTATACATGCATTCCACCTGTTTGATAAAAGTCCTGAATGAATAAAGAGTCTGATATATCACCCCTCATTCCCACGAATGAAGTCCTCTTTAAGAATATGAATATACTTCAATATGAGTTGGAATCAGTGTAACATACTTCAATGTTGATTACTCTTATTAAATTTACCTTAGTTTTTATAAAAATATGCCTTTTTTCTTCAAATACATATTGTCGGATATGTCTTTTAGTACAATTTATTTTAATATGCTCTTATTACCCTATAGAAAAGAGGTTATACTAAAGAAAAGATTAGATGCTCTTAAATCAATCACTAGAAGTTGTCGCCTCGATCTGATGATATTTTGAATCGTAAACATCAAATCATACATAGAAATTTCTCCTCTTCATCCGATGAAATCGCAACTAAACGTATGATATTCAATAATTTCAAACATTAGGTTAAACTATCATATCAACGATTTTCAGCAACTCCTCATGATCAACAATCAATCATCAGCTGAGATCAAATTTCAACTATTTGAAGCTTCGACTTTTTCTATCAGATCATCAATTTTGAAAATCATCATTACCTCATATCTATTATCAGTTAGAAGATTTGATTTCAGTAATTGATCATCAGTTTCAAGGTTAGATATTTTTTCTACACATTCAAGCACATAATACATAAAGAAAAGGAGACAACAAGAACGAATCTTAGAGTCTTTATGTGCTCTTTCTATAAAAATTAACGAGGTATGTACAAAAAGTCGTTGTTTTTGAGAAAATTCTCTTAAACTATACATGCATTCTACCTATTTGATGAAAGTCCTAAATGAATAAAGAGTCTGATGATATAAGAGTTCTCTAGGTATTTAAGTCAAGGTTCATATTAAGGATAAAATAAGAGTATGAAATAAGATTCCTTTCAGGTACCTAAGTTAGAGTTTATGTTCATATAATATGATTATGATGTTCTAAATTAGGGCTTGTTTCAATGTACTCAGTCAATTATTCTAAATAGATTGTTGTTAGTAATAGCATATTGCATTTGACTGATGTTTGATATTCTAGTATTTCTGGTTTTTACATAATCTAGTATTAGATGTAACCTTTAATTAATATTAGAATGTTCTGTGTGGTTAATGATTTTAGTTACTTAGTTGATTACATTTTTTTTATAATTATAATAAAATATTATGTTGGAGTGAAGTGTTTTTTTTTCTAAATGTTAGTATGTGAAGTATTCTAGTTATTATGTTTTGAAAAATTTATTCCATCCGAAAAGGAATGTTAATGTGAGAATGTTATATAAGGATTTTTATGTGTATTATCCTATAATAACTAGATTTTACTTTCTGAAATCGTGATTCTTCTCAAATCTCAAATTTTATTTTTTGTAGGTTTTTGATAATCATTCAAAGTGGAATACGAAAACCAGATGGCAACAACAAATCCCAATATCAAAATATGAATGTCTTTTCTTTGGTAAGTCTCTAGATTTTTCATCTTTCACATGGTTAAACTATCGCAATTGTAATGGCATCTTGAAACCATTCATTGTTGGGTTTGGAATTCATTTTTGTAAATTTTATTTGTTAGATATGCTTATTACTTTTAAATGTTATTTTTTAAGTCTCAAGTTACTGCAAAAACTAAGGTTACTATAAAAAAGTTAGGATTTTGTGTGGCTAACCAATGATGAGTTTTTGAAATACTGATCTTGATCATAGTTGTTCACCAGTTGAATCCAATGGTCTAAATAACTCCGACTCTAGAATATTAATCAGACTATAATGCGTTTTTAGTTCATAATAATTATAATTTATGAGCATATAAACTCTTAACATTGTGTTTTTACTAATACATTTCAAAAAATACAAATTCTTGTGATCTTCATCATGTTGTTATACTTTACACAATACATTATTTTTATCAAAATAATTAAAAACCATTACTTGTACGTAATTTCATATCTCTCATATTTATAATATAATTTGTAAATCATTATATAATGATAAATTTAGATATTTTTTTGTAGGTCAACTTAATGATGCTGAAGAAGAATCACATTCAAACATTGAATTTATTTCAACTATTAGCTTTTTAGTTTGGATTCTAGATATACTACATGTAGAGATATGTAGTGTTATATTCTTTTTTTATTTTTGTTGAAATAATCAAGTAGTTTAATTTCATATATTTTATATATTATGTTATTACATGTCTAATATTATGATATTACATGTCTCATATTCTTGTTAATGTATAATAATCTGAAATCAGGTATAATATTCCAATATGATTACATAATATATATTGAAATTATGCATTAAGGGTTAATATTCTGCTATTGTTATTGAATAAAAATCGTCAATGTGTAATATACTTATATCAATTTGTACTAAATTAATTTATTATTATAAAAAGATCAATAAGTTTAAAAGAAAACAAATGCTTAATGTCTTAAGTTAAGTATTCTATATATTCTGTTTTTATCAACCATCGTGAATTATTCTTATTGTTTCATATTTTAATATTGTGTTTAGAATATAATTTTTAAATCAATATACAATGATAAATATTAATTGGATATTTCTTTTCGTAGCTCAAATTAATGATGTTGAATAAGAATATCATTCAACCATTGAATTCATTTTAGCTAATGGTTATTCATTTTGAAGATTCTAGATATTCAACGTGCAGAGATATAAAGTGTTATATTCTAGTTTAATATCATAATATAATATTAGAATCTTATGTAATATAAGTTCATTTTATATATTATAACACAATTTAGAATATTACACTTTAATAGCAGAATATTCCATACAATTTCATAATATTAAAATATTTTACATATAACTTAGATTATCCTAGAACATTATGCATATTATTCTACATGAACAGACAAAGTAAAGAATTATTCTGTTAGAATATTCTATATATTCACATTAATTACGTCTTATTAACAGTACATATAAATTTAAACGAAATCATAATACTCAGAATAATCAACTAAAAACAAATTACATTTTGCAAATTAGAGTATTCTAATCATAATATTATACTTCTATTCATGTTAGTACTAAACCTATAACATTATTCTACAAGAATATTCTATATGTACATTCACATGTATATTGTTCTTTTAGAATATTCTACTTCTATACATGTTAGTATCCAACCTATCACATTATTCTTTATGAATATAACTTATTAAACTATATCATAATAATTAGAATAATTAAATTAAAAATAAATCATAATAAGTATAATATCAAGTAATTAAATGAAACCAGAATATTCATAATAATCCACTTAAAACAAATCAACTTTTAAAAATTAGAATATTCTAATTTTAATATTATAGTTCTATACATGTTACCACTCAAACTATAACATTATTTTATAAGAATATTTTATATGTACATTCAACATATTTTATTCTTTCAGAATATTCTAATTTTATACATGTTAGCGGTTAGTCTATAATATTATTATGTAGGAACAATCTGTATGTATAAACAATATATATATATATATATATATATATATATATATATATATATATATATATATTATTTATTTTAGAGCAATATACATGTACATTAGGACTAATCATATTTCCAACCATTCGATTAAACAGTCATCATATTACCAAACATAGAATTAAACAGTCATCATATAATCAACCATACCAACTGATTTACAAGACATTAAGCAATCATTAATATCCAATTTATTCAAAAAAACATAACAAACGAAAATGTTTTCATGTTACATAACCATATTTCCAAACTTTCAAATTTGTAACAATTCTATTTTTCACTCGTTTCCCATGCATCTCTTGCTTCACTTTTTTATTTCATCAACCTACATCAACAAAATCAAAATTATTCACTTGGTCGCCATCTTCAGCTTTCAACCATTCCATGTTCCTTGTTTCTGAGTTTCTTTAACTCCAACCTGCTCTTTTTCATTTTTTGACTTAGTGGTACTTGAAAACATAGTATCTAAAAATAAGTCATTGAACTTCTTTGTCATACTTTTGTTCTATTGTCATTTGGAAACATAGATACATAATTAAAAATAATTTCTTCCATATTCTCTTTTCTAACTAAAAATATTTTGAACACATTTTCAAACATTTTTCATATTCCTGAAAAGTAAATATAACTTAGAATATCAAATGAAATTAGAATACGCATAAAAAATAATCATTTATGAAGTAACGTATAATTTATCATATCAAAATACATAGAATATCAAGCATGAACCATAAGCATGTCATATTATAATACATAGAATTAAAGAAAATAGCAACATACTTTAACTTTGATACGAATATAGAAAATATATTATAACTATATTCTATTTTTATAACTAATTAATTTTATTATATAGTATATAAAATTTATGATAAAGTTCAAACTGTTGCAACATTCTAAAACATGTAAAATTAGAATACCTATAATTTCCTAGAATATCATCTATGAACCGTAAGCATGTCATATCAAAATACTATTTATCTTATAAGAATACATAGATTATCAAGAATGAACCATATGCATTTAATATTAGAATACATATAGTTATGTAAAATAGCAACATACTTTAACTTTGATACTAATATAGACAATGTTTTATAACTATATTTGGTTTTTTAACTAATCAATTTTATTATATATTATACAAAATTTATAATAAAGTTCAAATTGTTGCAATATTCCAAAACATGTACAATCAGAATACCTAGAATTTCCTAGAATATAATCTATGAACAATAAGCATGTCATATCACAATGCCTAGAATTACAGAAAACAACAACATGATTTACTCTTGCTATTAATATAAACATTGTAGTTTACTTTTTACCCATTATAACAACATAATTTTATTGATTAACCAATATAATAAATATATAGAACCTATATAAAATGATCACATGTATTACATTAATGTTAACACGAACATTCCATAAGATTGGCGTTATAATCTATAAACCTATATTATATACTATAAAAAATGATAAACAATTAGACTTCAATGTGTAAAAAACCCTATATCATCTAAATAAAATCAACAAAAAAATCATGTTATGAAGTACATATGGTTTATCTTATTAGAATACCTAGCATATCAATTATGAAACCATAATATTGTTATAGCATAATACTTAAAATTACATAAAATAGTAACATACTTTACTCTTGCAATTAATATAGACATTGTAATTTACCTTTTTAGCCATTATGGCAACATACTTTCATTTATTAACCAATATAACCAATATGTAACTTGAATCTTTGTAAAACGATCACATGTGTTCAATTACATATTGTTATTATCATAAAAAAATATGAATTGAATTCGTCACCTGTGATTTATCCAAGGTTAACTAGATACTCACATTCAGTATGAGAATGACATGAGGAATGCATAAAAAATAAATAGAATATATATTCAACGTTATACCTTTCTTTTTTATTTGCTATTTTTGAGTTTTAATGATAACTTAAAACCTATAATCAGAATACTTTGGAGTTACATGTAGAGTTAGCATCTAGATGAAAATCTCTTTATGATTTCATATATTATAGATATATCGCACACATAAATGTAGGTTTAAGTGATAGGTTGTATAATACTATATTCCATTACATAGTGATTTTTGACTAAAAACTATATTATAATTAGAACTCTTAGATTTATAAAATATCTAAAGATGAATATATTAACTCAAATCACATGCAGAGATAAAGTTAATGATTATAACACATTAACTCAAAATCACACATAAAGATAAAATCATGAAGAAAATATAGTATTATGTGTTACTTGGAATAACTCTAGATGCGAAATTTGAATCTAATTATGTAGAATGAGCCATTTGTTGGAATAAACTCCTTAGGTTTCTTTGATTCATGAATTGTTGATGATTGAGGCCTTGATCTAGTTTCAGATTAAGAATCACAAGGTTGAAAATCTGACCGGTACCCAAACTAGAAAACCAATTCTTTTCATAATATTACACATCTCAGAATGACTAGAATATGTGTATAAAGCTTTGCAAAATACATGCAACACAATATTTCAAGATTTTTGTTATCCATAAAACCTATGTTCAAAAGTGAATATTCCACCAACCCTTGTTGCAGTAATCAATTCCATTGCTACAGTAAAAAATTTCATAAATTAGAACATATATAATAACACTAGTATTATTTCAACAAAAAAAAATCAAACCTGAATATAAATACTATGTTTTTACAAGTGATTCAAACTTAATCCATGGATTCATAGAAAATAGAATTGTATAAAAAACAAACTAAAAGACATATTAATTTTATCTTACCAGATTGTGTTAACCGATCCATTTTTTGATGATCCTAATCAGAATCGCTAGCTTCATAATCAGAATCAAAATCCAAAATCTAACCTGAAAGGGATAAATTTGTTTTTTTTGAATCAGATGAAGATTTTTAAATCGGTTTCATAGGGCTTGTCTCAAGAGATTTGAGAAGGTGATTTTTATCAGAAACAAATGTATTCTTGATCGAGCTTAGGTACATACGACTTTAGGGTTTTCTCTAGAGATTGAGTTTTTATCGAGAGATTTGGGAAACAAAATGTAATCTTGAACAACATTTGGATCAGAAATCGCCTCAGATCGACGAAACCACGATGTATTATGGAAGATTTGTCGAACAAAATGGAATCGGGAGGGATGTTTTTAGCATTTTGTCGTGAAGAGTTCTTGGGGAGGAAGATGAATTTCAGGTAGAATGAGAATAAGGAGCTCGAATCAGAAGATCAACTTAGATTTATGATTAATCTGAAACAAATTTGTGAAGGAAGTAGAAGATGTCAATGATCGAGATTTGGAACAAATGGATTTTAGTGTTCGCATCTAGGGTTTATAGGAAGAATACCGAGTGTTTTTGTGTGTTGAACGCAAAAGAATGCAAAATTCCAATCCTGCTCCTCCGTGTCTGATCTAACCCAAAGTTCCATAAATTTACAAAAATGTCACCGCCTATTTTATGGTTTAATCTAAATTAATATCAGCCTTTAATTATTCAAGATGAGTGGTTAAGATTTGGTCTTCCCGTATCACAAAATGTAGTGGTTTCACATGAACCCAACCCTATATATATATATATATATATATATATATATATACACACACACACACTAATCCCATAGTAAAAGTAATATTAAGACTCTCTAGTTCGCTAGTGATGTAACACGATTACCCTAATCATGTGACCAAGACAAAAGTTTGTGTGTTTATTTATTCTTCTTTGCATCTTATACTTACGTAAGTTAATCGAATGCCTAACAGGGAACTAACACCTTTTAACAAAATCTATAGGAAAAACACATGTTCCTCTATTTAATGGAGTTATTAGAATGTCTGTTGGTTCGGTGTAAATTTAATTCGGGTTTTGGTTTGTGTGTCCTTAGTTATATGTATAGTTACCCTTGGGTCATATGTTCACCACTCAAATAATACACGACGTCATAGTGTAATTAAAATATCATACCCCGTTGGTGGATTGAACATTCTGGACCCTATCTATAGCATTGCAGAAACACAAGACCAAACTTCAAGCATGGTTAACTTAGAAACTAATGAAAATGGTCAAACCGGCCTAACAAGGGACATGAACATCATGGTAAACAAAGAAATGAAATAATTGAAAGTAAAAAAGAATAAAATTAGACCTCGACAAATTGGTATCCACAATCACTACTACAAAATCAAAAATAAAATGTGGTTGAAAAAGAAATTAAAATACGGACATTGAAGCGTATTCTAATAGAACGTGTTTTATTTGAAGAAGCAATAAAATACGGTTATAGAACCTTATTCTATTTAGAATATATAATACGGTAAACTATGCATAAAATACGATTGTAGAACCGTAATCTATAAGAATATAGAGTACGGTAATCTAAGTAATAGAATACGATTGCGGAACCGTAATATACAAGAAGATTTAGTACGCTAATCTAGGAAATAGAATACGGTTGTAGAACCGTAATGTATATATCTATTAATAAAAAAATCAAATATTAAATAGTTTCGAAACCAATTATATCGGTCTTCCGTTTGATACATGGACATGTGTGTTTATAAAGTTCAGAAATTTAGTCATGAGAAATTATAAAATTGTACAACTACAATAAAAAATAAACATAAATACATTAGCTTTTACGAACAATAATAATTGGTCATTCCAAATAATAAAAAGTAACTATAGCAAAATAATAGTTAAAAATAAAGTACTAAGACACAACCATGCTAGACTCAAACCACAAAGTAAAAGGACCATTGTTTTCATTACAAACCTATGACACCTAAAAAAAGTAAAAAAAAAAAAAAAAAAAAAAAAAACTTTTTATGTCTTTTTGCACCTTTCCGATTACTATGGCTCCATTATTCAAAGTGGACTCGAACCAACCATCAGCAATGAAAAGCTAATCAAGAACCAAAAGTAAAGATGAGTCAATATTTTATATTTTTATGTGTAAAAACAAAGCATATGATACATGACTTTGTTTAAACCGTAGAAGGTTAATCAAAATAAATCCAAAAAGTGTAGAAAACAGAACTAACCATTAAATACAGGCTTCATTTCATATATTTACTTTGAAAAGTAGTCATCCACGCATTGACCATATCGTCCAACAATTTTTCTTGAATGGGGTTTATATCATTCCAAAGGTTCTATATGCAGAATAAAACAGAAAGTCTTATTGAACAAAAGAGACGGTTTGGTGCAATAGACAAAATGAAAAAAACAATATTACAAAATTTACTTACATTCGGGAATGCATATTACCGATACATGACAAATTCACGCATCCATTTCAACACATAATATCCACATTCCCAATTAGACGATTGTTGGTTGTACTAAAAAAATAAACATCAGAGGTTTTCTTATGTTATATATATATATATATATATATATATATATATATATATATATATATATATATATATATATATATATATATATATGTAGAGAGAGAGAGAGAGGTCAATTACATCAGCAATCGTCCATGTCATTGGATGTGATGCTTCAAAATCTTCATTAAACATTTCAACAGTCCTAAAAGAAAAACAAGTAATATTGTTACAATTTATAGAAAGATTTATATAGAGAGAGAGAGGTCAATTACATCAACAATCATGGCTGGTTCTGACTCAACATGAAATTCTTCAACAAATTTATTGCTTGTAAAACTACTATACCATGATTGAATGACCGGTCTGCCTTGTAGTTTCTTTGGTGTCACAAATTTTTATGTTGCCCTCTTTGCAATTGTTGGCAACCGCTTGGCTGTTTGCTTTTTTTGGTAGTGTTGGACCTGCATTAACAGACCATTTGACTGTTACACAGGCTTCAAGAATTTAAAGGGACTAATACTAGTTTTGAGTAATTACCTGGTTATCCATAACAGAGGCAACTTTTTTAGTGGGAGGACTTGCATCTTTTTCCACGGATGGAGGCAAGTGGGAGGTCTAGTAGATAGTCAAAGTAATTGATTAATATAACTATGGATGTACTACTACAATATTAGAAGAAAAACAAAGGATATGCATGTATAACTTAGTAAGAAGAATTGCATGTCTTGGCTACTGAATAAAACTATAAAGTGCTTCCCCTAGGTTATCAACATCATTGGTCGGCACAGGAATATGGAGAGAATGATAGTCACCATAGATTATATCTACTGATACCTTCACATGATCTTTTTGTAAAGATGTCGAATGTACTATCCCATTTCCAAATGGGTGGACGCGTCCCTTGGCACATCTTCTTTGCACCATGTCGTAAGGTAGCAACAACTCACACTCTGTAGGAACCTGAAACATACATCATGTAGTATATATGTAGCTAGTGCCTTTATATAAGTAATTATTTATGTTATATAGATACACAATACGCACTGATATTTTATCTAATGCATCCACCACTAGTGTCGATTCAAGACTAGTTTTGTTCACCACCGAGCTTGTAACAATTTCATCATTATTCTTAGCAATCTCACGTCGTAATGAGGCGATCTTATCTTCCATGTCAGCAATCGATTTGGCATGTTCCTCTTGCTTAGCCTTCATCTCTTTCAAATCTAGTATCTCATGTTTTTTCCTATTTTTCTCTTTAATCCCTAGTATAGATTGCTTCAATCCAACATTGTAACCCATTGCCCTCATACGACCAGGATGCTTTGGTCCTAAAACCTCAACCAATAGATTGGATCTTGGTCTAATCTCCAAGTCTCCTTGAGATACTTGCTTTTCTTTCTCTACATGTACATGTAAACAATATGATCTTGAGAACAAACACCCCATAAGAAACTTTCTTTCAGGGAAATCATAGCAAAATTAAAATAAATGGATTATTATTGTACAATATTATCCACTAAGGGCTCCATATCTAGTGTTACAATCAATGCCCCTGAGGAATCGCGTTTTAACCAAGCAAATATATAATCCCTTGGGCATTTGTCAATACACCAAACTCCATCTTTTGCTCCCATAGAGTTCGCATGCCATGATACCCTTGTGGGCCTTAATGGGGCGGGTTCTTGTTCATCATCACACTTGCTGTTGTTGTCACTCTTATTTCCTTCATATATGAGGAACAAAATTACAAACATTACAACATAAATAACCTCACCAGTAAGAAGGTAAATGTGTCACTTCTTATGAGCTAATGGAGAAAATGTAGTAAATAATTACCAAGAGTTTCATACCTTAAATTCGGGCTTGGACTTTTGCTTTACAAAATCCTTCCACATGTCTTTGTCTAGGCAGGGGTGTATTTTTCTAACGAGTCAATGCGTTTGTCCATGAACTTGACAAGCTTGGACTTGTAGCTCCTCCATTGTTGATTGCAAACTTTAAGTACCTGAGCTTTGTAATCATCATTTGGTATGTTCCAGTGAGTCTGTAGTAAAAAGTATATAGTAACTATTATTAACATATATAATTATATTTAATATAAATACACATAAAAAGTTTTAGTCATTATACCTTAATATTTAACCACAACTCATCAATCTCAGGTTGAGGCACTTCATTCCACTGTTTTAGGATAGAAATCCTAGTTCTCACAGTGACTCCACAATAGGTGGTGAATTCAAATCTGATATTTCCGATAGTTTGACCTAACTCATCAAACTCAATTTGTAAATGTACTAATTTGGGTTTTGGCTTATCCTTTATAAGAGACACACTCCTCCCTTTCCTTTGTGGGCGACTTATTGTATTCCTACAGGAACAAATAAGATATCAAGACTAAATAAACTCTCAAGAGTTGTCAGAAAAATTACATCTTATCAAGTCATAAAAACACAATACATATCAACAACAAAAAACCAGAGTAAATATCAGTAATAAGATAATCATAGTACATATCAACAATAAAAATAGCATTTTTTCACTTGTTTGTCATCTTACAGACTCCTAAATTACTTAAAAACCAAAACTTTGATAATTTTATCACAATACTTTGTAAATAGATGACAAATTTTTAAATATTCATCTAGACATTAGGTAATACCTGCGCACAGTGGTGAAAAAACTCATATTTGACTGCAAACGGTTGTGGTGCTACAAAAATGGATATCGATTTTGAGAGGGAAAGCTCAACATTGGGTATTGTTTGATGTTGACAGTTTGGGATTATGTCATCCAACAACTAGAGTTTTATCCACCGGATTTCAGCAGTGCCAGGTGAGTCTCCTCACCATACCGATGGGCCTAAGGCACCAAAAACAGCCCATTTAGTTAGTTGTTGTGTTTATTGTAGATTCAATACTGATATGTCTGGTACGCATGTATATGTGGTATGCTATTATGCTACCTGTCTTTGTGATACTTGCATGGAAGACCATGGGGGGAGCCCATGGCACCGGATGTAAGACCATGTGGAGAGCCCATGGCTTTCTTATTAAATACCATGGGGGAGCCCATGACACTTGGATGTAAGACCATGTGGGGAGCCCATGGCTTTCCTATTGAAGACCATGGGGGAAGCCCATGGCACTTAGGTGTAACACCATGTGGGGAGCCCATGGCATCCTGGAGTAAGACCCTGGGGGGAGCTCACGACATCCGTATATGTTTATATGCATGGTTATTTGATTGATATGGTTATGTGATTGATATAGTTATCTGATTGATATGGTTATGTGATTGATATAGTTATCTGGTTGATATGGTTATGTGATTGATATAGATATTTGATTGATATGGTTTATGTAACTGTTATAACTAATGTGGATTATGTGGTTATGTGGATTGTGTGCGGGTATGATCTGGGAAACTCACTAAGCTTCATGCTTACAGTTTTGTTTATTGTTTCAGGTATCATCGATTTGGAAAAGAAAAGTTCGGATTGATCGTAGTGCTCACACCTATGATTTCCGCAAAGAATGATTTTGGGATGAACTCTGATAAATGATTTACTTAAGGATGATTTGAAATGTTTGTAATAAATGGTATCAATGTTTTAGCTAAATTAAAAATGAAATTTTTACCCTTGATTTTTGAGTCGTTACATTGTTGAAGGAGTTGTTGGCGTTGGCGATGAAGGAGTTGGTGATGGTAATGGGGAGGCTAGTGGGCTGGAGGTACCTAGTACCATTGTGCTACCCTTCGGGGTGAAAAAATTTGATAAAGCTTTGTTGTTTGTTTTTCTTTCCTTTGTGTACGAATTCAACCTTTCGTGGCATGGACTTATTTTGGGCCCTATGTGGCGATGTTTGTAATGACTTGCCTATCTATATGCTAACTTTAGTTTCATGTATCTCCCTTTGTGTTTTGCCTAGATCCCCTTCTTATTTGGTTAAGTGCTCCCCCCTCCTTTTTTTTTGTTTCATGAGGCCTCTTTTGGCTTTATGGGATATGTTGAAAAGCTTAGTTTAAACAATTTGCCAAAGATGTGCTTGGCATAGCTGTGTAGGGGGTGTTCTGTGTTTATAATATACTAAGCATTTATGGCTATCTTGAGCCTTTAAGTTTCATGTATTGCATTGAGAAATTTTTGCAACGAAATACATTGATTACTTGACGTTTTAATGAGTACATTGAGCTCTCATTGTAATGAGTACATTAAGCTCTTTTTCCATGAGACACACTAAGTATTTAGCATTGTAATGAGTACATTAAGCTCTTTTTCCATGAAATACACTAACTACTTAGCATTGTAATGAGTACATTAAGCTCTTTTTCCATGAAATATACTAAGTATTTAGCATTGTAATGAGTACATTATGCTTTTTTGCCATGAAATACACTAAGTATTTTAAGGGTGCACTAAGCATGAAATACAGTGAGTATTGCTCATCGGCTTGGATGATCAGTGCCAGTCATCATCACAAGGTCATTGTTATCCCCTTTGGATATGGGTTTCTCAAGTATCCCCTTGTTTGGGTGGGGATATTTTCACTTGCTTTCCTTGGCCAGGTTTTGGTGGAGACTAAAAATGGAATATCTTGAGGTTCCTAGCATTCCTTGTTCTTAAGATTGGTCTGCCTTCGACTGTCTCAAGCATATAGGACCTGTTCATGTGTGCTCCAGTTACATTGTATGGTCCTTCCCATGTGGGACCTAGCTTCCCTTATGGCTGGGTGTGACTTGCCTCATTTTTCCTTAGGGTATATAGTCTCCCACTTTGTATGATTTATCCTTCACCCTTTGATTGTAGTACCCTTCTACTACACTCTTATAGGCAGCTTGTCGAACGTTCGACTGCTCGCGCTTTTATTCGATGAGGTGTAGGTTTTGCCTCAAGTCCTCATCGTTGTTCTTGCCCTGGAAATGCATCGTGCGTGGTGAGCCGATCATCAGTTCTGCCGACAACATCGCTCCTATGCCATAAGCCATGCTGAATGGGGTTTCCTTCATGCTCGTCCTTGGGGTCGTCCTATATGACTAGAGTACTCCTGGAAGCTCTTCCACCCAATTTCCTTTGGACTTTCTTATCCGTTTTTAATCCCATTCACGAGTTTCCTATTGGATACTTCTATCTACCCATTAGCTTGGGGGTGTGCTAACGACGTGAATCGTTGTTCTATTCCTTTTTTTTACACACCAGCTTCTAAATGGTTTTTTTTTGCAAATTGCAGACCATTATCGTTGACCAGTGCTTTGGGTGTTCCGAATCTCATTATAATGTTTTTCCATAAAAACTTGATCACATGTCTCCTTACTATGCACGCTAACGGCTCGACTTCGATCCACTTGGTAAAATAGTCCACTGCGACTACTAGGAACCTCACCCTCCCTAGGGCTTCGGGGAAGGGCCCCACGATGTCGATCGTAGAAGGGCTAATGTCTTGCGATACTTGTTAGGGGTGCTGGTGGGGCTCCCTACACTGATGAGTAGGTTTGGCACTCTACACATGTTCGTGTTAATGCTGTTGCGTCTTGATGAATGTCAAGACAGTAAATCCCCATCATAAGTATCTTCCCGGTGAGGGCCCTTTCTCCTTCATGTGCACCACATGTTCCTGCATGCGTTTCTTGAAGTGCCTTCTTGTCGCTGGTCTCATCCACACATCTTAACCATGGGGTCATGAATCCTTTCATATATAGCATTCCTTCGACCATCGTATATTGTGGGGCTTTTATTATGATTTTCCAAGCCTCTATATGATTATCTAGCAGGATGTTATGCTGCAAGTAGTTGACAATTGTTGTCATCCAATTTAGTTGTGTGAACGACAATGCATGCATTCAGTGCTCCTCTATGCTCCTTTATTTGAGTACTTTGACCAGGACTTCCTTGGAGAGGTGTCCGAAGCATGTCAACACGAGTTTACTAAGGGCGTATGCCCTCCTATTCTTGCTTCGTGGTATCTTCTTGATAGTGAAAATTTTGAACCGCTTTACGAGCCTCTAGACAGCCTTTACGTATTTTTCCATTCGCTTATGTCTTGCTTCAAAGTCTCGTATGACTTGGTTGGATGCTATCCTTGAGTCCATTAGGGCTGTTACTAGGGATTAAAGTGGGTCCAAACCCGGACCGGACGAAACCAGACCCGAAAAACCCGGAACCGGTTAACGATATTTTATAGAGCCGGAAACTGGACCGATATATAGGAACCAGTTCCTGTTCGATTCCGAGTATAGTACCGGGTAAAGTGTAACGTTCGTAGATCAGGGCTAGTCAATTTAGAGACAATGAGCATCAAAAATGACTTTTTGATGGAAGATTATTTAGAAGGAGCAATCTTAACTAAGTTGTAGTATATGTTACAAGGATTCCATACATATAAAGAACACCAAAATCTGAGTTATAACAAAGAAGTTATGATCTGTCGAGCTTTCGCGACATAACCGGCACGACACAACGCGGTGTAAATAGTGAATTTACGATGGAGCGATATTTAGTCTTAGTGATCTAAACGAAAGTTGTAGAATACGTTAAACTGAGAGTGTGCATAAAAAGAACGTCCAAATCTGATTTCGTATGAGGAAGTTATGATTTTTCTAAGTTTCAGCTTAACGGTATGCAACTCAAAGTTCGATTATGAGATCGAGCGATTTTTAGTTGAAACAATCTAAATGAGAATCGAAGATCTCGTCGATAGTAGCGCAATGGAAGAAAGACAGATGAAAACGGACGTCGGATGAAGAAGTTATGGATTTTTAACGGACTTTTCCAGTCCCGACCTGTTAAAAATAATATAATAAAAATATATTCAAAATTTGCCGACGAAGTCTAAACGATAGTTGTAGAGCATAATCTCACCTACGCGTGGATATAAAGAACGTCGAAAACGGAGTTTGTATGCGAAAGTTATAGAAGCTCAAAGATTGAGGCACAAACTTCGAGGCTGGGCTGGAGGAGAACGCCATGCATTCCTTCAGGGAATGCACCGCGTTCGGAGCACTAGACCCAGTCCCATCACCTGTCGAGTCTGAAGATTGTAAGCCATGACGTATGTGGGAACGCCCTGCATTCTCCTAGGGAACTCCCCGTGTTCGGGCCTCTTCCCATCCCTATAAAAGGAAAGCAAGGCCTTCGGGTTTTGTTGCTCAATTCCTTTCATCTCCTCCGTATTATCTCGTTTTACGTGCAAGCTATACTCCCGAAGCCACGATATCATCCTGAGACCCGAAGCGAGTCTCGAAGCCCCGAAGATCTCGAGAAGTAAAATTTCCGAGCCGAAACTCTGCCCGCGAGAGGCACGGTTTTCAAGGAAGCATCCCCGTTTTACCGAAGAATACTACATTTAGAGCCGTAGTGCTGTACGATCATCATATTACCAGGTGAGTGTGTAGTTACTTTCTTCTAACATATAGATATGAAGTATTTGCTATAAAATACGTGCTATGTGTTTATATATTGTTTGTTTACTTAAGATGGGAGTTGAATAAATGTTTTATATAGGTTTTAAATGTTTTAAACTATATGTGTATTTAATATCTACAAATATGTTGGGTAGAACATGGGTAGATGAAACAATTGGTGTGTGATAAAGGATAAGTTGGATAATGAGACCAAAGATGATATAGATCATGAGATGAGGGTGACAAATGAAAAATGAGTGAAACTTTTACCCAAGCGATGGCCCCGTCATTCAGCATAGTAGGGATGACAACCATGGACTATTCTAGACAGTCCAGTGGAACACTAGCAAGCTTGCAACTTGTAGGTGTTGTGAACTTCATGTTCATTGATGTACTCTAAAAACCCATTGATATGTATTGCTCGAGGAGTCTCGGAACCAATATTGTCAATAAACGAGATATAAACCCATTGACCTGTATTACAAGAGGAGTCTCGGAAATGATACAGTCAGTAAACGAGATAAAAACCCATTGATATGTATTGCTAGAGGAGTCTCGGAACCAATACTATCAATAAACGAGATAAACCCCGGCGACTATAGAGTTAGCATCTGTTACGTGAACCTTGGTGACTATGGAGTTAGCGCCAGTTAAGTGAACCTTGGTGACTATGGAGTTAGCGCCTATTAAGTGAACCTTGGTGACTATGGAGTTAGCGCCTGATAGCTATGGATTTAGTACCTGATAGATAAACTTAGGCAGCAATGGACTTCTTGCCAATTCCTTAGGTAAATCCTTAGGAACGAATGAATAAAGGATAGTTGATTCTTAGGGTAAAACCTTAAGAAATAAAGAAGATAACGGGGATAGGTAATATGGTTGATTGTTTGATGATTAAATATAATAATTATATTATTATGGGTTGAAAACCCTATATGCTCACCAGGCTTCCAAGCCTGACCTACTCAGTTTTCTATGTATTACAGGTAATGACACAAGAGTATAAGTAGGATGACTTGACGAGAGATTTTGGATTATAGACCAGTAGTTATAAATAACTATTGTAAGGTCTGTATTGTATTGTTTATGCTTTTGGTCTGTATCGGAACATGACATCCCGAGATTTTATTATTTAATGAAAATACATTCTCTTTGAGAAATGACTTGGTAAATTTTATCATATTTTGTTTTGGGAACAAATTCCGCAACTGCTTTCTGTAAAAGATTACTTTGATTTTAAAAACAAAGCATAAACAAATCGGTTTTTTCTGGCCGTGAAATTGGGGATGTCACATAAAGTGGGTCTAGAACCGGAAAGCCCAGAAACATCAAAGTGGGTAGGTTAGAACCGGATAAAGTGGGTTTAGAACCGGAAAACCTAGAAAAACTAGAATTTTTTGGTAATTACTTACTACTTAGTGGGTTGAACTTTGAAAATTTTCATATTGATATCCCGACTTTGGGGGATTGTAACTCATTGAATATGAAACCAAAATTGACAAAATTATAGTCTAAAATCATGTACAACCTGTAAACTACACTTTGGAAAAAACCGCATGTTAATCCGACTTTAAACGAATGAGATATGCATGTGTTAACATTTTCACATAATACAAAGTACAAAAACAAATAGTTGAAAAGTTGAAAATTTTCATTTTTGATATCACGACTTCGGGGGACTGTAAATTATTGAATACTAAACCAAAAATGATAAAATTATAGTCTAAACTTATGTACAAACTCTAAACTACGAGTTGGAAAAAACCATAAGTCAATCCGACTTCAAACGAATTAGATATGCATGTTTTAAAACTTTCACAAAATACAAAAAAAACTAGAAACTTTCAGCTTTGATATCTCCACTTTGGGGGAGTGTAAGTCAATGAATATAAAACTAAAAATGACAAATTTATAGTCTAAAATCATGTACAAACTCTAAACTACACGTTGGAAAATACCGCATGTCAATCAGAGTTGAAACGAATGAGATATGCATCTTTTAAACGTTTTACAAAAACCGGTTCCGGTTCCTAACATCGGTTCCGGTTTTTAGACCCGATTTACCTGGACCCAAACTCGGATTACCCGGAACCTGGATACAACCAATTTTTAAACCTGGAACCGGAACTGATTCTATATATTCCAGTTCTAACAGTTCCGGCTCCGGTCCAGTTTTTTGGTTCTAAATCTCATCTGTAGCTGTTACTCTGCCCACCCCTAGCCATTTTGCTAGCTGTAGGCCAGCTATCAAAGCTTCGTACTAAGCATTGTTGCTGGAGGTCAGGAAATCGAAGCGGAGTGCATAGGTCCGCTCCCGATCCCTCTTTACTAGATGCTCCGTCTGTATATAGGATCCAACTTTGGTCATCTACTTGCTTGGGTGTGTTCTTCTGGTTCTCTCCCTTTGGGGGAGTGTAAGTCAATGAATATAAAACTAAAAATGGCAAATTTATAGTCTAAAATCATGTACAAACTCTAAAATACACGTTGGAAAAAACCGCATGTCAATCAGAGTTGAAACGAATGAAATATGCATCTTTTAAACGTTTTACAAAAACTGGTTCTGGTTCCTAACACCGGTTCCGGTTTTTAGACCCGGTTTACTCGGACCCGATGGACCCAAACCCGGATTACCCGAAACCTAGATAAAGCCAATTTTTAAACTTGGAACCGGAACCGATTCTATATATTCCGGTTCTAACAGTTCCGGCTCCGGTCCAGTTTTTCGGTTCTAAATCTCATCCCTAGCTATTACTCTGTCCACCCCCAACCACTTTGCTAGTTGTAGGCCAGCTATCAAAGCTTCGTACTCAACACTGTTGCTGGAGGATAGGAAATCAAAGCGGAGTGCATAGGTCCGCTCCCGATCCCTCTTTACTAGATGCTCTTTCTGTATATAGGGTCCAGCTTTGGTCATCTACTTGCTTGGGTGTGTCCTTCTGGTTCTCTCCCTAGGCGATTAGTTTCGTTTCATCCGGTATTTCGAGTAGGAAATCCGGTAATGCTTGACATTTAATACTCGTGCATGGGTGGTAGCTAATATTGTGTTCTCCCAACTTAATCGCCCATTTTGCCAAATGTCCTATCATCTCTGGTTTAAGGAGCACTTGCTTGATCGAGTAGCTGGTCAACACCTCCACTTGGTGTTCCTGGAAGTAGCGCCTTAGGCATCGCGCCGCATAGACGAGGGCTAAGACGAGTTTCTCCAAGACAGGGTAGTTTATTTTTGGGCCTTGCAAGGCTCGACTAACGACATAAACCGACAACTGTCTCCCTTCCCTCTCTAACACCAACACGGACGAGATTGCTTTGTTCGAGGCCACTAGATATACTTGTAATGTTCTCGGATTGGACAGGCCAATGTTGGCAGTTTGTGCATATCTTCCTTTAAGTGCTGGAGGGTTGCCTTTGCTACTGGTGTCCAATGGAAATTGCTTTTCTCAATGCACCCCTTGAGTGTTTGAAAAAGTGGCATGGCTTTCTATGCTGACTTGGAGATGAACCGACTAAGGCGGTCAACTTTCCATTCAAGCCTTGGGCGTCTCTCAAGGTGTGTGGGGATGATGCCTTCATCAACTCATCCACCTTGAATGGGCTAGGATGGATCCCCTTCTAGGTGACATAGTACCCCAAGAATTGCCCCTCCTCCACTCCAAAGGTGCACTTCCCCGATGTTAGTTTCATTATGACCTTTTCTAGAGTCTTGAGCATCTCTTCCACATCTTCCAACAACCTTTCTTCACCTAGGCTTTTGACAACCATGTCATCTACGTATACCTTGATGTTCCTGCCGATTTTCTTTGCAAACGAGTCAACGAGTCGTTGACAGGGTACCCTTGCGTTTTTTTTAACCGAATGACATTTTCTAGTAGCAGAACGTGCCATGATCTATGTAAAAATCGGTCTTCTCCTCGTCTTCCTTGCTCATCAAGATTTGGTGGTATCCCTTATACGCGTCTAGGAAGCATTTCAGTTTGAACCCTTGCAGGGACTCCACCTTTTGGTTGATCTCTGGTAAGGGATAGCAATCCTTGGGGCAAGATTTGTTTAAATCGGCGTAATCAATACACATACGCCATGTGCCATCATGCTTCTTGACCATGACCGGGTTCATGATCTATGTTGGTAATATCTCTTCACGGATTATTCCTGCCCTAGTCAGCTTGGCTACTTCGGCATTGATCGCTCTGTTCCTGTTCCTCCTTGGACACGCTTCTTTTGTTTCACCTCCTTGGTCCCAGGCCTTATCATTAGCTTGTGCTCTATGATTTCTCTATTCACCCCTACCATGTATGTAGGCGTCTAAGCGAGACATGCTTAAATTTTCTCAACAAGTTAATTAGCTCCTGTCTCGTTACTGGGGAAAGGTTGATACCTATGCTGACTAGCTGGTCCAGGTACTCTGTGTTGATGACCACTCTACTATTGGGCAATACTGATTGTGGCTTCCTGGCTTCTTTTGTGATTTCCTTCGGTTGCATGATTTCGCAGCATCGTAATTCTTGTGGTGGTGTGGCTAAGATTGTCCTTGGCCCTTCTGTCGTGTCGAATTTTACTATTCCGTGTATGGTGGACCATATTGCTCCGAACCTGAATAAGGTTGTTCGTCCCAGTATGATGTTGTGTTCCGTTTGGTGTCATATGATGACGAAATCAATGAGAGCCATCTTCCGCCTTACTTTGTCGTGACGGGTTAGTGTGAAACAGTGTTCTAAAAGGCACCCCATGGTGCACGCCAAGGCGTGCCATGGCGTGAGGCGCGACTTCACCGTTACGAAAAGCCTCATAACGTTGCTATTAGGCGTGGCGCATGACAAGACATGATATGGCGTGTCGTGGCGCATTATGGCGCGCGTTTTTTCGTTTAAGACACATTTTTTGCTCTTTTTTATGCCTTTTTTAATCACACATACAAGTATTGTTTTTTTGTTTACTTTTTGTTATTAGTTGTTGATATAACACTTCTAAAAACTAGTTATATTTGATATAAATCTATATCTATATGGTAATATAATTATAAATTAATACAAAATCGCCGCCTTGAAAAATGCCATGGTTTACCATGGCTCGTTAAGCTTGAGGCTTGGCCTTGTCGCCATGCCATGCGTCACACCTTTTAGAAGCTTGGTGTGAATGATAAGTGTATCATGCCTAGGGGCCACATGTTGTGCCCTATAAATCCTATTAGTTGTCCCGTTGGAGGCTTAAGAACCATCCTTCCGTCTGTCCGGAAGGAGACAGAAACGATGTCCGTAGATGATGTCCGCTGAGTTTCCATTGTCTACATACACACGATGGATGATGGTATTTCTTATGGATCCTTAGATTATCAGCGGGTTATCCCCTTGCCACCCTATAGGGTGTGAGTCCATTGCTGAGAAATTTAAGCCTTATGTGGATCTCGTTATGTGATCTACTCTGTCATCGCTCTCCGAACTTTCTCTTTTTGCTCGTATAGTCAAAATTTCATGGGGCCAGTCATTCACTTTCATTCCATCCATGGCGTTCTCCGCGTCAAATTTGGCGCGGAGGCTTCGCACTATCTCTATTAAGTTACCTTTTAGTTGTTTTTTTTTTCATTTCTCGCTTTAGCACCGAGCAGTTGACAGTATCATGGGTCTTGATTTTATGGTATTCGCAATAGCGTCCCTTCACCCCCTTTACTGCTTTCCTATCGGCGAAGACGTAGATGTCCGGTCGCCACCTTCTTCTTTCGTCTTGTGGGAATGGTCTGAAACGCCCCCGAGGGCTCCTCGCTCGCCCAAAGTTTATGCTTCCACCCTGGCTCTCTTGGTGGTGGGTAGACTGGTGGTAGTATTTCGTGGTCGAGGCGATCATGGCGTTGAGGTATGCTTGTTTTGCCGCCTCTCCTTCTTCTTGTATTAGGTAACATTCTACCTTCTCTTTCAACTCGGTTCATGTCTAGGGTTTCTTTCCCATGAGCTTCTGGGACAATGGCCCGGGAAGGAGGCCCCATGTGAAAGCTCCTGCTATTATCCCTTCATCGTGTCCTGGGACGTCTAAGGTAGCGTTGGTGAATCTCGTGAAATATTCTCTTACCGTCTCTTCCATCTTATGTTTACAACCAATAATGGAGTGGGAGTCCCCTTTGTACTTCCACGATTGCATGAAGTTTCTTAGGAAGAGATACTTCAGTTGGCCAAAGTTGTAAATGCTTCCTGGATAGATAGTTTTAAACCACGTTCTTGTGTTTCCATCTAGTGTTGTTGGGAAGTAAATGCACCAAAACCGTTTGTCTAGCTTTAGGGAGGTCATCATCCACTCATACGTGTCAATATGTTTATCTAGGTCTGTAGTTCCATTGTAAGTCTTAAGGTGTGGCAACATTACAGTATTCAATATTTCATAGTCTAAAAGTTCTTTTGCAAAGAGTGATGTTACACTTCTTGACAAGTAGTCTTGGTTTGGGATATAGAGGTTGTGACTAGGGTGGAACTGTTGGGTAGCGAGATACGGTTGTACTAACATATTGTTGTATGTTGAAAAAGGCGCCAGAGTCGGTCTGTAGAAACTTTGGGGTTGAAACGGGAAGGTGAGCAGTGTATTTTTTTCGTGAATGGTTGGTTCATTGGTAGTAGTTGGTTAGCCAAGAGCAGTTGATTCGTTGTCAACGATAGAGGTTGTTATAACGATGAAGAGAGCGGTGTGGTTGTAGTGAACGAAGTTGCATGGGGGGGGGGGGGGGGGGCGACCTCCATTCATCCATACCGATTGAATGGAGAAAAAAGAGGCAGTGATGCTATTAGTTCTGATTTGGGGTATCGAAAACGATGTTGGTTGATTTCTTGCTAACCTCCATTCATCCACACCGATGTCCGGACCTGAATCCCCTCCGAATGAGTTTTGTTGATGCTAGTGTTCTTATCAGTAAAGACATGTGAGTCTTGATTTTAGCACTATTGCAAAACAATATGATACCCTTTGTAAGGAATCACCAAGAGGGTTAGTGGAGTACCAATTCTAGAAGAGAATTTAGTCAACGAGGTAGCATTTTCACATGTACTGCTCATACTCATACAGGTCGTCATTAGAAAATCTCCATTATGATGATGAGTTTTCATTATAGATCGATGTTGAAGAAACTGTCGACAATAAAACTGGAACTCTTCCATGAAATCCTGCAGAAGCAAACGACATTTGTGTGTGTGTGTGTGAGAGAGAGAGAGAGAGAAAAGGGATTAATATAAATACACAAAAAGGAAAAGGAAAAGAAATTAAAAAAAAACCATAAAAAAGGGTATATCAGTCATTTTAGGTTGTATGTGGACCAAATTCACATACAATAGAGTTTAAGAAAACCAAACCCACGGAAAATTTCTGATTTTGGACTATTGATGCAAGTCGAAAAGATTTTGAATCCTATCTAAAGATTTTTTACAAACCACAATGACCAATTTTTTTTTTTCTTCTCTAACATTCCTTCCAAAAAAAATAACAGATAACTTTTATTTTCTTTCCAGTTTTTTTTTATTTCATTTCTCTTCTCCAGTTCTATTTGGGAACAAGACTCGACGGATTAGTCATAACCGGAAAAAGAAAAAAAGTACAACATGGTGTTATCTTGGATAAAGAAAATATAATATTAAAAATTTCAAATGCATTGGCCCCATAAATCAACCAAATGAATCCGTGAATTCTAGACCCAATACGAGACTTCTTACAACTTGTATGAATTGGGCCCTACGTCTTCTCCAATCTCCATATTGTTGGTTAATTACACCTGATTGTGTCCTTTCTGGAAATATTCATACAGAAAGCAGTTAGTTGTGTATATTTTTAATTTAATAGTATACAAAAACTGATCTTGAACCATTTTTTAATCGTCCGAATGAGTTTGTGAGACACTTGTATAAAATGTCATTTTGGAGATCAATATTCGTCATAGTAATTAATCAATAATCAGTATGGAATTATGGAAAGGAAAAAAAATCGAGTTGAAGAAAAATAAGAACTTAAATATTAAAGAAGGTTCTCAAAATGGCGTCTAGAACCTTCCTATATGGTCAAAAACGCTCTTATATTTTAATTAACTATTGCCCCAATATTTGGTCATATATTACGGAAACACCACCAACTTGTCAAAGTGGACTTTCCCAAAGGAGAAAGCCTAGCACCGAAATAAAGAATTTTCTGACACTTGTCAAAACCTTTCCTCAAATGTTGTTCATGTCCTTCAAATTCCATAAATTTCATCTGCTTTCAACGCCAATCATCCTCAAAATCCGAGTTTTAAAGCTAGATTCTTTCATCCTTTTGTCATGCAATCCATCTGTTTGATCTTTTGTCTCACTGAATTTTCTTGATATTCTTTTTTTCCGATTCTTGGTTTAATTTACTGTGCTTCACTGCAAAACGTGATAAACCCTATTTGAGATTTCAGAAAAAATCGCGACCCATCAAAAAATATTGGTTGAGTATATAATTATTTCTCTTTTGGATCTTATATAGCTGGTTTCGTTTTGGGGATTTACCTCGAAATCTGATGAACTCATTTGAGATTCGATTGAAAAGATTGCAACCCATCAATTAGTTTGGTTGATTATATTAATCATGGATGCTTTCTTGTCGGTTATTAAGGAGGAATACCCATCAGGTGGATCAAGTGGTAACGGAAAGCAACCGATGGTGGTTCAATTAGTGCCACAGCCAATAGAGGGTCTTCATGATTCTGGACCCCCACCTTTCTTGACTAAAGTTTATGACATGGTGGATCACCCAGATTTAGATCGCATTTTGTCTTGGAGTAGAGGAGGTCAAAGCTTTGTGGTTTGGGATCCACAAGCTTTCTCTACTAATCTCCTTCCAAGATACTTCAAGCACAATAATTTCTCCAGCTTCATCAGACAGCTCAATACCTATGTAAGTTCATCTCCCTCTCTCTCTCTCTCTCTCTCTCTCATTCTCTCCCTATATTTCTATAAATTAAGTTTGTAGTCAACTTATAAATTTGTCTTTTTTCTGGATCCACTAGTAGTGTGTAGGGAATTTGATATTGTCATTGAATTTAATTGCTTGAGTTATATGATGCTAATCCAACTATGAGAAAGGAAATTAGTGGGGTTGAGTTGATTTAGTGGTGCAAACAATCTTTATTTATATAATGCACTTATTCATGCAGTTCACAGACTGATTGCTATTGTGTATATATATATATGCATCCATACATGTTTTCGGGGTGTGTGCTAAATGAAAGTGTAATTAGTTACTAGATATTTTTTACAAATTTTTTGAACGGAATGATTATTATTTAGAGGTTACTTTCCACATACAATGAGTCAATGAATAACAAAGTGTAAAGACGGTGAAAAAACGAAAATTATGAATACGATGTACATCAATTAGCAACTTTGCCCACAAAAAAAATCATGTAGCCAAACACCTAAAGAGAAACACCCGTTAATTAATACAATTTCATACCCAGATACACATATATAGATGTACGAGTAAGAAGTATTTTATATAATACAACTAAGCGTTTGGTAAGCAACTCACCCCACTAGGTTTAATATAAAGTTAATTAATTAATTTTGGACAAAACTTCATATAGGTTATATGATTTATAGAAGTTTATTTCTTTATATCTTTTCAGGGATACGTTTGGGTACTATGTAAAAGACACTACTTTTTTAGGCATACTCTAGTTTGTTGTGCTTGATATATACTTCATATCTATGACTCCTAAATCCTGATATGCAAGTCTGAAAACCTAGCTTGAAACCTAATCAAGTAATCGTACACTTCCTTGGTATTAGCTTCAGGAATTTATATTGCGGTTAATTTATGCATGCAGGGTTTTAGAAAGATCGATCCTGACATATGGGAGTTTGCTAACGAAGCGTTCTTGAGGGGCCAAAGGCATATATTGAAGAACATTAAAAGACGAAAGGCCCCTTCTCATACTCCTCCACAACAACAACCTAATAATCCTTGTGTCGAGGTTGGAAGATTCGGATTAAATGGAGAAGTCGAACGTTTACAACGCGATAAACAAGTTCTTATGATGGAATTAGTGAAGCTCAGACAACAACAGCAAAACACCAGAGCCCATCTTCAAGAAATGGAGCACAGACTACTAGGAACTGAAAAAAAGCAGCAAAAAATGATGAGTTTCTTGGCAAAAGCCTTGCAAAATCCCGATTTCCTTCAAAAGCTATCCAGGCATGGCAAAAAAAACGAACTTGAAGAAGCCATGATCAAGAAACGAAGAAGACCAATCGATCAAGGGCCTAGCTGTGTTATAAGTGGAGAATCATCCAAAAAAGGTGAAGAGTTTGGGGATGTTTCGGATTTGCAAGTGTCTGAGCTTGAAGAACTCGCTTTGGAAATGCAAGGTATTGGTAGAGCAAAAAGAACGCAAGTGGAAGAACAAAAAGAGATTGATGAAGGGAAAGATTTTGAAGAGGAATTCTGGGAAGAGTTATTTAGTGAACGATTTGACATGACTGCAAGTGAAGGTGGCCAGGCCAATTAATGGGTTGGATTTCTTGGGTTTGGGTGCAAAGTGAAAAAAGAATGCAGTTTCTCCATTGCTAATAGTCGTTAAGACATTACTAACCATTTTCTTGATATCCATTGGTAATTTAACTTGTTCGTTCTTGATCTTTGTAGTTAGGTACACGGGATCACCACAAGAACCATTGTGATAATGGTCAAGATATTGATGGTTTGTTGATATCAATCTGATTCGGTACAATGCCACTGTGGTTCTTATGAATTTAACTTCATCTGGATTTGGATTTTCTTGCCATCAATCAAAAGGATACAGGATCCCAAAAAGCATAACTTGTTCCCATTGTTCTCATCTCTTGTTTTATTTATTCTTTGTTTGAGTTGATTAATATCCTCTCATATATCATCCTTTCTTGATCATCAGATTGGAATCATTTCCTTACCCAGAAGATATAATTTGAAGATTCCTTGGCTGCAACTTGGGACTCGTCTAAATCTGTAACTAATTTTGTTGTCAAAACTTTCGAAGTTTTAGTTTATGAATATGATGAGGAAGACTTTTGACACATCTACCACAAGGGTGTTGCAAAATGGTTATTTGTAATAAACAAGCTATAGGTTATGGTGTTTAGATGTGTTTTTATGTTTGAAATTATAACAATATAACTAGATAAGAAGTTGTTAGAATGTTTGATAATGTGAGCGATTGAGAGGAAAAATTGGAATGAATGATTCTCCACAACCCTAAAGAGAAAGGGAAAACAAAACAAAGAATAAATGTCTATAAAATTTACGTACGTAACACCTTCCTCAAACTCGAGATGGTTGATGTATGACCAAACTGAATCCGGTAGAAAAGCTCTTGTGTGATAGGCTTCGGTGAAGATATGAGTATGATGATTGGTAAAGGAAATGAGAGAAAGACTAACAGTATCCCCAATGACATGCATGCATGTTTTAAAAACCGGTTCGAACTGGTTGGACCGAGATCTAGAGATGAAGACGGTTCAACAACGATCGATTTTATACCCATTTTCAGACCGGATCGAACCAGACAATTTCTTTAAAAATCGGGTTGAGCTGGTATGATAGGACCGGTAAAAAACCATGAGAACCGGTTTATTGGACTTGGATGGTTCAGTTTCACTTAGCACGGGAAGAAAAACAATTTATTTCAAAAGAAAATTTAATAGCTCTATCGATTATGTTATCCGGAGTATATATAGCTCAAAGGCTGATGCAAACCACTACCAAATGTAGGCGGGCGGTTCAATCGATTGAACCACCGGTCGAACCAGAAATTGGTCATCAAACAAGTTCAACTAAAAAACTAGTTTTTAAAGCATTGCACACAGTTCCGACTATGTGCATGACATGGTGATGATGGGTCGCCCCACAACGATGCGGAACTCTGCCCCAAGGTGGCATGGTATGGGTGGTAGTGGTCGAGTCCACACAGAGATGTAAGAAAACGTATTAACTGACAATTCATCGTTGAGCGCTATTTTTTCCAATTAGTTTCATTACCACTATAAATATTAACCACTATTTAATATCATTTTCACACTACTTCTGGTACTTTTAGTGTTATCAACATATTTTAGTATAGTTATTATTAATATCGAGATAGGTTAAGCTCCATTTACTAACTGAAACAGGAGGTTCGGGGTGCACACTCAGAGCAATAAATGTAAATTCGGGAATACGTAGGTCCGCGGGAAGCGCCCTTAGGTACGGGTCCCAAGAGGCAACACTCGATCTTGGTGTAGCACCCCTTACAGGGTCCAAGGGGCAGAAATCTTGGCAATGGTTCCGCCCAAAACAAATGGTGACATCATTATAGTGTAAAAATTGGCTATGTATTATAACCATATTTCTGTAGTGATCCTGATTATGATGACGTATGCGGAATATGAAATGATTTAGTGAATCATGCAAGAATCATGAACATGAAGAACACAAGGATGTAAATAATCTCGTTTTAAGCTCTCATTATCTAGAAAGTATTACAAAGTGGGTCATGCAATGTTTCTTTCACTAGACTAATCTCTCACAAGTTCTTACATAAAATGAGTGTCACTCACTTCTTAATTGTAGGAAAGACAACTCATTACACACAAACAAAAGTGTAAGCACACACATGACATCCAAGAAATGACTTTGTACCCTAACATTATCCCCTTAAAGTTAGAATTGGATGTCCTGGCTTCAATATCTAACAAGCTCGCGCGACCAAGACTAACTCCCCCTCGAAGTAATACCGGTTTTCAAATCCGCAAATGAATACCCGAGATGCTTCGAATACCCACTCTACATTCTCTCCCTTTTATAATCAACAAGTTATTATAAAACTCACTAAGGTTGAGAAGCACCCGAGGAATAAACTTCACAAATCGCTCCTTCGATGTGTGCCAAAAATGAAACCGCGAAAAACTTACATGAAAAACAATCATGAAAAAGTCATGAAAAATTTCCAATTTTTGTGAAAATTTTCAACTTTTGGGTGAGAGTTGCAAGAATTTCGAAAATCCGGGTAAAACTGCCAATATCAAAATTCTGCAGGGACTCGTTGCACCAAAAACAACTTCAAATGCAAAAATTTACTCCAATTACAAAACTGGGCATAAAGTGTCAATTCGTATAAACTACAGGACCTGATACGCTCCATTTCTCATAATTTTCAGCCCTTCGAAATCACATCTTCTCATACGCCATACTCAATTGACCCATTTCGAACCTTCAGAGTTCGATTCCACTAACCACTTCCAGTGACATCGAGTGTCTATTATGTATCCCAAACCTTCGATCTCCATTAAAAGACCCTCGACCTCGATCCTAAACCGTCGATTGTCGACATAACCATTCAACAAATTCGACCTCAAGAGTGTCGTTAGATGCAATGATATCCAACATTCGCATATCAAGGCTTCCCATAACTCAATTGCGAGGCTTCACCATCGAATATCCTAGTAGCAAATATCAATAACAGATCCCATCCATACATCGAATGACTCAACACATCAAAGTCAGTTAAATCATCAACACCAACACACATTCGATTTCGACTTGATCCATTTACCTCCAATGTCGACATAACCATTCGATATCACAACACGTTTCCAGTTCAATTCGACTTGGACTCAACTACTATCATGATTGAAATCGATTTCGAATCATACCATTCGAATTTGAAATTGAACACTCGACTCGAACATCAACATCAAAATTGAACCAGTCGAAATCAAATTCGACTCTAAGTGTGTACAATGTCGACTCGAATTCATCTTCTTGATACTTCAATCTTTTAATCCCAAGGCATTCTCATTCGATTCCAAGTAATAATTTCCAGTAGAATCGAATGAACATATACCAGTCGAATGCTATTTTGACTTCAGTTGACTCCAAATCGAACTTGATTTAAATTCCATATTTTTTTTTGACTTTCGATTTTCAACCAACGTCGTTCGATTTTCAACTAATATCATTGACTCACGATACGATTTCCAAACAATCCATTCTGAAATCATCGACATCAAATTTGACTTTTCAGTCATTCGTTCTTCGTTTGTTCATCAGTATGAACAATAAGAAACTTCAAATTGAATCAATTCGATTTCTGAACAACATCAAGTCATACTAGTCGTAATCAAAACAGATTTTGACTTTAAGAACAAACATCGGTTGAATCCAAACTTTTGAATCGAACTAACAACTAAAATCAACGACATCAACTTTGACTCAGACTCAATCAACAAATTTTATCAGAATCAAGTTCGATTTTAGACTTTATTGACTCAAGCCAAGTTTGATTTAGTCAAAATTAATTCCACAAGAGTTTCGATTTAGGAATTGCAGTTGACTACGATTGAGAATATCAAGATACTCGATTATGCGAGTTATAAGATATTGAAAAACAAATGTAACTGGATCAATTTTTGAACAGTGTATGAATGGATATTGGGCTCAATTAAGAATTAATTCCATGAACAGTAATAAACTGGGCTTCGAAGATTAAATTGATGAACAATAAAATTGATTATGTTTTGGGCTTTATCTAAACCAAAATCTTGTTGGATCAACAATGAGGTTTGAAACGAAATAGATCCAATGAATCAAAACTCTCAAAAATGAAAAACGAAACGCGCGATTAAAAATATTGATTAAATTCGAGTTTTGAGAAAAAACTTGATCGTTCATCGTCGATCTCAACATGAATGTTTTGGAATCCACTTGAAAATTTGTGACACCTTCTTAACGATTACTTTTCCATTTGCAACACACGAATCATTGATGATCTTGTTTCTTTTGTTGGAACAAGAAAATCACCAATCTTCACATTGTACCACCCACGATGAGTGTTGTACAAATCATTCTTTGTCTTCTTCAACGATCTAACACCATCTTCGTAAGAACCATCAAAACTTTTGGATGTAGAATTCAAATTCATTGCAACACTTGGTGATTGTTGCTTTGGAACCCATATTTGCTTCATAGATTTCGGTTTGACAACAACATTTGAAGTTTTTTGTGAAGAAACCCATTTGTTCTTTCTTTTGATCTTCTTCTTCTTCTTCTTCTTCTTCGTTTTTTTTTTGATCTTTTTGGGTCTTGATGAATTGAATTCAAGAACAAACCCATTTTCTACAACTTCAACTTGACAAGCTTGGATCATATCTTTTGGAGTTTGATACTTGTGAATTTCTTGGATTGATGACTTTCGATAATGAATCATTCCTTCAAACGAATCACAAGAACACAAAATATCAAGGTTTGAACTCCAATCGAACAATTTTTTTTCTTCAGGAAAATCAACTTGAATCTTCTTATCTTGAACATCAAGAACATCATGAACATGATGATCTTCTTCAAGAACATCCGGGTAAGAAGCAAGAATATTATCACCATATATGCATTCATCAAGACAAATTCCTTCAATTACTTCATCATCTTTCTTCTTCTTCCTTCTCTCATGATAAGTTGTTACCAAACGATTAAGCAACACCTTATGATGATCAAGATCAAGAGGATAACCATTGAACTTTCCACATTCACATTTCGTATTAGAAATGAGTGAATTTGTTTAAAATACCCGGTAACAAAACAATTGAGAAGTCCTTCAAAACTAAATGACCATTGATAATCATCCACAAACCAATCTTCACGAATTGTTTCTTCCATTTTGAATCAACGATAAAAGAATCACAAGAGCTTGAATTTTTGAGAGAGAGAAAGTGATTTTGAATGAGTTTTTAGAGTAAGAATGCAAAAATCACTTGAATTCTAGTGAAGAAATTTGAATTATGAATCAAATAAAGGAGCAATTCGATTTCTAGAATCCAAAAACTTTCTAAACACGAAGATCAAATCACAATTAAGAATCATCAAATAAAAAATGTCATCATGGATCAATTCTTGAGAGATTCAAGAACACTCGCTCTGATACCAATTGTAGTGATCCTGATTATGATGATGAATGTGAAATATGAAATGATTTAGTGAATCATGCAAGAATCATGAACATAAAGAACACAAGGATGTAAATAATCTCGTTTTAAGATCTTTTTAGTCTAGAAAGTATTACAAAATGGGTCATGCATATTTTCTCTCAATAGACTAATCTCTCACAAGTTCTTACATTTAATGAGTGTCACTCACTTCCTATTTATAGGAAAGACAACTCATTACACACAAACAAAAGGGTAAGCACACATGACATCCAAGAATGAATTTGCAATCTAAAAATTTCCAACCACCATTTTGGTGTCAAAATGCATATAACCATGTAACGCCCGTAGATCAGGGCTAGTCAATTTAGAGACAAGGAACATCAAAAATGGCTTTTTGATAGAAGATTATTTAGGAGGATTATTCTTAACTAAGTTGTAGTATATGTTACAAGGATTCCGTACATATAAAGAACGTTGCAATCTGAGTTATGACCTGTCAAAGTTTCGCGACAGAACCGTCACGACACAGCGCGACATAAAAAGTGAAGTTACGATAAAGTGCTTTTTAGACATAGTGATCTAGACAGAAGTTGTAGAGTACGTTCCCGCCTATGCGTGTATATAAAGAACGTCGAAAACGGAGTTCGTATGAGGAAGATATGATTTTATGAAGTTTTTAAATAATTAAAATATATAAATTTAATTATTTATTCGGATAATATCCGAAGAGCCGACGAGTCTGATCTGATCCGAAGGGTACGCCCAACGTACCTAGGAGTACGCCCCGCGTACATGTCGACAGCGAAGTATGCTCCGCGTCGGAAGGAGTTATGCCTAGCGTACTTCGGCCTTGTGTGGTCCGAGAGAAGGTCACGTAGCACCACTGAGATGTCGCCACCTAGCTCTCCTATCCGAACTACGCCCAACGTAAGGGCCTCGGTACGCCCAACGTAGTCCGAGGATCAGACCCTATATAAAGGGTGTGAAGGTAGCCAGGGTTTGTTGCTCAATTTCTATCTTCCACTCCTTATACTTCCTATTTCTTGACAAGTTTTACCCCCGAAGCCCCGGTATTAATACCGACACCCGAAGCAAGTCCCGAAGCCCCAAAGATCCCGAGAAATATAGTTTTCAAGCCGAAACTCTGCCCGCATGAAGCCCGGTTTTGGAGAAAACATCCCGGTTTCAGCGAAGAATATTATTTTAATAGACGAGGTGTTGTCCGAGCATCGTCTTATCAGGTGAGTGTATAGTCCCTTTCATAAACACGATTTTAATACAAGTATTGGTTGAATGTATTATATCTATGTTATGAGTGAATGTGTAGTCATTTTCTTCTAACACATACATATGAAGTATTTGCTATGAAAAATGTGCTATATGTTTATATATAGTTGTTTATTCGAGATGAGTGTGGAATGGATGTTTTATATAGTTTTTAAATGAGTTAAATTGTATATGTATTTTATATCTACAAATATGTTGGGTAGAACAGGGGTAGATGAGATAGTTGGTGTGTGATAAAAGAGGAGTTGGATAATGAGATAAAAGGTGATATAGATCTTGAGGTGAGGGTGACATGTGAAAAATGAGTGAAGCCTTTACCCAAGCGATGACCCCCGTCATTCAACAGAGAAAGGATGACAACCACGGACTATTCTAGACAGTCTAGTGGAACACTAGCAGGTTCGCAACTTGTAGGTGTTGTGAACTTGATGTTCACCAGTGTACTCTAAAAACCCATTAACACGTATTGCGAGAGGGGTCTCAAAAACGATACTGTCAATAAACGAGATAAACTTGTTATTAATCCGGGAGTATGGATTAAGACATAGTTAATTGTCCCTAGTCCAGGAGTATGGATTAGGCACAGTTTTAGATCCGGGAGTATGGATCAGATCAGGAGATTAGTTTTAGATCCGGGAGTATGGATCAGGTGAAGAGATTAGTTTTAGATCCGTCAGTAGGGATCAGGTAAAGAGGAAAGTTTTAGATACGAGAGTTTAGATCGTGTCGTTGTGAGGATCGATGGGGTGGGATTAGAGTTGCTTTTATATGGTGAAATTATATAAGTTTGTGAGTTCTAATATATATATATATATATATATATATATATATATATATATATATATATATGATATAACATTGTGGGATGAAAACCCTATATGCTCACCAGGCTCCCAAGCCTGACCCACTCAGTTTTCTTTGTATTACAGGTTATGGCACAAGAGCATAAGTTGACTGACATAATGAGAGATTTTGGATTGTAGGCCAGTAGTTATGAATAACTGTTGTAAGGTCTATCTTGTCCTGTTTATGCTTTTGGTCTGTATTGAACATGACATCCCAAGATTTTATTATATAATGAAAATACATTTCTTTAAATAAATTCTTTGATAAATTCTTATCATATTTTGTTTTGGGAACAAATTCTGCAACTGCATGCTTTCTGTAAAAGATTACTCTGATTTTAAAAACAAATCATAAACAAATCGGTCTTTTCTGGCCGTGAAATTGGGGATGTCACAAACCACCATTAACTAATTTCTCTCATGTATAAGAACATAGTTGATGTTCCAAAAAAAAGGGTTGGGTTTTTCTCATATTCGAATTTGATCATCAGATTCTCTCCACTCTTAAAAACACAAAACAACAAGGCATATTTGTGTTTCAGATTTGGAAGTGGCCGGACTTCTAAATTGTCTTTCTTGGATGATCCCCAATCAGATTTCGTGATACCCCAAGCATAAGGTTGGAAATTACAAATATTAAAAAGTGATTGCAATCACGATCCTAAAAATTATCCAAGTCTATATTGACATTCTTAAGACCCAAAATCTAAAACTGCTATCTTTGTTTTGTATTCTCTTTATTTCATTATCTATTAAGCAAACCATATAACAATAGCCAAACACCACACACCCTATTTTTATTCAACCCAAGGGTTCATGAATTTGTTGCGAGGGAAATTAATTAAATAAAAACCTTTTTTTTTCCAACAACATTGATATACCTAATCAAAAATAAACCTTAATAACAATAATATGTTACAATAACTAAACTGCACGTAATAAATATTAGAATACAAGTGAAATGTTTTGATGAAACATACAATCAATTCATTACAATGTTATGAAAGACAATCACAAATGAGAGGGTTTTAGAATGAATATATATATATATATATATATATATATATATATATATATATATATATATAAAGAGAGAGAGAGAGAGAGAGAGAGAGAGAGAGAGAGAGAGGGACATGTTTAAATGTGGATGGCTAAATATTAGACAAAATTGCAAGAATGGTCCCTGTGGTATGTCAAAACTAGCACCTTTGGTCCAAAATGGGTTTGGCTTGCAAGGATGGTTCAATAGTTTCATTTTGTTGCGAGTTTGGTCCAGTTTCTTATGAACTTTTTTATAATGACGGATTTGCCCTTATATTTTAATTTTCCATTTTTATTTTATTGTCAGTAATTAAAAAGCAATTAAAAATAAAACAAAAATAAAATACTCTCTCTCTCTCCCTCTCTCTCTCTCTCTCTCTCTTTCTCTCTCTCTCTCTCTCTCTCTCTCTCTCTTTCTCTCTCTCTCTCTCTCTCTCTCTCTCTCTCTCTCTACAAACAAAATTAATACAGATCTGGTAGTGGATTTGTAAAATGAAGAACCCTAACTTTTATCAATTTTGTTCAATTCATTGTATGAAGTCGAATAGACTAAAGACATACACACTCATATATGCATATGAATCTCAAGAACACTCGGTTTTTCCTGAGTTCAAGAACAAGAACATCATATTCACAAACTAAGAAATCGATTTCTGATGAACTGCCATCACCACCATCGGAATCAATTTCTTCTATGAATTGCCCAACTCAAATCCACAAGCACACAAACAACTCAATAAACATAAAGATGAAGGTAAACTGCACCCCTTTTATCCCCATCCCTGAACCGCAGCCACCGTATACCCTAAATCAGTACAGGTTAAAGAAATTATAATTTATAGATGAAATGGATTACGATTTACAACCTAGAAATTTTTGCGTCCTTTCCAATTATTGAATCAAATTCCAATCATGTCCCTCTCTCTTGTTCTTCTCTGAATCGATGTTTGAATCAAATGCCAATCATGTCCCTCTCTCTTGTTCTTCTCGTCACTGCTACACCCCATCACCATGCTCGTCGCCTTTAGATATATTCAGTCTGTAGCTAGAGGATCCGGCGGTGGTGTGGAGATGTAACCCAAATTGATGACCCCCTTGATCGATGACAACCACCTCGTCAGAGGCTTAACAACCGAGGAAAATCGATTCGAGGTGTCTTCCCCTCGATTTCCAGTCGCGAAACCCTCCATCTGAAAACCCTAGCCGCCAAGAAACCCTAATCGTCAAGAAACCCAAACTTCAGATCTCGATCTCCTTTCTCTCCTTGGCATCTGTCTAGGTTCAAAGGGAGGGTAGCAACGATCGAATCGGGTGTTTGGGGTGGTGCTATGGAGGGAGGCGGAGGGGCAGCCTAGGTCGGTGACAACCACTCGTTCTTCTTCTTTGGACACTGGTAAGCAAGAAACGAGAGAGAGAGAGAGAGAGAGAGAGAGAGAGAGAGAGAGAGAGAGAAAGGGTATTTTATTTTATTTTGTTTTATTTTTAATTGTTGGTAATAAAACAAAAATGAAAAATTAAATAATAAGGGCAAAATCGTCTTTCCAAAAAATTCAAACCAAATTGGACCAAACTTGCAGGAAAACGAAACTTTTGGACCATTGATGCTAGCAAAAAACGTTTTGGCCCAAACATGCTAGTTTTGACATACCACAGGGACCATTTTTGCAATTTTGTCTAAATATTATGTGGATGTAGGCACCAATCATATTTAAAAAAAATTAATCAATTTATAAAATTATATAAGAGTAATTTTGTAACTGTATGTATAATCCTTTTTATTAACCAAAAATAAGTTAGAACACACACACACACACACACACACACACATATATATATATATATATATATATATATATATATATATATATATATATATATATATATATATATATGGCAAGTGCCTTAAATAATGGGTCGATTACCCTTAAATCCCTGCTACATCTCAAGAACCCTATGCCACATAATCTCATCTGCAGTGATTCCCATTTACCCCCATTTTTTCAGCACTGGTACCCTAGGGCTGACAATTCTTGACACGACACGCGACACGACCCGTGAAACGACACGAAATAAATGGGTTTGGGTTGAGTTTTTCAACCCGCCAACCCGCTAACCCGCCAACCCGCCAACCCATTTTTTAAACGGGTCATATATGGGTTTCTCAAAAAATAAACGGGTTAACCTGCCAACCCGTTTATATTCTTAATAAAAAAAAATATTTTATTTTTAAATGTATTTATGTATCAAGTATTAATATTTAAATAAGTATTATATAATATATACCATTTATTCATAGACCATTTGACTGTTTTGACATTATGACTCGTGGTGGATGGTCTAAGGTCATAAGTCGTAACCTATAAGGTTAAGTCTGTAACATGTTTCTATGAATCTTTTTAATTTTAATTTGGATGTTTAATACTTAAATATCTAAAATTCGGACCCACGAACCCAAATCTGACCCACGAACCCGCCAACTTGTGAACCCGTATAAATAAATGGGTTGGTGGGTCATATATGGGTTTATGTTCCAAACCTGCCCACCCGTGACCCGCCAACCCATGACCTGTATATTTAAATGGGTCGTGTTTGGGTTGGCATATTTTGTCCCGCCAACCCGCGACACGCCAACCCGAACATGACACGATTGTCAGGCCTATGGTACCCTTCATCAGCAATGACAATGTTGCAGCCTAGGTTGGAAACGCCACCTTTTTTGTGTGTGTGCGCGATTCGTCGAAAGAAGGACACCAGGGGATGTAGAGGTTGGAGCACCACATGATTCTAGAGGGAGACGAGAGATTTTTTATTATCCACTTGCAAATAGAAGAAATAACAAGGGGATCTTCATCTCTGGTGCATGCCTCTCCACCATCGAGCCACCCTTGTCGCCTACCACCGACGCCAAATCGAAGACACCACTAGGTCATCATCATTTTTGGGTTGCACATATAATCCCCAAATTGCTGTCTGGTTTAGTAAATCCGTATTTCTTCCTTATGTATTTTCTATTAATGCAACTCTAGTCACCTTCTTTTTGTTCGAAAGCTTAATGGGTCTTCTCTATGATGTTTGTTAATCTCTTCTTCCCACCCTCTCTCGTAATTAGTTACTAATATAAATAGGTGATAACTTTCCTATTTTGTCTAATATGAAGTTTGAGCCTTAAATTGTATCCCACTAACTAAATCCTAGTATCCCATCTGTTTGGAAAAAATGGATAGAGCTTGAATTTTAACTGAGTATCAAACAATCTACTGTTGAAATCGATGTTTGTAGTTTATCCTATCAAATTCAATTTCAAGAGTAAAATAAAAGAAGCAAAAAGATTGGAGAAAGGTTCGAAGGGGTCTTAGTCTTGTAGGATACCCACCTGCAACTCGATTAAACAAAGAGAAAGAATGCAACATTTGGTCTTTGTTTCTACCAGAAAACACATACATTGACACTAACAAAAATCGGTTCTTGAGTTCCCGGTGTAAAAAAAGGTTCCATCTTCCTAACATACATCAAAGTTTGGTGTAAAACCGATTCATTCTAATAGAATTGATTTTCGTACAATGGTAATTAATAAAGTCTTATTCTTTCCATTCTGCAATTGATTTTTGAATAGTGGTCATTAATGAAGTCTTGTTTCGTTCTTTCATAATAGGTACTTTTATTGTATATTTTGTTGAACAGTGTTCATTAGTAAAGTATTATTGCATGTATGTTCATTTTATTAGGATATGTATGATCATACATGAATATTAAAGTTATGTTTATTTATTCTTTCAATATATATATATATATATATATATATATATATATATATATATATATATATATATATATAGAGAGAGAGAGAGAGAGAGAGAGAGTTAGATTCATATATAAACTCTAACTATTGTGTGAACGTATGACTGATTATGGACTAATCAAACATATAAGGCTAATTTTGGAATTATTTTAATAATTAAAAAATAAATCATATATTTATTGGTACTCCCCAAAAAACATCATCGAAACCTTCCCACTCCACACACCGACTGTACCTTTAAGAATATGCCTCCCTAAAGTACCACCATAGCCACATGTACCTTTAAGAATATGCCTCCCTAAAGTACCACCATAGGTAATATATCATGACATCAATTTTTCTTTTTGTTTCAACAAAGTGAGCAAATGATGAACAAAGGGATGGTGAGGAAATCAAAATCTTTTAAATCATGTACTACATCGAGATACCCTTCTTCCTTCCCAAACATTGGAATGGGTGGTCTTCTCCTAGATTACATTAGTTTTTGGGATACATTAGTTTTTTGGGTGGGTTGTATAGGGAAGAAATTAATCGATGAAGGTTCTCAATAGGTAGACACAACTTCGTCTAAACCTCACCATACTGGAAATTTTGTTATCTCTCTTCCTATTTAATTAATTTTATTGTTATTGATGTAAATAAAATTTAGATTATTCTAATAAAATTAACTCAATGAAAGAGTTAATAAAGGATTTAACCGATCTTCAATATAGAATAATTGAAGATAAAACTATCAAACTAAAGAGTTAATAAAGGCTTAACATGTCATTCAATGTTATACACTTTGAAGATGAAGGTCTTTATCTTGGTTCATTCAGATAAGAAAAATCCCTAATTGAAATAAAGTATCAATTTTTTTAATCACTAAGCCCTTGATTGTGTGAGATCTTAGTTTCTGCTTTTGGTTCTTGATTTTTGTTATATATTTTAGTTGTTTCTAATCCCGTTTTTGTATGTTTTTTATTCTTAACCTTTTATGTTGGTTTTGATATGGATTTTCGGTGGTTAGGAACTTTATGGCTTTATGCTCTATTAATTACCTAATTTTTGTTAGATGCCATTTTATTTAGTATAACAATTAGATAATAAAATAGCAAAGCACCATAGATGAACTGTAAATTCAAGTTCTTTGTATTTTCTGTTTCTAAATTTTAGAATCAAAGTTGATAGTCAATGAAAATTTTCAAGAAAAGAATGAGTTGTATGCATTTCTTAAGTAATTAATAGAATTGGATACCTGAGGAAGACATCAAATTTCTTCAATAACTTAACTGGGTTAAGATTGGTGTCTTTAAGTTGTTTACCATGGTATTTAATGTCTTCAAATTAAAGAATAATTTGAAGAAAATGAACTATTTTAACTAAAGAATAACCGATGGATAAAATTATAATGCTTCTATAATACATTTTTGAAATGGATAAAATTATAATTTACTTTAATTGGTTTTTAAAAGATACTAATCAATGGTTTTTTTTAACATAGCAAACCCATAAACCATGAGAGTTTATTTGGAATTTCTATTTGTTTTTTGTTATTTTGGTGAGTGGTTGTAGACCAATTTATATTTGGGTGAATGGTTTGACCTTTCACTTCATTTTGATCCTATTCCTACATCAAAAGTTATTGGTTCAGATAATCTAATTATTCCTTTGAAGGATTGTTTTGGCCTTGAAATTAACTTTGGTTTTATATGTGTGCAGGTAGTCAAAGACGAACATCCTTTCATAAACCGAATCAGAATCAATATTTTTACATATATTCTTTCAGAATGGATATTATTTCATAACTCGTAGTCTTTCAGGACAACCTTACTCTTCAAGAATATATCATATTCTTTCAAGAATGTCTCTTATTTATTTCAAGAATGTATTTTATTTTTTTCAAGACTGTTACTAGCAATAATTCTTGCAGAATGTACTTGTATTATATTTTAAGTGTAAATGCAATTCATTTTTATTCTTTAAGAATGTCTATTCATTTATTTGTTTTTCTCTCATAACTTATTATGTTATATGTTGTAGTATACAATATTCTTAAAGAATATATGAACAATAGTAAACTAAAATGAACCAAAAGATTGGAGGCAATGGTTATTTTTTTGGCCTCTTAACAAACAAATTCTTAAAGAATGTAATCCATATTGCAAATTTTTTTTTGTCTATTCTTCAAGAATATTGTATATTATACAAAGAATATAGTATATATTCTTGTTTGATATTATAAAATTGTTGTTTTATGTTATTCTCATAGAATGTAATTAACAATATTCCATCTCTGTTAATCTTTCAATATTTCATTCTCTTTTTTAGCCTTTCGTTCTAAAATGAACTTGAACGTATTCTTTAAGAATAAAAGAATCAAAATACTTCATATAAAAATCTGATTTAATGAAAATGTGTTCAATAAAAATACAAGATTTGACTTGATTTTCATTAATTAACTTTTACTTAATTGCCTAAAATTTAGATAATCATCATTTCTCTCTCTTTATAAAATGTCATATTTGTCTTTATAATTAATAATTATAATTATATAGTACATATTAGTCCATGTAAATAGTACTGACCCTAAGATCACGTCTCTTCATTCTTTTTAATCTAATGACTATAATTTGGTTATACATTCACACAATACTTGTGATTCGTATGTGATCCTAACCATATACATATATATATATATATATATATATATATATATATATATATATATATATATATATATATATATATATATATATATATATATATATATATATATATATGTGTGTGTGTGTGTGTGTGTGTGTGTGTGTGTGTGTGTGTGTTCATTTATGAGTAGCAAATTCTTGTTAGTGTATGTTCATTCTTTAATGTTTGTTCTTGAAGTTATGTATGTTCATTCTTGCAAGAATATATAATCAGAAAAAGTTATGTATACGTATTCATGAGTAAAGTCATGTTATTATATATTCATTCTGTTAAAATATGGATTCTTTTTGTATGTTCATTCTTTATGTTATGTAAGTTCCTTCTTGTAAGAATGCATAATCAGATAAGGTTTTGTATGGATCTTTATCAACTCTTAACTCCTTAGTTTGGAGAATCAAATTCAAATCCCGAATTTATAGAAATCAGGTGTGATTGTTTGGTTAATATCAAGAATATCTCCCATGCCTTATTTGATTGTTAACCAAATTGACATAATTACCCTTACAACCGTTTTGAGCTTATTAAGTGAATAGGATAATCACTTTTCACATTATCAAAAATGATTGGACCATAAAGGTTCTCTTTATCCACATAATAGTTATAATCCACATTATAGCCTAACCACACACACACACACACACATATATATATATATATATATATATATATATATATATATATATATATATATATATATATATATATATGTGTGTGTGTGTGTGTTTGTGTGTATAAGTAGATAAATACTTAATTGGAAAATTCTTCTTAAAGAAAGAAATATATAAACAACTATAAAGATTGTTATATTTGTTTTTTATTATCTTTTGTGTTATGTAGTGCTTATACTAGGTATATGTTATAGAAACTTATTTGTATTTTAATCTGTTTTTTGTTTACAGGATCTATATATTCATGTTGGTCAGCCTTTGTATTGGAAGTATGGACATGCCTTCGATGTGCGATACGGAAAAAATTATTGAATTTATCGTTGTTTCACTTTTATACATTATAAATATACAACTCATACTTTTGTTAATTGGTTGCAGGCCTTTAAGTTAATTGTGAATGATCTTGATTCCATTCTTAATACACTTACTCGTGAAGTTAAAGAAATTAGTCTTGATGTAGGGGAGGTATCTTTGTATACTTTTTAAAAAAAATTGTTTTGAATCTTCCATAAAACTAAGTTTAATACTAATTAGGTGAAAAAGTAGTTCCTGCTTTGACCGAGGAGGTCAAAGATGAATTAGTGAAAAGCATTAGAAGAAGAATGACTCTACAACCTTCGGGCAGATATCGAGATGAAATACTTTTAGTTTGATGGTTTTATAACAGAGATTAAACTAACTTGATGCCACTATAAATGCATATCATTTGATACATTTGTGTTTGCGCGAATAACTCCTTTACCCCGTTAGAAAGAATTAGATCCATGTAAAGGGCTATGATAACAATTCAAGATTAGGGTAATTTTCTAAACAAAAAATTTGTACTATTTAGGAAGTTATTAGATTTATGTATGTAATTTGTTTTTTTGCAAGCAACAAGAGGTTGCAACTTGTTTCTAGTGTGTAGATTTGTCAAAAAAAATTGTGATAAATCCACTAATGTTGGTAATTCATCTAAATATGGTTAATACTCAATCTTCTTTTTCTTTTAGAAATAGAAAACTTAATAGTAGAGACTAGAGTTTTAATTCTTATGTCTATAATTAACTTGGACTTCTTAAGTTATATATATTAAATAGTGGCCTAAAATTTATAGACTTGTATTGAGCAGCAACACCACGACATGATATATCCATTAAACTTGCACTTATTTTGGTTTATTCATGCATTTTAATTTGGCGAAGGGTCCATTAACTCTCTAACAGTTAGATTTCCATGGATGCATACAAATTTTGAAATCAAGGTGGAAAAGACATTCTCAAGTGGAAATGAAACTTTTACTTCTAGTCAAGATGTTAATATCTATAATATTAATATGAGTAATGCAACAATAAGAAAGAGTAACGAAAAAAATTAGGTTTTAAGTTTTATAAACTTTCTAGAAAATCCATATTATGATATTATCATTGCTTAACGCCATGATTATTTGAAGTAAATCACTTTGTAATAAGTAGATATAAGGAATTATGCCCATACTAGACATATTTTGGGGGTGTTTTCTAAAATATAGACATAAAAGGTGTGTTTCCATATACATACATGGATTCTGTAGTGCTAACTCCGAGGGCTCCGCAAAATGAACTTATGCTCTGAGAAATCGATGTGGAGAGAAAAACACACAAAAAAATAAAGAACAAATACACAAAGCTAAATGAGCAATCCGCAAAGGGTGCTCTGAGGAATTGTTTTTCAACAGAGGGTGCTCAGAGAAACTATTCTTCAGCTTTTTTTTTTGTGTATTTTTTTGCCAAATAGATTTCTCGGAGCATAAGTTCATTCCGTGGAGCCCTCAGATGTAGCTCCATGGAATCCTTGTCTATATGTGGAAACAACCTTTTTTATGTCTATAGTTTTTAAAACACCCCCAAAATATATCTATTATGGGCATAATCCCAATTAAGATATATATAAAAGGATCAAGTAGAAACTCAAAAAATGGTAGGAACCGCGAGGACAATTTATGGCCTTAAGATTAAAAACATAAATGGCTAAGATTCGATTTTATTTATTGTCAAAATCTCACGAGATAATATGACATTTTGCTAAGTGATTGCGAGATTTTGATAATTTCCAGGGAAGTTTAATTATTTGAAGGGTACAAGTGACAAAAGCAAAAGACAAAAGGAAAAAAGAAAAAAAGGAAAATTCGGCCCATGTGGCCTCTCCAGGCACTAATATGTGCCACCATCCAACCATGATAAGTGTCCAGCCCTTATTGGTTGGTGGTGTTTTTCCACCACTTAGTTTTTTCAGCCATATGTAACATCCAAAAAATACAAATAAAAATTTTGTTTTTAAATTCATTCCATTCATAAGAAACTAATACCAAAGTATTCAAAAGACTCACATTGTGTCATAATATCAAAGTACAAATCCAAAAATCACTAATTGCGGAAAAACATGGAGTGATGCGGTGCTATCAAGCCCAACTCTTCCCCTTCGAACTTGAAGTACCTAAAACAACAACTAAAAAATGTAAACACAAAGCTTAGTGAGTTCCCCCAACACAACTTATACTAATCAAACATACTAAACAAACATATATAGTGCCAAGCATATCTGGGAGCTGGCTTGCCCCTTCGGTCTATTTCAACCGAATACTGACAAGCATATCTAGGTGCTAGCCTACCCCTTCGGTCTATCTCAACCTGATATTGCCAAACATATATGGGTGTTGGCTTACCCTTTATGTATATTTCAACTGGATACCGAATTTATTTCACCCCTACTACTACCACATAATATCATAACAATAATCACCGAGTCATCATAAAAATACAGACATGACTGAAAATTATCACAAAGACAATCATCATGCTATAACATAACTAGTGGGCTGGCCTTGGTGCCTTCGACCCACAGTTACTGCGATGGAAGACTCACCTCAAACTGTGGGGTATCAAACCACACTCGATGGATGACTCCCGAACTCCTCTCCTTATCGCACAAGCACAAAAAACTAATTAGAAGTTAGGTCACAATCTAACTTAAGGTCCGAAATTCTAGTCCTTGACATAAGGCAAAAAGGCTCCTTTACCTTTGCCTTATTGGGCCTCCTTTTCTCTAAGGCCCAAAATTACAAAACCTAAAAAGGCATCCAAGCCTACCAAAGGGCCTTTATGGCCCATTATGGACCAAGGACCCTCAAACATGAACTTAGGCCCAAAAAGGACTTGCTACATTAAGGTGGGCTCGAGGCCCAATTTTCTCAAGTTTAAAGCCCAAAGCCAAAAGAGCCCAAAATCCTCCAAGCCCACAGATCGCGTACGTGTGGCGTTCTTGGCTTGTACACACAACTTATGCTGGTGTTGACTATGGTTGAGGTACTGACCCAGTACGTGCAGCGTACACCTGAGTACTTATGACGTACTGGTCTACCAAGCCAAACTTTGCCCTATGTCTTAATCCCTTGAGACGTTACGTCCAAAACTTGGATCCAAGCCCCTATAAACGTCCTAAGCCATAAAGTTGCAAACTTTATGCTTTTTCATACATGGATGGGGCTAAAAACATGAATCAAGTCCATAAGCACACTTGGTTGGTCCTTAACACTTGCATGGATGAGGCTTAACCATTAAGATCGAATTTTTATGACTTAAAACACCTCCAAGAGCTCAAAAGGAAAACTAATATGGTTTGAAGTTCCTTAACTCCAAGAATCCAAACTATGGAACCAAAAGATGACATTTTCCACCCTAAAACTAGATCTAAGCATGAAATGGTTAAGGTTAAAGCTTTACACCTTCAATGGGTCAAAAATGGTGCCAAACTTCTGGATCTACAAGCTCTTCCCACATCCTTGCTTCTTCTCAAGCTTCCTTCTTCTCTCTAAAGAACACCAAAAATCACTCAAAAAGCTCACGAATGCACTAAGGTGGCTTAGGGTTCAAGATTTGCAATTCAAGGGTAATGGAGGCTGAAAAGGTAAGTGACTTAGGGGACTGAGGGTCAATAAATAGGGTGCAAACCCTAGAAACTCGGGTTTGCTTCGGACACGAGTATGCCATGCATACACCACATATGCCCTGCGTACTAACCAAGGGACTAATATGAAATGGATTTTACACTAGGGACCAAAAGGGAACTTACCAAAAAACTTGGATGTTACAAATCTCCCCCACTTGAATTAGACTTCGTCCTTGAAGTTCGTTGCTCCAAATAACTCCAGATAATGCTCCTTTTTCTCGTCCTCTGGCTCGCACATCCATTCTGAACCCTTGTGGTGATGCCATTGAATCTTAACCAGATCAAAAACCTTGTTCCGCAAGATTTTCTTCTTCTTTTCGAGGATCGCTACAAGTCTCACAATGTAGTTCAGACAATCATCCACCTGAATGTCCACCAATGAAACTACTGCGGAATGATCAGCCAAACATTTCTGCAGCTGCAAGACATGAAAAGTACTGTGAATCTGACTAAGCTCCTCTGGAAAGTCCAGTCGATAAGCCACCCTTCCCACCCGTGCTATAAACCTGAAGAGACTGATATACTGGCACCCGACTTGCCCCGCCTCCTGAATCGGATGACACCTTTCCAAGGTGAAACCTTCAGGAGAACCATATCCCCAACTTGAAACTCCAAGTCTGATAAGAGCTTGTCGGCATAGCTTTTCTGCCGACTCTAAGCTATCTGAAGCCTACCATGAACCTGCTGAATCAGCCCGGTCATCTTGACTACCACCTCGGTACTCCCCATAACTCACTGACCGACCTCACCCTAGCATATCGGGGTCCTGCATTTCCTCCCATAGAGCATCTCAAAAGGAGGTTGATCAATACTAGCGTGGTAGCTATCATTATATGAGAATTCTGCTAATGGAAGATACATATCCCATCTACCACTGAAATCCAAAACGTATGCCCGCAGCATATCCTCTGAAATCTGGATGGTCCGCTTTCTCTAACCATCCGTCTGTGGTTGGAAGGTCGTGCTGAAATGCATACAAGTACCCAACTCGTCATGAAATCTCTTCCAAAATCTAGAAGTAAACCAGGCATCCCCATGTCGTGCTATGACTTCCTTGATGTGTATCTCAGTCAGCTTCTTTGCATAGATACTCTTCTGGAATGAGATAAAATGCTTGCTCTTGTTCAATCGATCGACGATGAGCCAAATCGAATCCACACTGCACACAGTTTGGGGGTAACTTCTTAATAAAATCCATAGTAATCTCATCCCATTTCCAAATGGGAATATACAATGGCTACACCTTGTCTTGAGGTCACTGATGCTCGACCTTGACTTTCTTACAACTCAAGCACCTCTCCACGTACCAAGCTACATCCCAATTCATGAATGGCCACCAATAATTAGGACGAAGATCCATATACATCTTCGTCGCCCCGGGATGAATGGAGAATCTCGACTTGTGCCCCTCCTCCATCAGAACCTGACACACACCACTGTAGTAAGGAACCCACACTCTTCGATGAAGAGTTAATAACCCCGGACTATCATAATAGAAGGAAGCCACCCGACCCACAATACACTCACTCTTATGATGCTCCTCCTTTATAGCCTTAACCAATGCCTCCCAAATCCTCTCGAGAACTGGAGTAATAATTGTCATCCTCAGACAAATATCCCTTATCGAATCCATGACTACCTTACGGCTAAGAGCATCGGCCACCACATCGGCCTTCCCCGGTTGGTAAAGGTTCTCACAATCATAATTCTTCACCACATCCAACCCCCGACACTGCCTCATGTTCGGATTTGGCTGATCCATCAAGTACCTTAGGCTCTTGTGATCCATGTAAATAGTACAACGGACCCCATAAAGGTAATGTCGCCAAATCTCGAGGGAGAAAACCACAGCCCACAGCTCCAAATCGTGCATCGGATAGTTCGCCTCATGAGACTTTAGCTGCCTCAAGGCGTAAGCAATAACGTGACCCCTCTGCATCAAAACCGCGCCCAATATCGTGATAGACGCGTCACAATAAACCACAAAATCCTTAACACCCTCTGACAGGGTCAAAATTGGCACCTCGCATAACCTCTATCTCAAAGTATCAAACTTTTCCAACTGCTCAGGCCCCCAATGGAAAGTGGCAGTCTTCTTCGTCTGGGTCAGAGGAACTCCTACCTTTGAGAAATCCTAAATAAATCTCCGATAATATCCAAGTAAACCAAGGAAACTCCAAATCCTGGATGGAGACCTTGGAACTTCCCACCTCATCATCGCCTCCACCTTGGCCAGATCGACCAGAAAACAATTCTGGTTGACAAGGTGCCCTAGAAACTGCACCTCACGTAACCATAACTTGCACTTGGAGAACTTCGCATACAGTCTCTCCCTCCTCAGGACCTCTAACACCTCTCACAAGTGCTCCTCATGTTGTTCCTAGGTTTTAGAATAGACCATGATGTCATCAATGAATACAATTACAGACTGATCCAACATCGGTTGACTCACGCGGTTCATGAGATCCATGAACGCGGCTGGAGCATTGGTGAGCCCGATAGGCATCAACATGAACTCGTAATGACCATAGCGAGTCCGGAAGGCCATCTTATACACATCGTCCTCTCTAACCCTCATCTAATGATAACTCGAACGCAGATCAATCTTGGAAAACCAAGACTCACCCTAAAGTTGGTCAAACAAATCATTAATCATCAGGAGTGGATAAGAGTTCTTCAATGTTAGCTTATTTAACTCCCGGTAGTCAATACACATCCGATGCAAACTGTCCTTCTTCTTCACAAACAAGATTGGTGCACCCCAAGGTGAACTACTTGGTCAGATAAATCCCTTGTCTAACAGATCCTGTAGTTGTATACACAACTCTTGTATCTTTGGTGGAGCTAATTGATATGGTGCCTTGGCTATCAGAGCCGAACCAGGAACCAAATCAATCCAAAACTCCACATGTCTCTCTGGAGGCACCCCAGGAAAATCCTCCAGAAACACATTCGGGTACTCCCGCACCACCAGCACATCATCAAATGTCGCCCTACCCTGCTGTCGGGCATCCATAACATAGGCAACGAACCCAAACAGCTCTGGTGGAGACAATGTCTGTCCCTAGCAGCTGAGCATAGGACCGGCCCTCGCTGATCGCCCTCTCTATGCACCACCAAATCTCCCCCACTTGGGGTCCAAACAAGCACTAACTGGCGCTCACTATAAATCATTGCCCCATTGGAGCCCAACTAATCCATCCTTACTAGAACCTTGTTCCCGGGTAGTGGAATGGGAACCCAGTCAATCGGATACCGCATGCTAAGCATACCCAAAACACAATCCCGATGAACCCTCGCCACCTAGACATATCAATCATCCGCAATCTCAACATCTAATGGATGATCCAGCTTACTGAGAGATCCGAAAAACCTCTTGCTGAGTGTAAGAGATACGAAAGATCGGGTAGCCCACAAATCAAATAATACCAAAGTAGGGATATCGTTCATAAGGAACGATCCTAAAATAAAACACATAAAAGATATAAGCAACTAAATCAACATAATTAAAGAGTTAAAGAGAAGAGACATACCCGTCACCACATGTGGTGTAGCACGCGCCTCCTCGGAAGTCAACTGAAATGCCCGACCCCTCACCACAGGAGCATACGCGTTGCTTTGGCAGCCATCCATGATCCGTAGGGTCGCAAGGGTTGTTTCTACCACTGGTCATCCTGAAAATCGGAAAATTGGCCTTCTTGTGACCCCTCTGATTGCAATGAAAGCAAATCAGGTTTGATGTCTGTGTAGTTGTGATAGAAGCAGTACAATCCTTGATAAAGTGCCCTGACTTGCCCCACTTATAGCAGCCTGAACCACTTACCCTGCAAACCTTGTCATGCGACCTGCCGTATTTGCCATAACGGCTCCGACCCTACTGGCCATTCGACCAAGAGTCGAAACCATTGGGTTTCTTCACTGAAACCCCAACTGTTTGCCCAGGCTCCACCTTCCTCTTCCCTATATGCTCCAGGTCAATCTCTCACTCCCGCGCCCTGGCTATCATATCATCCAGTATCAGGAAGGTAGAAAAGATAACGAACTCCCTGATGTCGAATCTCAATAAATCACGGTATTGGGTCTTCCTCATCTCCTCATCAGCTGTATATTGGGGTATCAATAATGCCCTCTCTCTGAACTTGGAAATGATATCCACTACAGTCTCAGCCGTATGCCTCATATCAAGAAACTCCTTGGCTAGCTGTTGCACCTCAATAGTTAGTGAAAACTCTACTCGAAACCTGGTCATAAAGTTTGGCCAGGTCATGACCTCAATGTTTGGGGATCCCAAGGTATAGCTGACCTCCTCTCACCAATCCCGGGCTCGCTCTTTAAAATATCATGCAGGGAACCTGACCTTCGACCCCTCGAGGTAGAAGCTTATCAATTGAGCACACTCAATGTCAGCTATCCAACGCCTGAATGCAATGGGGTTCTTCACCACAAAGAAATTTGGTGCCCCACATCCCCTAAAATCCTTGAATGAGAGTGTGTGGACCCCCGAATGGCTAGCAGCTAGATCAACCCTTAAGATCCAAAGACGATCCTCCATCACCTCCATGATAACTTCCTTGATCGACCCGGACATCATAGGGGTTGCATTAAGGATGCCTCACATAATCTTAGATGCAATGAACTCTCGCAAACCCTCATCGACTGGTCCAGAGCCCGTTCCCAAACTAGATCCAGATCCTGAACCTCCTGCTCCATGACGTGTCATCAACATACTAAAACATAACGACATAACAATTAGCATACACACAAGATGGTTCACACTCTCGAGTTTCCCAGATTCATCGTGGTCTTCTGGGATTGGGTATAAATCATGTGTTTTTAGTAGTACAGGCCCAATACTACCTTCCACACCTATCTATGCCCTCCTCAAGGACTAACCCGACTCCTTTAAGCCACTCTTCCCAACTAATACACTCTCAAATATAGGGCCTCCTACGTACCAACATCTCATAAGGACTCCCTAGAACTCCCTTCCTGTGACAACCCAAATTTATTGTTGTTACAAAGTCACGTCTTCACTAACGGAATCTGTCATTATATACTATTTTCTGTAATGTTTGGAGTCATCAATAAACAAATATCTAGATATTTATATGTCCTGATATTATCATAAGTAATTATAACTCGTAAATGTTAACCCCGTTTAACTAAATAGAGTTATATTACTTTTCAACCACTTCACCCGGGTAAAAAGTTTTAACCTCGTTAAACTTTAGCATCGGGTAGCCGTGTATCGGGTGCAATACCCGAGGCATATGAAATGAGAGTAAACACCATTTGAACACTCTTTTACCACTCATTCACTCTCTCTCTCACTACTTTCTCTCTCTAGACCCGAACCCGACTCCAAAACCGCGAATTCCGGCTTCCAAACATAAGGATTTATTCCCTATCTTATTCTAAACATACTTCATTGTATTTAGAGGCCAAAAATCATAGAATTTAGGGGATTAAAGGGAGTTTACGGCCTAGGAAGCCCCTTAGGCCGTAAACACCTAAAACCTTGCCAAAAACCCCATTTTTCCTTCCTTTAAGCTTGTGTACTAATTAAGGGATTTACCTAGGTGAGTTTGGACATGAAAACTTAAGATTTTGAAGCCTAAAAAGGAGTTTACGGCCCAAGCTTATGCTTAGGCCGTAAACACCCAAAAACCCTTGATAAATGTCCCAAAAACTCATCTAGGGCATGTAGGAATTTAGCTATGACCCTAGGAAATGTTTAAGACCATTAAACAACACCATTTAGAGACAAAAAGAGGAGTTTACGGCCAAGTCTAAGCTTGGGCCATAAACACCCAATAATTATGCCAAAATGTCCCCAAAACTCCACCTAAGGTCTTCAAAAATTTATCTAAGGTGAAGGGAAGTGTTTTGGACCATTTAAACATCCATTTTGAGGGATTAAATGGAGTTTACGGCCCAAGCACAAGCCTGTACCGTAAACTCCCCAAAATGTCACAAAATGAGGGTTTAAACCCTCCAAATTAGTCAAGACACTTGCTAGAAAATTTGGGAAGTGAAATAAGGCCTTAACTTGCCATTTTGGAGGAATACATGAGTTTACGGCCAAGCCTAGGGGGCTTACGGCCGTAAACTCCCAAGGAGTGGCCTTTGGGCCGTAAACTCCAAGGGAGTGAACTCATGGACTCCCCCGCAAACCCCTCTTGGCCTTGTACCACTCCCGTGAACCCCTTCTAGGCCTTAAAACCCCGAATCGAAGCTAGAATGCCTAAATACTTTAATGAAAAGCATAAAATGACTAATTTCTTGAAAAATACATATTTCATATGACATTAGGGGCCTAAAAGGTGCACAATTCGTTATTTGGTACAAAACGCTCAATCGACACTTTTACCCGATTTACCCGATTCACCCGATTTACGCGATTTCAGGTGAGTTCATACCCCCTTTAATGAACCTTTCAAATGTTTTATATGTTTTAGGGGGGGAATACAAGTCAATTATACATGTTTATGGAAATTCATACAAGTCATTTATTCATGCTACAGAAATTAATCACACACTATCCGTAGTTCAAATCACATGTGATTTACCACTACGCTTTATAAAAAGGATTTTCGTTTTCAAAACCATTTCGGATAAAAGATCAATTTTATAAATATTCCCTTTTGACAAGATTTTTATTAAATAAATTCCTTATAAAATGTAACCACACCAATATATTTATATAAATAAGGCTTGAAGGACTTAGGACCGATAGCTCACCTTATTTCCTGTTCTTGTTTGATTGTGGGCTTAGGGTAGTTGTTATCCGTCCGACTGTCGTTGATTTCTTAGTTATATATCATATATATTAGTGTTGGATACGAGCATTTTCATTTCATTCAATGTTTAAACCACTAAATTGACAAGAATCATACGCACTAAGTTAACTATAATAGGTATAGTTAAGGCCACTATTACTCGCTATAGCTACTACTCTACACACTATAATACACTCTATAATGACACTATATACTAATACGAGAACATACTACGAGTATACAAAAGACTACTACGCTATAATACAAGAGAAAGCACTAATTAAGAGATAACACACTAACCCACTACAAGATACTCTATTCGCTACGCACTACGCCCAGAGTCTTCTGGCAGAAAGACGACGCTATATGTACAGATCTATACGGGGCAGACGCTATTACATCCCGACTGTTAACTTCAGTCCGAGCCGTACAGGTCCAGGGATGCCACTACTTCACTACACTGTGCATGACCGGGAAGGTCATGGGGTCCTCTATTACTCACACTATCGGTAACATACAAGAAATACACTATCACCACACTCAAATACTAACTAAGAGTTAAGTTAAAAATCCCGAAGAAATCAAGTATCTAACACTATAGAAAGTTTGCACCACTATTATTGATTTCAGGCATAACCTACCATATTGCATTACTTATTGGAAACCCACTATTATACTGATACAATGAATGTTTTCTTCAAGGATGAAAATTACATGTTTTCTTAAAGGTTTTCACTTACAAAGTATTTCTGGAAAATATAGGATTTTCTAGGTTTTTCTACTACTTATGAATGTAAATGACAGCTTTTCATACTATCGGTTCTAATGCTTTTTATACAAAAACTCACACTAAACTCTTATGAACTCACCAGCTTTATGCTGATATTCGTTTTCAAAACAACTTGTATCCTTAGGTTAAAGATAGACAGGTACAGGCGTGGCATTTTGGAGAAGGTGGAGCATACAAGATCCATCTCTTATTTTTGTAATACTTTTGGTGATTGTTAAACATTACAAAACACACTTGTAATTAAACTCACTATGTAATGCAATGGTTGTATGTTTCTTGTTTTTACTATTATGAAATTGTGATGATACTGTACATGACGTCCTCCACCCCGAAACGTATTCCGCCGTTATCGGTTTTGGGGTGTGACACTTCCCCACCCCTCTCTATTATCAGCTGCAGAAGGAACTTCTACAGGTACTACCTAACTACTATATGAATACAGCTGCATAATACCACTACTAGATAATTCATCGAATGATAGCCTCCACCCTATAATGGTTGGACTCAAACAAAAGCTGTGCAATAAAGCTAAATGGGGATGATATTGATGGGTGGTGATGGTGGGTTGTTGTGTTAGTTGGGTGGTGGTAGGTGGTGATGGTGGTAGCGAGTGGTGGTCTTGGTGGGTGATAGGTGCGGATGGTGGTAGTGATGAGTGGTGGTGGGTGCTAGGTAGTGTTGGTAATTGGGTTTTTTTAATTCTTTGTAACTATTTTTTTATTTATATGAATATTATTTTATAATTTTAATTAAAAAATGTGTAGTCCAAATTTGTTCTCAAATGTTTTCACAATATGAAATGTTTTCAATTATACACTCCAATATATATATATATATATATATATATATATATATATATATATATATATATATATATATATATATATAGAGAGAGAGAGAGAGAGAGAGAGACAAAGAGAGAGAGGTAAGTTCAATTGAGAAAATAAAAAAGTTGAGAAAGGGGGAATGATTCTCAACCAATCATTTATTTTTACCACAAAATGCTCCGGCGTACCGAGCCGACGAAGGATCAGTAATATTCATATATGAATATAAATATAAGTGTATTCATATATGAATACACCACCTCACCTCTGCCACCAACCACCAGCACCGCCGCCGCCACCAACCACCACCACCACCACCTCCACAACCAACCACCACCAACAATCGCCATCACCTTGCCGCCATATTCATATATGAATAATCACTTCCTCTATACTTATTCGTATATGAATATACACATCCATATATGAATACACTTATTCATACATATTCATAAATGAATATGATATGTTCCGTCGGTCCGGTACGCTGGAGCGCTTATGCGGCATATTCGAAATGAGTGGCCCAGATTCTTTCCCTTGTTCTCAACCTTTTTTCTTTCTCAATTGAACGCTCATATATATATATATATATATATATATATATATATATAAGGAAACAACTATATATTATAAACTCAACAAAATAGTAAGTAACTATCGGAGAGAAAAGTGCAAATATAAGAACAAATTAAAACAAGAAAGGGTAAGTACATAAGTCTTCCCAATTACAAGTAACCCTTTTCCCCCTACACTTAATTCATGTATATACCATCGCCTTGATGTTATCCACCATTGCACATGGATTAGCAAATCTCGCCTAGAATAGACGTTTGTTATGTGCTCTCCATAGCCCCCAAAGCATCACGTAACAAACTGCATTGAATCTCTACCTTTTTTCTAACACCTGCCCTAGTTTGCTGCAAATTGGGTCATCTCATCTATGTTCTGAACATTGAATGTAGTAATACCACACCAATTAATTTTCTTTAGTATAGTGTGTCACACCCCCGAACCAGACGGCGGAAACATCTGGGGGCTTGTGCGTGACTTCATCCTTGTAGTATCATCACATAGTATATAATTGAAACATAACATCATCATCATCACACATGTAATATAACAACATACATTGTTTACATCGAGTATTGTGTTTAAATATTACATGCCAAAATAATTAAAGTACGATGAAACAAAATATAACAAAACATCCATTAGATTGTTCAGCCCAACCTGCTTCATCGGTTTCCTGAGAATACAAGTTAATTTAAAAAGGTCAACATAAAGATGTTGGTGAATTCATAAACATGTTTGAGAAAATGATTTGTATAACTTTGTAATCACAAGAAAATCCTGTATTTTCTTAAAATAGTTTAGTATGTTTGTGTCCGATTTTGTATTAATGCATGTGTGTTATTGTTTAATAGAATTCCAAAAGTGAATAAAAAAATGTAAAGAGAATGCCCCCAGACAACCCTATGTTTCCTGTAAAAGAGAATGTTGGTATATCAACCCCCGAGATTGAGTACCGGCGCGAGTATGTTCCCGAGTAATCCCAAGAGAAAAGAGAATGGTCTCACGTAAATTTCATAATGTTAATTCCTCTAAGTGAGTCGTTATAACCATACTAGATAATGACAATTTCACCTGTCTTGGCGTTTTTGGACGCCGACGGAAAATAGAATAAGGTTTTTGTCACCCTAGACTAGTGTAGTCTAACTGTATCGAACAGCTCAGGTGTGAGGTGTCATCCCCGTATAGATCTATACACAAACCCACGCTCTCCCTCCAAGAGACTCTGGTTATAACTACAGGCTACGATCGTACACTCAATAGTTGTTAATCGACACGTCTCACTAGATCCTTAATCGAGTTTACACGAAGAGAAACATATAAAACACATTCAAGACCCAATGAACCATGTAAGTGAACAACTGAGGCTCACTAAACGTGTAAGTTATTTCCAAGCCCGAAAGGAATGAGATTTTATAACATGGGCCCAAAATATTTGTAAAAAGACAACTAAGGCCAATTTCATGTGTAAGGTATTTACAGGCCCAAATAGCACGCAAAGAGTATCCAATGTCACGTTGAGCATGTTAATGGGTCAATGAGGCCTAATAAACATATAAAGAGTATTCAGGACCTATCAAACATATAAATGGGCCACTAAGGCCCAATAACATGAGAATGGCAAAATTAGTCCATTTGTTATTATTTTGCTAGTATTAGCTCAATTATTAACTAAAATGGCATAAAAGGCCCACTTTTTTTTTTTTTTTTTTTTTTTTGTAAAAATGACATTCTTGGCCCATTAAGCCAAAAATTTACAATTAAGGCCCAATTTTAGTAAAAATAACATTTTAGGCCCCTTTTTGGACAAAACTTGCATTTAAGGCTAGTTTTTATAAAAATAACATTTTTAACTCACTTTTGTCAAAAATATCATTTTTGGCAAAGATATATATATATATATATATATATATATATATATATATATATATATATATATTCGGCCCACTATAGATAATTTCATCTTTTTGGCTCAAATTTTTATATTTTCACAACTTTAACCCTTCTTGTAAAAAATTAACATTTTTGGCACAACTTTCTTGAAAATGATATTTAAGCCCACAAAAGATCAAAAATTACAATTTTTGGGCTCAAAACCGTAAGAAGCCCAGACAAGGCCCATTTATGAAAATGTTTACATTTTTAGTCCTTGTAAGGTCTCAAATGTCGATATTAGCCATGTTTAGCAAAAATTTCCTTACTAGCCGTGAGTTACATAAATAACCCATACTTTTGTCATTTAGTCGATTTTAGCCCCTTTCAGGAAGTTTTTCTTAGCTTCAAGTAACCTAAATGTATTTTAAACCTTTTTCTTGTAAAATGAGTTGAAATAAGTGTTATGTCAAACCAATATCATCATCTTTTAGTAGATCTTTAAGTCCATGAAGTTTATAACACATAAACACATATATAACTAGAAAAAAACACACAAAATCATGCATACACACATAGATCTACACAAAACAACTTGTATTCTCCCCCAAAAACAAAGTAAAAATCAAAAATAGGGGTATGAACTCACATTGCTTTGAAGTTGTCGGTTTTTGGTGAGGGAATGAGAAGATCTCGGCCCTAGATGTGTTCATGAGAAGATTTTCGAACTTAGGAATTTCTAGGAAGCATGATTCACGAAAAACATGTGTTTAGGAGGAGTGATTGAGCTAAAAATGAAGTATATGAACTTGAATTTGTATGATCTTACCATAATATGAAGCTTGAAGTGGTCTTCTTGAAAACACACCTAATACTCATGAATTTCTTGAGAGGTAGAGAGTGGAAGAGTGTTCAAGGTTGAGAGAAAAGGTTTTAAATTTGAAATGGTGAGTGAGGTTGGAGAGGGAGAGAGACCGAGAGTTAGAGAGAGATAAGAAAGGGGAGGGTTGACTTATGAAGAATGTGATTTGAGGGTTGCATGGATACATGCACTCTTGTATGGATATCCACTAGATATTGTTGAGGTGTCAACCCTCTCCTTCCCTCCCATTTGTTTTTCTTTGTTTTTTGTTGTTGTTGGGTCAAGTATAAGGGAAAAGGAAGAGAGAATGAAAGAGTTTGGGCCCTTTCTTGATTTAGTTCGAATTTAGGAGGCCCAAGATGAAGATTTTCGGCTCATTAGGCCCTTATAAGGGTTCATGGCCCAAAATACTTTAGTTTCATGGATGTGGGTCCAATTAGAGCCCAAATAGGGCTCCTTGGCCCAAAATAGCCAAATCGAAAGTTTACTGGTCCATTAGGCTCAATAAGAGGATCATAGTCCATAATAAACTTGAACCGAGATTTTTAGGGTTTTCAAACCATAGTTGAATATATGAGATGTATTGTATTAGGTTTTGAACTTCAATCAGAAGTTTGGATTCAAATGGATGATTTCATTTTATCATATAGCATGATATTCACTTAGAGTACAAGTCTTACAATACTTGATGTTTACATGAAAATAGAATCTCCTAGCTAATAATGCTAGTTGTGACATAGTGGCTGCAAAAGGGTATTTAACCAACGCATGATTTGCACATTCTAATTCACCTATGCAAGCACTATGTGCATGTATCAATTTTGACTCCCCATTGTGAAAGTGTCATAGGCGTTGGGATCCTATCCAATGTAGCTCTCCAAATGAAAGTTATGAATTTGATGGGAATGAGTTTACTCCAGGTGATTCAAAAAAATAAAGTTTCAAATGTTGTATTGAACAAAAACTTTATTTAATTCAATATATTATGATCCAAAATCATATGATTCATAAATGATATGATCAAAATCATACAATTCAAAATGATATTATCCAAAATTTTATGATTCAAAATGATATGATCCAAAAATATATGATGCATAATATCATTATGATTCGAAACTTTTTATAATGGTTAAAAATCATAAACTCAAACTAATATTTAACTTAAAAAGAAAAAACTTAAAAATGAAAAGAAAAAAGAAACAAAAAAATAGAAAAACCGAAAAACAGAGTATATATTAATCAAAAAAGTTTTTTTAAAAAAATATAAAAAAAAATAAAAAAATAAAAAAATAAAAAAATAAAAAATATATAAAAAACTTAAAAAACGAATATACCATTACCTAAAAAAGTTTCTTTTTTATATAAAAAAAATTGAAAAAATAAAATAAAATAAAATAAACGAAAAAGAAAACCTACTTAAATGATGTTTCATGGACGTTTGTCGTACATCATTATTATCTGTAGGCCATATTATGTTCCATGGATGTGCGTTGTGTGCAGACACTTATTGGATTAGGTGTTTAAGCCCATAACTATAATTGGTATGTACTTAAATTGATAGCAACACAATCTTTTTGGGTTGCCCTCAAAGCTAGCAACTAGACAAGGAAATTACGAGAGGAGAGATGTTGATTTATTATAAGATTAATAATTAATATAAATGATTTATTAATATGTTAAAAGGCTAATATATTAATTAGAAATCATAATGTTTAATTAATAGTTAGCCATAAATTAATTAGAATTGATTTTGGGGTAAATCGTATCAATTATAAAGTGTAGGGACTAGTTTGCAATTATCAAATAGTTGAGTGGAAGGTTCCAGAACCTCCTTGGAAGGAGGTGGACGAAATCTATAGGGGAAACCCTAATGATTTCGTCCAAGGGGCTTAGATAAGGCCTTTGGATAAGCTTAGGCCCTAAGTAAAGGAACATTAGGGTTTTCCTTAAACCCTAGATACCTTAGCTATATAAGGAGCCTCCTGGCTCCCAAAATTGGCACTCCTTCTTTTGAAGAAACCCTAGGCTGAAATTGCATACCCTAACCTCTCTCCTCACAAGTTTCCTTCTTGCTAGATATTGGGTGTGATTCCATTAGAGGCATTACAATTGTGGTGCCAGGCTTCCAAGAAGATCAAGATCAAAAGGATTACCAATTGTTTGCTATAATAATTGAAAGGTATGTAACTCTAAACCCTAAGTTTTATTTTTGAAAATAGCTTCTCTCCTTAGGGTTCTTGTTTTGCAATTCAAAGTTATATGTTCAATAGTTAAAACATAGATCCAAGGTAGGTTGCATGTGAACTTAGGAATTGTTTTTCTAATTTATTTGTTTTGCCTAAAACCCATCAGTGGTATCAGATCGGGTTTTGTTTTAAATTGAATAGCTATAATAGTTGAATTGCAAATTAGGGTTTATAGCTATTAAACCCTAAAAGGCCAAGTTTTTCTTTTTTAGGGTTTTTGGTTCAAAGGGTTTTTCGAAAAACCCTAGCCTCCATGAACCCTAATCGAAATTAAGGTTAGGGTTTTGAAAAAACCTAGCCTCCTCCCTTGAATTTCGAAATTTGCTTATAATATTAGGGTTTTATCTTATTTTAGATAATTATTGCCTAATTGGACAATTATTGCCTAATTGTATAATTGAGAAAAATAAGGAAATTATCCTATACCCTAATTTTCGAATTCTAGAGGGATATGGATTAAGATTAAATTAATTGTTTAGTTCGATTAGATAATCCTTATAAGATTTAATCAATTAATTAAAAGTTAATTAATAGATAATTATTAAATCTAGTTTCTTGGTTTATTTTAAATTTAAAATTAATGGTTTAATTTTCGAAAATTTTGTATAAACCCTAAAGTTTTAGAAAATTTAAAACACGCCTTTTATATATATATATATATATATATATATATATATATTATAATTAAAAGTTAAATATTATATATGTATAAGAATTGGTCAGTCAAATCGCTAGTATGCCTCATTCACGAAGCTAGTCTATAAGGGGGGGTATAAGGAAACTACCTATAAAATGATAGTTGAATGGGTGTCCACTCTCACCCACCTCTTCCTTGATTAGTAGAGGGTCGTTAGCAGAACGGATTTGATAGGACAACTAAATCTCATTAAAAGTATAATGTTATTAATGAAGTACTAGAACATTATTTTACAAAATCCCAACTCTAGTTACTTTAGGAAAAATGTGAAAAGTATGCTAACCCATGAAATTGCACATTATGCTTTATTGGTCGCTAGTGGAGCGTGTGTGGTTAACCAGCACACTAATAGGCACTAATAAAGAGTAGTAATGGGTATCTCATAATTATTATTTTGATGGAGTGTGTGTGGTTTACCAACACATCAGTAGATAATGATAAAGAGAATGAGGTTACCAAGGACATTTGCATGGTTATTCACATCTTGTTTGTGATCCTCTGTATCCCAGTCACAAATAGAAGAGCATAATCCGAGATTAAAACATGCCATTGAATAGTTTCAGTGTATCTCAAAAGAATTAGGAATTTCACTTCATTTCGTCCTATGGTGGAATTGGTGAATCGTCATTCACCTACCTTTATGAAATTTACACTTGGATCTCGGCATCCCATTTCTAAGTTGTGAATCATCATCGTTGGATCCTAACCTTAATATTGTATATTTGGGTTATTATATTCAGGTATCTTGAAATCTAACTAAAACTATCTTTCTTTTCAGATGTCTACTCCTGGAAACACTTCTGCTTCATCATCCTCCAACCACAACTTCTCTTTGCTCAACATTTGCTCCAAAGTTGTTATGGATGGATTAAACTATAGTGATTGGATGCGCAACATCAAAATGGCGCTTCGTTTTGAGGACAAAGAGTATGTCCTTAAAAAGGATCTTAAAGAAATTGATGAATCCAAAGCCACTCCCGAAGAATATGCTGCCTACAAGAAGCACTATGACGATGCCACCTAAGTAGCATGCATCATGGTCGCAACCATGTCCCCAGAACTGCAGAGGTACTATGAGGACTACTGGCCTTTTGAGATGAACAAGGACCTTATGGAAAAGTACCATAAGCGAGCTCGTCAAGATAATTTTAAGGTAGTCAAATCACCCATGGCTTGCAAGATGAAGCATGGGGAGTCGGTTGTTAGTCATGTGCAAAGAATGCAACGCTACATAGAGCGTTTGGTCAAGCTCAACATACACTTTGATGAGGAATTGGCCATTGACATGGTCTTGAACTCACTACCCGATTGTTATGGTCACTTCATCCTAACTTACCATTTGAACAACACCGAGCAGACATGGGCCAAATTGCACAACTTGTTGCAGACAGCAGAGGCAGGAATGAAGGGTAAAAGTATAGCCTCCACTCCTGCTAGTGCCCTTGTCTTGGCTATTGGATAGGGAAAGGGGAAAAAGAGGAAAGGTCCTCCTAAGCAAAACTTGAAGGACGAGGTCCAAGATGGGTCATCTAGTAGTGGCCCAAAGGCCAAGCCTAATGTTGTCATTCCTCATGTTTCCGACCCAAAAGAAGCCGATTGCTTTTACTGCAATGACAAAGGGAATTGGAAGCGAAATTGTCCAAAATATCTGCAAGATATCAAAGATGGCAAAGTGAATCCATCTTCAACAGGTATTTACACTATTTCTTCTAATAACTCTTTATCTTCTCGTTCGTGGGTCCTTGACACATGATATGGTTTTCACATCTATTCTAATTTGCAGGGTCTAAAAGGATGTGAGGAGGTGGAGCGAGGGAGGATAAACTTGATCATGGGGAACAGAAAGTCTTCACCAGCGACCAAGATCAGAGTTTGTCAACTTTTGGTTAATAATGATGCTAGATTAGATTTATTGAATTGTTGTTATTCGTCTGAGATGACGAGAAACGTTATTTCATTTCAAGCATTGTTCAGACAAGGTTATAAGTATTCTCTTAATGATTTGAATGGTTCAATTTCTGTTTATAAGAATAGTGTTTTTGTGTTTGAAGCTTTACCTTGTGATGGTGTGTATGAAACAGTGACTTGTGTTAATAGCTTAGGTAATAGTGTATTTAATATTAACTTTTCTAATAGTGTAGACAAGGCATGCTTGTGGCATTGTCGTCTTGGACGCATTAACAAGAAACCCATAACCCAACTCCAAAAGGATGGAGTGTTGGAATCATTTGACCTAAAATCAGATGATATGTGTGAATCTTGTCTTTTGGGAAAGATGACAAAATCACCTTTCACGGGATCTTGTAAAAGAGGTGAAGGTTTGTTAGACCTCATACATACCGACGTGTGTGGACCCTTCAGATCAATCATAAGGGGTGTTAATCGATTCTATGTGACTTTCACTGATGATTATAGCAGATATGGCTATATCTACTTGATCAAACATAAGTCATAAACTTTTGAAAAGTTCAAAGAGTTTAAAAATGAAGTCGAGAATCAATTGGGAAGGAAGATAAAGATACTTAGATCTGATAGAGGCAGAGAGTATCTTAGTATCGAGTTCAACGACTATCTAAAAGAGTGTGGGATACTCTCACAATTAACTCCTCCTATGACACCACAGTTAAATGGTGTGGCTGAGAGTCGTAATCAGACATTGTTAGACATGGTTCGTTCTATGATGATTTGTGCTTCGCTTCCTGAATCTTGTCCCTCCAAATAAGGTTGCCAAAACACCTCACGAAATATGGACAAGGAAAGTTCCCTCGTTAGCACATATTAAAGTCTGGGGTTGTGAAGCTTTCGTAAGATGAGAGACTCACGACCAGCTAGCAGCTAGAAGTGAGAAATGTTTTTTCATTGGTTACTCAAAACAGTCTTTTGGATATTTGTTCTACAAACCTAGTGAAAACGTAGTCTTTGTGGCACGAAGAGGAGTCTTTCTCAAGAGAGCTCATATTCAAAGAGGACAGTGGGAGCACCATTGACCTTGAATAAATTCAAGAGTTAGCCAAAGAAGGAACCTTAGATGACACTAACACTCAGCCAGAGGAAACAGTTCCTCTTGAACTAGTTGATAACTCATTACCTCTTCGAAGATCCACTAGGGTGGGTGTGCCACCTGAGTTATATGGTTTTCATATTACTTCAGATGGTGACACATTCATCAGTGTTAGGACACTGGTAAATTTAAATGAACCAGTTACTTACAAGGAAGCAATGTTTAGCCCAGAGGCTTCCAAGGGGAAAGAGGCAATAGACAGCGAGATAAAGTCCATGTATGATAACCAAGTTTGGAATTTGGTTGATAGTGCACCAGGTCATAGGACAACTGGGTGCAAATGGATCTTCAAGAAGAAGACAGACATGGATGGAAATGTGCACACATTGAAGGCTAGACTGGTTGCAAAAGGTTTCACTCAAACCCCAGGGGTTGACTATGATGAGACCTTCTCGCTAGTAGCTAAGATTAAATCTATTAGGATATTGCTTGCCACAACTGCCTTTCATGACTATGAAATTTGGCAAATGGATGTCAAGACTACTTTCCTTAATGGGAAGTTGGCTGAGGATGCTTACATGAATCAACCAGAGGGTTTTATTGATGAAAAGTTTCTAATAGGTGTGCAAGCTTGAGAAATCCATTTATGGATTGAAACAAGCATCTCACAGCTGGAATCTTTGCTTCCTTGAGAAAGTCAAAGAGTTTGGTTTCTCTAGGAATGAAGATAAGTTCTGTGTATATCAAGGCTAGTGGGAGTATAGTGACTTTTCTGGTGTTGTATGTTGATGACATATTACTCATTGGTAATGACATTACAACCCTGAAACATGTTAAGTCTTGGCTTGGAAAGTGTTTTTCCATGAAAGACCTTGGAGAAGCTTCCTATATTCTTGGGATTAGAATATTGAGAGATAGAAAAAGGAGACTAGTTGGACTTAGTCAAAGCACATACTTGGACAAGGTACTAAAGAGGTTTAGTATGGAAAAATCCAAGAAGGGAGAGCTACCTATCCAAAGCAATACCAAATTGAGTAAGACTCAATGCCCGAGTACAAATGAGAAAATATCTTACATGAGTCATCTACCTTTTGATTTCGTTGTCGGATCGATCATGTACGCTATGACATGTACTCGCCTTGATGTAGCCTTTGCTCTGAGCATGGTCATTCGTTATCAGGGAAATCCGGGTAGAGCTCATTGGATAGCGGTTAAGAATATACTCAAGTATTTGCGAAGGACAAAAGACTGGGTCCTTGTGCTTGGTGGCAAAGATACTTTGAGAATAGATGGTTACAATGATGCCAACTTTCAAACGGATAGAGATAACTTCCATTCTCAATCTGGCTGGGTATTTCTACTGAATGGAGGAGCGGTTACTTGGAAAAGTTCCAAGCAAGATACAATGGCTGATTCTGCTTGTGAATCAAAGTACATAGTAGCAAGTGAAGTGTCGAAAGAAGCGGCTTGGTTTAGGAACTTCATCGGAGATCTCGGAGTTGTTCCCACCATCTAGGAGCCTATGGAACTGTTCTGCAATAAAGAAAGAGCGGTTTCATTAACAAAGGAACCTAGAGATCATGGTAAAACCAGCCACAATGACAGAAAGTACCATTTCATAAAACATAGAGTAGAAGAAGGCCATCTTGTTGTAAAGAGGGTATCATCTGAGGATAACCAAGCAAACCCCCTTACAAAGGGTTTGAGTAAGGTTAAGCACATTTAGCATGCTCGAAGCATTAGACTGAGGGATGATATGAGTTTTAGTAGTTAGATTAGTTTTTTGAAACTTGTAACAAAGTAAATGTGATTGATTTTTGGTGATTAAATAATAAAGTATTATTTATGAGTTTTTTTACTGTATTTTGTCAATTGTTTATTATTGTGTTTCATATTTTGCATGTTTTACTTCCCGAATAATATGATTATTCGAACTCCACAGTCGCTCATACTTTTGGAAGTAAGTAGTGAATTAAGACTGTCATGAAATGGATTGCAGATTGTCTAAGGGAGTTAGACATAGCAATAGAATTGCTGCAATGTTCATGAGTACTTAGAAATAGAGATTTGAGTATTGGATAAACCCTCGCTCAGAGTATTACTTCATGGAATTCATCACAAGTAATACTGAAACGATAATATCTTATAATCCTGAAATGGAGAAATATGAGTTGTAATTTATAAATCGGTCATGCATTGGTGATACGAAAATGCATCAGTAACTTGGTGTTATAAAACGCATTGTCATGCATGGTTTGATGGGTAGAAGATGCAATCATATGAGTCAAATTTTATTCGTTCCTTTTGCCCTAACAAGAAAAGCGATATCTGTGAGCCCCTCAATGATTTGGTGTTGACTTATGTGCTGGGCCCAGCCAGGACTAAATTGATGTGTTTAATTAGAAGTCCTATATTATCACAAATAAGAAATCGGGAAACATAGATTCTGGACAAAGAGATTGATTACATTCCATGTCTTATGTCTAGGGAAATCATGCAGAACGAAGGATTATATGATCACTTATCTTAGGACACATAACTGACTGAGTCAGAGTTCGGCAGCGGGTTTTGGAAGCTACAATTTGCTGGTTTAAATTTAGAAGTCTTGCTAGCAATTATAGTTACAGATTTATCCAAGGGGGAGACTGTTGGATTAGGTGTCTAAGCCCATAACTATAATTGGTATGTACTTTAAATTGATAGCATCACATTCCTTTTGGATTGCCCTCAAAGCTAGCAACTGGACAAGGAAATTATGAGAGGAGAGATGTTGATTTATTATAAGATTAATAAATTAATATAAATGATTTATTAATATGTTAAAAGGTTAATATATTAATTATAAATCATAATTTTTAATTAATAGTTAGCTAGAAATTAATTAGAATTGATTTTGGGGTTAATTGTATTAGTTATAAAGTGCAGGGACTAGTTTGCAATTATTAAATAGTTAAGTGGAAGGTTCTAGAACCTCCTTGGAAGGGGGTGGACAAAATCTGTAGGGGAAACCCTAATGATTTCGTCCAAGGGGCTTAGATAAGGCCTTTGGATAAGCTTAGGCCCTAAGTAAAGGAACATTAGGGTTTTCCTTAAACCCTAGACACCTCAGCTATATAAGGAGCCTCCTGGCTCCCAAAATTGGCACTCCTTCTTTTGAAGAAACCCTAGGCTAACATTGCATACCCTAACCTCTCTCCTCACAAGTTTCCTTCTTGCTAGCTATTGGGTGTGATTCCATTAGAGGCATTACAATTGTGGTGCTAGGCTTCCAAGAAGATCAAGATCAAAAGGATTACCGATTTTTTGCTATAACAATTGAAAGGTATGTAACTCTAAACCCTAATTTGTTATTTTCGAAAATAGCCTCTCTCTTTAGGGTTCTTGTTTTGCAATTCAAAGTTATATGTTCAATAGTTAAAACATAGATCCAAAGTAGGTTGCATGTGAACTTAGGAATTGTTTTTCTAGTTTATTAGTTTTGCCTAAAACCCATCAATAACAACCAAGTAAATGGATTTGATGTTTGTGCCCATGACAAAATGATTGGTGGAGAATAGTCATCGTGGTTCCTACCGATTTTTGGGTTCCTACCCGACTCTCTCTCTCTCTCTCTCTCTCTCTCTCTATATATATATATATATATATATATATATATATATATATATATATATATATGTGTGTGTGTGTGTGTGTGTGTGTGTGTGTGTCTGCGTGTAAACGACCATATATTAACAATAAGTAACTATCGAAGAACAAAGTTCAAATACAGGAACAAATTAAAACGAGAAAGGGTAAGCACATAAGTCTTCCCAATTACAATTAACCCCTTTTCCCTAAAACTTAATCCGTGTATAGAACATCGCCTTGATGTTATCCACCACCGCACATGGATTAGCAAATCTCGTCTGGAATATACGTTCATTACGTGCTCTCTATAGCCCCCAAAGCATCCCGTAACAAATTGCACTGAATCTCTCCCTTTTTTTGGATACCTGCCCGAGTTTGCTGCAGGATCATCTCATCTATGTTCTGAACATTGAATGTAGTAATACCACACTAACTAATTATTTTCTTTAGTATAGTGGTTGCAAAAGGGTATTTATCAAACACATGATTTTCACATTCCAATTCACTTATGCAAGCACTACATGTGTATGTATCAATCTTGACTCCCCTTTCTGCAAGTGCCATAGCTGTTAGGATCCTATCCAGTGTAGCTCTCCAAATGAAAGTTATGACTTTGATGGGAATGAGTTTACTCCAGGTTATTTGACTTTGGTTACCTGTTACATAAGGTTTTATTTTAATGTTTCTCCATAAGAGATTTACCTGATATATGCCATTAGGTGCTAGTTGGCATGAGAATTGGTCTTTAACCAAATGTAAACTAATTGGTCCAATAGATGCTGATAGACCATCCACTTGGGATGCAAGACCCATAACCAACGAAAAAGTCTTCCAATTCCTGATAAATTCGCATGCTTCAATTCTGTCTAACACCATACATGATTTCTTCTTTTCGATCTCATACAGTCTTAGGTAAACTATTTTTAATTTTTTAGAGCCTGCCCATGTATCTTACCAAAATTATGTATTATCTCCAGACTTTATTATTTATCAAAAAATGTCAATGAATCTAAAACCCATCTCCTCGATGTCCATTTTCACACCAACAATGTTATTCCAACCACCTTTGAATTTCTCTTTTGCTAAGTAATCGGAATGTTTGATTTTAAATTGTGTATTCCTACAATAACTTGAGCCCTCAGAGAAGATGCTTCTTGTTTAATTCCCCACCACTATTTCACTAGCAACACCACGTTTAATGCTCTAATACATCCCACCCCTTATCCAACGAGTTCCTTGGGAGCAATTACTTTATCTCATGCAACCCAATGAATTTTGTTCTTTTCTTCACTTCCTCCCTATAGGAACTTTCGATGAATCTTTTCAAGTGATTTAATGACACCGATCAGGGATTTAAAAGAGACATGTAGTAAGTTGGCAGAATACCTAAGACCGCCTTAATTAATGTAAGTCTCCCTCTGAACGACATCATTTTGGATTTCCAGGTATAAAGTTTGGCTTGGAATTTGTAACGACCTAATTTTTTTAAGACCAAAAATTTCTTTTTAATTAAGTGACTCATAAAAGCATTCATAAGAAAATACTGTGAAATCACATCATCTCATAAAACAATGTATCATGTCTGAAAAACCCAAGTCTTAAAATAAGAACATGTCAGAGTACAATCCCAGAATATCCATAGTGCGGAAACCAAAGAGTGTGTGTATGATGTGCCTGATGGGTTTTGGTCATAAGACATCCTATGTGCTCATACAAACCCTAATGCTTGGATCTAGGTTTCTCTATTGTACATGCAAGTTATCCAAGGCTATAAACCCTAATTCTTGCATATGGGAATCAATTGTAACATATAATTAGGTTTATGATATTACCTTGATTGTTATGTAGCAATAACAATCCCAATTCCTCCTTGAATTGACTTTGGAAGGCTTAGAGTCACAAGTGTCACTCCTCTAATGGTTCACAAACACCATAAGCAAGAGGATGAAGAGGAGAGAGGATGGAGGCTGCCCAAAACGTGTTCTAACCCTAGAAAAGAAGTTCCCCCACGTTTTTGAGCCTTAAGGGTTCTATATATAGTGAGGCTATTAGGGTTATCTAACAAGGAAACCCTAATTTGGTTACTTAAGCCTTAAGCAACCCATAGACTCCTTTAATCAAGCCCTTGGACGATTTCCTTATGGGCTTCCCATAAGAATTTGTCCACCTCTTGATTTAAGACAATCCATCGCCCAAATTGCAATTATCTTATAATTACAATTCGAGTCCCTTAAGTTTAATTAATCTCTTTTAGTCACAAAACTAATTACCAATTAATTATTGACTAATATTAATTAAACAATATGATTTCTCCTTTAATATATTATTCCCATAATATATTAATAAATCATATTTAATCCTTTCTCTCCATAATTCATCCTATCAAGTTGCTTTGGTGAAGGCAACCCAAAAGGACCATGCACCATCGAGTCAAGTACATACCAAAATAGTTATGGACTTAGACACTAATCCAACAGTCTCCCACTTGGATAAGTCTAATAACTATTATGCGTATGACTTCAGATCCTGATCTGCAATCATAGCTTTCCAAAGTTGTTGTCAACTCTGATCCTATCAGATACACGTGTCCTTAGATAAGGGATCATATATTCCTCCATTCTAGATATCATATGAGATATGATTTCAAATCATTTTCTTTGTACTATATCTCGATTCCCGATTTATGATGACTGACTAATTGAACAAATCAAATTAGCCCTAGCCCGACCGAGCATTTACGTTTGTCATCACTAAATCATCGAGGGGCTCAAAGATATCGCTTTTTATCCTACTTTGGATAAAAGGAACGGATAAACTTTGATACAATGCTTGCTTGCACTCACTCACCAAATTACACACAACAATTTGTTTTATAACACCAAGTTACTAGTGCGTTTACATATTATCAATGTGCAACCGATTTGCAAGATACAACTCACACATCTCGGTTTCAAGAATATAAGATGTTATCGTCTCACCAATCACTCGTGATACAATTCATGGAGTGATCCAAGTGAGCGTGGGTCTAATCCAATGCTCAAATCACATTCATAAGCACTCATGAACGTTGCAGCAAACATTTGCTTATGTCTAATACTCTTTTAGACAATCCACACACCAATTCATGACAGTCTTCATTCATATCTACTTCCAACATATGAACGACTGTGGCCCGTTTGAATAATTCGATTATTCTTAATAAATTCAATTATTCGGGAAGTCAAAACATGCAAATGTGAAACACAAGAATAATACTAATCCCATATGGCCTCAAACCTTTGAGTATAAATAAAACTCCTTTTATTTATCACCATATCGATTACTCATTATTTTTCGTTTCGGGTAATCAACTTCTTACTTGAATTATTACACTTGTCCCATGCTCCTAGCATGCACACAATGATTACCTATGGTTCTTACTTTGTGAAATAGACCAAATTGAGCACATTTCCAATCATTCTCATTTCACAACTCCAAATCCTTTTTCATAAGTGAAAGAATATCAAATTCTTGCTACTTATAGAATATGCTAGATTCTAACATTCTATGCAACAATCCTTTCGTAACGTCACTGCACCAAAGTCACAAAGACTATTGTCAATGATATTACAAAGTCCTCTATCGGAGATTGTTACAAGACAATTCCATAGACATGATGTCTCTCACTCAAAGTACATTCTTTGAACATCCTTTTGCATAAAAGTTTCTAATCTAGTCATAGATTTTCAATATTCAATTCTCAATATGGACACGCTTCCATATTTTCCATATGACAACTCATTCTTAATAGAATCTTATCTATTCGTAATGATGTCGATATGGTCCATCCAATATGGAAACATTTCCATATTTTCCAATACTATACTTCCAACTACTTACAAGCGACCAATCCTCGGCGAACTTTGGATTGTCCTTTGATAGTTGTTTAATTATTTTAGTCAAAATCGATTCTAGTCCTTTTTCCCTCTAAATGCGCTAGACATTTGGAAAATTTTAGAATGGTCAAACATTAAAACATTTGCAATCGACCCTATACCCGAAGCGTATGGGACACGACGCATAATGTTTTATCTGCTATGCTCTCAAAATTCGAATTGTTAAGAGGAATGCCGTAATCATAATCGAAATTTTAAGAACACACTATGTACCCTAGACTAAATTTATTAACATTTCTCAACCTAAACCTTTAGATTTGAAATGAAGCATAATATTCTCTCCCTTAATTATAGCAAAACAACTCTTCAACTATTGCGACTTTGCAAAGTATGACTCTTGTTTTCTATAATTAATATTGCTAACCTTGCAATACTTTCCTTAATAATCATACAATCATAACTTTTATGCTCCCACTATCATGATGATTATTATAAAACATAACATTTATGCTCCCACTAATTGTTTCTTTTGTATTATTCCACTCCAATTTTTCTTTATTATGTTCTTCCCTTCTCCATTTTCTTATTCCTTCTTTTAGATGTTTCAGTTTCGCTGCCAAGTATACATCAACATTACCATACCCATGGAATCTTGCCCACACATTATGAACAAATTGATCTAATTCTTTTAGCAACAACCATGAGTTAAAGAATTTGAAGAAGGGAGGACCAAAATCTTCTTTGTCATTGGAGAGAGTAATTGGGATATGGTATGAGATTTTTTTAGGGTGGGCGGTAGTAGTTAAGGATGGAAATGCATTTAAGAAATTTAAACATGCCAAGAATCTATCACGTTTACTAAGTTTTGCATCTACTCTACTCATAAACATGAATCTTTCGCCCCCATGTTGAAGTCGTTAATCTCCGCTCGTCGGATGAATTTATTGAACTCAGTTGCGCTAGAGGGACAAAAGTTTGATCTAAATCTCTCATCCTTCCTTCTCACTACATTAAAGTCACCAAAGATTAACCACTTTCCTATTCTTGCCCTTTTAATTTGCAGTAATTCTTTCCATAGCTCCTTCTTCCCCATTGGGGTTTGTAGGCCGTAAATATTAGCAAAGATTGTGTTCCTAGCAATTCCGATCCAAGTGCCAATAAGAATCAAGTAAAATCGATTCATTAAGACTTTAATTTTTTTTTTATTAAAATAATTCATGTTCCAAATTGATATAAGACCTCCAGACTTTCCGTTTGCATCCACGCCTTCAAAATCAAATTCCATAGAGTCCCAAATTTCATTAACATTTATCTTAGAATAATCTAGTACCCGTATTTCTTGAATTCCTATAAAATTGGCTTTGTTTTTAGCTTTCAACTTCCTAACCCAAATTACCTTGGCATCGAACCCAATACATATGATATTGAGGGATATACAATTCATTGATGGCCTGGGTGTACGACATTCTTGCCAACAACTTGAACGAGTATGACATTGATCACATCAATCTAAAACCCACATTCCACCTCAATTTCAGCAGTATGTGAGATTCCCACAGAGGAGGAGCTAGAACAATCTCCTAGAATTTCGTTGGTTGCATCACATGTTGCACATTCCAAATTTCAATTTAAATCGAAAGGCATAGATACTTCATTGATTTTCGCAACAACGGTGGCCGTATCCAAGCATTGGGTAGATGTATATGATGGTATAACAAGGGGGACAAAGTTAAAAATTGGTGTTGGGTTGCTAGAGTATTTTTTTTCCTTTTCTTGGTAGTTGGGCAGCAAATGTTAGGGGATCCAGAATTATTGCTTAGATTCCGTAATGGTCTCATTTGGGCTTACTTTGTGTTTGTTGCAGGAAAAGGATTTAGGAACAACCCAAAACACCCAAACTGGACCATTATTTGAGATTGACCAAAATATTTGTTTACCGTTAGTCCTACTCTCTGATCATCTAGGATCTTATCATTAATTCTCATGCGTTAATATTGTCTTCTACCATGTGAGAATCAATTTGCACGTCTTCAACATTCGTATTCTTGAGAATCTTAACCAACTCCATGTTTATGGGGAGAGTACCCATTGCATTAATGGAATTAATGAAATCATTAATTCCTGGTTCATCCCCCAAGACCACCGGCGATAGGGTCTTCAGGAAGCCATGACTCGAAATTCTGGCGTCATGGATATCATGGTCGTCTTCCTAGTGCGTAACAGGTTGTGTTGGTATCTCCGATATGCTTGGGTTCACATGATCCGGTACAATTTCCCCTTCTTCTACCTCTGTAGTATCCCCCGTCAAAGTGTTTGAGACACCTTCGTTTTCATCAGATTCCTCCTAAGACAAGCGTATCTCGTCTTCGTTAGAATCTTCTTCCACTTTGTCGAACAATAGCGGGTGGAATGGGGGACCAGTCATCCGTATATTCTACTACACTGAGCTTGTAATACTTCTCGTCTAACATGATAGTTCTTTCTTTGTTTATCCACTTTCTTTGAGACTTTAGGACTCCCACCTTACCCATGGAGTAATCTCTTCTCATGCTAATCTTGTCGAATGGGATATTACTTTTCCGAATCTACCTACAATCTTGGAAAAGTTATCATCATCCAACAATCTTAATGGTAATCCAAGAATTTTGAGCCATGTAGTTTTTTCATATGTCATCTCCTTTTGATATGCTAGAATCAACCACTTTTTTTAACATAATTGATATTGGGTTTATGATTCTATAATTTTTTAATTGTCATCGTACAAAGAGTGAGATGGAAAACGGGCAACAAGCAGTGCCGCTAAGCCTTTTTGAATGGTAAAGCTAATTCTTTTAAAGACTGCACCTGAAGATCTAGGGGATATAACATTACTATGCATGATTCGTTGTACTCTTTTAAGAAGCTCTACCGCATCCGATGCGAGGAAACCAAACGTATAAATGCAAATGGTATGAACACGTGTTGATTTTCCATGCATGATTTCTCATGTTTGGTGACTTTGCCTGTAGCTGCTTTTAAAGCAGCATGTCCTGTCGTGAAACCCCCAGCCCTCAGGCCCACGATAGGGGATACCCCTGTAAGATCCACACATGCTTGTTTCCCTCCGACCCATCCAAAAATCAAAATGTCAGCCGGTCTGAGGGTTGACCTTCCTTCTGTCGGGTCAGTCAAGAAATTAACAGGTGCCTCTTTCTTAGCGAAAACCCCAACACACTTAAATATGACAAACAAAATATCCCTAACCATATCGTGCATGTATTTGAACCCCAGGAGTTCTTTACAGTGAACTGCATGCTCTCCAAAAGAGTCCAAACATGCCTTGCGACACACAGGACATATCTCGTCAGCTGGGAATATGGGAATCATGAGTCGATATTTGAGAATAGTACGATACTCCATGGGAGACATGTGTTGGCCAAGCCCATCTATAGGGATAGCCAGAAGAAAATCTTGAATATGTGGTGCACGTAAGCACTGGAAAACCGGTTTCTGCCGAGCCGTCATGTCGAGATGCACTTCCATATCAACCACTTGAAGCAGTCTTTCCATCTGTTGTTATCTTCTAGGAACTCTCTAGCATCCAACGAGTTACTGAATCCTAAATCCATGGTTAATCGTACCAAGTATTTTGTGTCATCGTTCATTACAAGGAGGCTAAGAGGTTATTAATATGGTCTAGACTAAGAGCTTCACCGACCAAAGTCTTTTTCTTCAGCCACTCGTCCATCTGTGTGTTAGAGTTGATTTTAATAGGAGGGTTACTTACCGGATAAGTCTCCTTTTGAATCCCCATAGCTTGTGCATATGAGCGATGGTCTATTGTTCTCGTCGTCATCAGGGCGGCATAGACGTTGGGATGATTATGTGTTGTGGTTGTTGATTGGAGGCTTGGTGCTTGTCACGTATTGGTTTCCTCCTATATGAGTTGTGATTTGGTAATTCTGTAAATACTCCAACCAAATGAAAAAAATAAATATCAAAATAGTGCAAGCCAGCTGATAGATGTCGCATGTATTTCCATTATAGAATTTTGATGTTAATTTAGAAAAAAAAAAAGTCAAACTTTTCATACAATTTTTAGATTACTCGTATGAAGAAAAATCAACTCTTCAATTCCTATTGTAGACATATGAGCACTTTAAGAGTCGGATTTTTTTTGAAGGTATGTTAACCGCTAAAAAAATTACAATAAGTCCTATTTTAGCGATTATTTATTTATTTTTCATGTTATTTTATAACAAATATGCTTTCATTATTATAGATTTTTTTTGGTTTTATAGTAATGTTGTTTTACTTTGCAATATTAAAAACCAATATAGCAATGTTGCCTTACTGACAAAACTTCTATCTTTATAAATTTATATTTTTTTTGCAACTATTTAATCAGCCTAGGTAATACACGAGTTTCAGATATAGTATAATTAATACATATTTGAGGCAAGTATTAAATTTTATAAAGAAGACTTCTAGTAGAGAATCAATTAAAGTCATTCCTGAAATAAGAGATGTTTCCCTTATATATTTGATAATTAACAAACTTTATAATTCTTAAAAAAATATTTATTTCTTGAGAAATCAAATATATTCTTCCTTTTCTTCATATTTTTCTTTCTATCTACTAGATCAAGATAAGTGTCAAAAACATGAGAGAAGATTAAGAGAAAAAATTAGTGGTATCTATTGTCATAATCTTATATGAATAGGAAGATAAATATAAAGAAGGAAAATGTCACTGTATCACATTAAAGTTAAGGAAATTTTCCGATTTCGTAACTAAATTTATTTTTTGCGCAATAGACCATTAAAATCCTATTTTACCAATCAAATTAACCATTTATCCCAATTTTAAAAGGTTTACCAATTGCCATACCTATGTGGGTGTCTGTTGTTACAAATATGCTTATGTATAATTTGTATGTGGCCTAGTGATGTGGCGAAGAATGTCAATTTATCCGACAACCCTATTAATTGAAACCATTATTTGGACCACGACTCATTTCTTTCTTACCCATTCATGCAAACTTAAAATTTTCTTCCTTCGACTATTGTCATCTTCAAGAAAAATGTCTTCTAGCTTGTTGACTATAAGGAATCGGTTCCAAGTTCCTCATATGTACGTTCGAGATGTTGTGAAGATATGCAATTACAATGTTCTAGCTAAGGAACGAACTTGTTGGAAGCTAACTAATCCCATGAGGCATTTTTGGAATTGTCGAAACAGTATGGTAATCCTGGATCTAGCTACATTCATTAAAGCAATAGATTTTAGTGTTTTAAACTCGTATTTCACTGTAAAAAACCCTTTTATTTCGAAACAAATCCTAAATTTATATTTTGTTGATTCTGTCTACTGATTTTGGTTTGGTTTATGTTAGACGATTATGATTAGATTTGATTTTGATTATATAAGATTTCGTAGATGTTAAATGTGTATTCCTTATAGACAAAGCTAAATAAATGTGGTTATTTTGAATGGAAATATGAAGAACAGGATGAAAGGTAGTAGAAAAACCTTCTTTATTCTCTAAAGTAGAAACTAAATGCTAAAGAGGATCTTTCTATGATCAAGAAATTTAGGACAAGGATTATCGTAACATCCAGATTTTTCAGGAATTGTTCTTTGAATTCTTTTGTGATTAAGTTGGTTTTGAGAAGTTATGCCCTACGCTGAGCATATGGTCATCCTCTACGTTGAGCGTAGGTGAGGGATTATGGACGAGGAATTAATGACCTATGATGGGCGTCATATTAGGCTACATAAAGTTTATCTACGCTAGAACAAAACCCACAACCTAGGGTCATGAGCCTTATTTAAAGGCTGTAACTCCTTCAGATCCTCCCCATGACCATCCTTCACCCTCCCAAAACTCCACCTTGAAATCCTAGCCACCGTTTATGAGTTTTGAGCTCTTGTACTGACTTGTGTGCTCTTTTGAAGGAAGAATATGTTGTGTGGAACCACTTGGAAGCCTCAAGTTGTATAGATCTAGAATTTTCAAGCCAACATCCATCTCTAGAAGGTATAAAGTTTCTATCTTGATGTTTATTCATGTTATATCTAGTTTGGTTATGAGATTCTATGGATTTAGTCCCCATAATCTTGGTCCATGTGAGTATGAGTTACTCCTAACCATTTGAATGTCATTTTCTGATGTTTTTGAGGTTATAGAGTCATAAAAGTTAGATCTTGGAGACTCTCATCCATCCATGCATGAGTTCTTGAGCATAATTTTACTTTATGAAGTTATGGTTTGGCTTTTGCTCTTTTAGCCATGTAAATGCAAAAATTTATCTATTAAGACGTCCATTTGATCCAAATCTGAAAGTTTAAGGGACTTACCTTCTGTATTAAGATCTTAATGGAGTTTTTGGATTTCAAGGGGCTATACTGAGCTTAGATATCTATATGTTGAGTGTAGACTTGGAATTACCCGTTTTCTCACTTAGAGATCTACACCGAGTGTAGAGCAGTATGCTACGCTAAGCGTAGGTTAACTGAGGGTTGACTATTGACTTTTTATCCAATTTGACTTTTGGTCAACTTTGTTGGGACTTAGTCTTGGAAGGGAAAAATGGTATTTTTCCCTAAAGAATGATTATTTGTGAACCCAGAATCTTAAAGAGATATTTATTACCTTGATTATTAATTAGGATTTTTATTATGTGTATGATTAGCTTGAATGGACTCGATATCACCAATTTTTCGATCTTGTAAGCTGAGGTGTAGACTATTGTGATCTAAGAGGTGAGTTTTCTCACTATACTTTATAGAATGCTAGATTGTCTTTGTGAATCTTGCATGTATGTTGGGCGAGGCCCTTCATGTATATTAGGAGGGGCTCGTAGTGTATATTGGGCGGAGCCCGTTATGTATGATTTGGTGGGCTCGATATTTGTGTTGGGTGGGGACCGTTATGCATGTTTGGTGGGGCGCGTATATTTATGTGGTATTTTGGAGAACTCACTAAGCTTCATGCTTACGGTGTGAATTTTATTGTTTTAGTTACTTCTAGCAGCAAGGGGAAAGATCTGACTTGTCACACCCCTGGCTAGCATTAGAAATGTCAAGTGTGTGATGTATATTCGGGTATGAAATCTTGTCCAACTTGGAGAAAATTGGAGCATTTTGAGAAACTTGAAGCAACTAGGAGCATTTGGAGCAACTTGGAGCACTTGGGGTGGAATGGAGCAACATGTATGTCAATAAACATGTATGCCATTGATATACATGTTGCGCCATTCATGGAAGATGTTACACCAACATGATTGATGTTGCACCAAATTGGAAGATGTAGCGCCAAAGTAGAAGTTCTTATGCCATGCTTGAAGGATGTTACGCCATCCTTTCACAAGATGGGCCATCATCATGCAAGTTGCACCATCTTGGTGCAAGGTGTGATGTTATAGTACCCTGATGAGCCACGTATGCTATGAAGTCCTCTATGATGCTCAACATTGCTTAGAAGTCGGCGATGCTCAAGGAATACACCATGTCATGCCACCATGATGGATGTTGGGCTACTAGTGATCATGATGCTCCAGTATGGCTCATGGTTCTCCATCATGTGTTCGGTTGATGCTCATGAGCTTGAAGGTTCCAAAAGCATCTGCACGGTACTCCGAGATTAGTTTGAAAATAGGGCATCCCCATTATGGGCTAATTATAGATGCGCTTGGCCCATCATAATTAGGGTTTCCCACATCATTGTTAGTTGTATAGAAATTTGAAGAGAGCAATCATTGTGAGGTTGAGAGCACGTCCTTTAGATTAGTTAGTAAGTGTAACACCCATTTTCCAGATAGGATCATAGTAGGGCATAACGGAGTCAAAGGCATGATTTTTGAAAAAAAAAATCATGTGCACAACATGATCGTAGGGTGGTCACAACGTGACAAGACAAATTGATGAACATATATATGGAGGATTAGTCACGACGTGGCATGTATTTGGTCACGATATAACAAGGCCTGCAACCCAAGCCTATGATATTTTAGGGTTTCCTTCGTATTTAAGGACCCTAAACTCAGATTTAGAGTTCATTTCTCAGCCTCCATCTCTCTCAAAGATCCATCGATTACCTTGTCCTGTTTTATTCGCAATGTGACCGAGGAGGGTTCACGACGTTGTGTCTGCTGAGTGAGTTGTTCGTAATCAAGTTGGTTGAGTTGGTGCGAAATAGAGTTTGAAATCAGGCGGAGTGCGTTCTCACGACCTAACCAAGGGTTGGTCACGATGTGAGGGTCAACTGTTAGTATTGTTGACTACTGACTTTGACTTTGACCATTGACTTTTGGCATGGTTGACTTTAGGTCAATTTGTTGGATTCAAGGTATAGACTAAGGTTGGACCTTGTATTATATGATATTTTTTTGTAGCACTGGTTACATGGCATTGAGCTGTGGTTTAGCTCACTTCATGAGTCAGGGTAGTCTTCTCACCATACTGTGTAGGATGCTAGCTATCTTTATGACTCTTGTATTATGTGTTGGGTTGGGCCTATTTGCATGATGGGTTGTGCCCATTGATATGTTGAGTAAGGCCCATTTTTATGTTGGGTTGGGCCTATTGATATGTTGTTTTAGGCAAGTTGTTATATTGGGCTAGGCCCGTTAATATACTAGGTTGGGCCCATTTGTATGTTGGGCTGGGCCCGTTGTATGGTATGTGGTATTTTGGGGGAACTTACTAAGCTTTGTGCTTACGGTTTGTGGTTTAAATATTTTTAGGTATTTCCAGTTCCAAAAGGAAGATCCCGACATGATCACATGATACCCCCTTGATTTTATTCCGCATTGTTATTCGGTTTCACTTCGATGTCGAGAATATTTGTACTATGATTAGTTTGGAACATTTGGTTGTATCTTTTGGGTGTTTAAAAATGAAATTTTTACTATTATTTTTGGGACGTTACAAGTTGGTGATAGAGCCATAGTTTGAGGGATTCGGGCACACCCTCGGGTGTGTTTGAACTCAAACTGAGGAATTAGTAATCTTTTTGAAAAAATAAGTTTTCTAAAAAGAAATTTTTACAAAGAAAAATGTACGATGCGTTCAATAAACCGAGCTTAAGTAAGTGATTCCCATAATACCCATACATGTAAATATGTTATATGTGTTTTGCATGCTAGAAGTTAGCATAAGGATATTTTTAGGGTTTCATGATATAATGCATTTTAGAGGAGATGCCTATTAGGAAGGGTTCCTTTTGTTTTTTTATGGCCTATAGAGTTTTACTGCTCGAATGCTGCTTGTTTGTGCTTTGTATGACTCATATGGATTTGAGTTAATTATTAATGTAATACGTTAAGTTACAAGTTGCAAAAGTTAAATAATTTTAGAGTGGTTGATTTGGCCCTATTGCACAACTCTTGTTCGAGTCCAACAGTTGTAGGGTTGAGTCTTTTAGTCGAAATATTAATTAAGTTTTTTTGCATGTAATTGTGTTCATGTAGTAGTTAGCTGACATTAGTAGGGGTTTTTCAACGACTGACGACAGGGTGAGGTGAGGATCCTAGGAGAGCCTTGGAAGTTCTTTAGTGTGAGTGGCGCATTGTTTAGTGGGTATTATGAGTATCATTATAAGGAGGCGACTTAGAGGATTCAAGATGTTTCTTGAGAAAAGTATAGATATGTATGGAAGGTAGTATTGGGCCCATACTACTGAAAGCATAGGATCCGTACTCGAATCAGGAAAAGTCGTGAGGACTCTAAGTGGCCTGTAGAATGAGGAATTATTCGAATATGTTCTGATCATTTGTATGGTTGATTTTTAGATAGGTTATGAGCACTTATGGAGCAGGTTCAGTTTCTAGTGATGAGCCGATTGATGAGAGGATTGATGAGTTTGTTACGTCTGAGACCACTTGTGGTATTTTGGATGTGACTCCTGTGATGTTTGGTACCATCACAGACGAGATCATGGGGCTAATGGATGAGCGGCTTGAAGCTTTTCGTGCAAAGATTATGGCTAATCAGATCGGGGCACATAAACTCTCTTTTCGGGAGTTTAGGGCTTACGGATCCCCAAAGTTCTTCGGGAAGAAATACCCAATTACGAGAAGGTTTGAATTGAATCTTTATTCATTTATTTTTCTTTAATTCAGTTGATGCATAATGCTTCTTTAATTTCTATAAACAAAATGTAAGTACAAATCTTAATATCATATTTATCATTTGTAGAAAATATAACAACAAATGTGTTAAAAGTTGAAATTAATAACCGAATGTTATGTTGTTATTTTTTAAGATGTCGCCAATAACGTCTATAATCGATTTGCTAGCTTTTCTAACCCTATATTTTGTGCACACCAAAACGCTTCAATTATTGTAGTTGACAAATTTGTTCAATAAGCATCCATTATATGACTACCCATGCTAAACATCGACTCGGATGCCACGGTAGATATTTGTATCCCTAAAATATCTTCCAAAAAAATTAAATTAAACTAAAAATAATGATATAAGTTACTTTTTTCCATCAAAGGAATGATTGAGAAACTCACAATCTTTTGTGTCAACCACTATAAAATGTCAAATACCTATTTAACTCATTTTTCGATGAAATCGAGTTACCTCCCACTTTAAGAGATACACCTAAAAAATCATTATCATCCTCACTAGGAATGACATCTCAACTCTTTATTTTTGAGATGATTCATTAACATACAACTCTTTGTACTTCATAAAAACATTTTAAACTTTTTTTCAAACCTCTCTGCACATAGTGGCAGATCCACGAGGGTTCCGAGCCACTACTCGATTTTGGCTTAGTTTAAAAAAATGTAAAAAAAATATTTTTTTGCTTTAAAGTGCAACGACTAATAGAAATATGTTTTGCGAATAAATAACCAAAGCATCAGGTGGTTTAGTTCGTTAGCATGCTGACTTTCTAAACCTAACGTCTTAGGTTCAAAACATGCCACATACAATCCTTTTGATTTATTTTTCCAAACAAATGTATCATGTGACTCAAATAGATTCATGGGCTATTGATTAAGTCATTGGTCGTTTATTCATGAGGTCATATGTTCAATTTTTCCTCCGTACTCTATTTTGTTTTACCATGCTCACCCCTAAATTATTGTAAATTCATACGTTCACCACTGTCTATGTATATTGGTTGCCTTTAGATCAATAGTCGTTTGTCTATGTATATTAATTGTCTTTAGGTCAACAGTCGTCGATTCTACTTTATCTGACTTCATTTGGGGATCCAACAACCGGAAAAAGAACATGTTATCGTTTAGTTTATCAAACAATCCCCAATACTTATCAAATATCTTCCTCATGTCCTCACCATATCAGTAAAAATAAGGTCTTGTTTCTCACTCTCGAAGATGTTTATAGACATCTAAAATCTCCTTGAAAAATATGTGGGCAAAAGGTTTTGAACTTGCCGAAACAACGTCCATTATGTCTTAAAATTTTCCCTCCCTTTTGTCTTAAATTTTCTAGAAATCCTACCATAATTTGCAAATTTCAAAATCTGTCACGCTCTTTACAACTCCAGTGCATATTTTTTATCTACAAAAAAAAGCATATAAGTTTTTTTAAAAATGTTGCAAAGCTGTCAAATGTTACATAAACTGTTTTTAAAATTGTTGCAAAGATTCCAAACGTTAAAAAGAAATAATACAAAAATTGTTTCTAAATGTAC